>NW_024412444.1:12929163-12929978 GCF_014898765.1 Herpailurus yagouaroundi
CACACACACACACACACACACACACACACACACACACACACACACACCTGTTGGTTCTGTTTCTCTGGAGAACCTTTACTAATAGGGAGGTTCACTATATTATTTTCTTGGTGTGTTTGGAAGTTTGGAAATGAGGCAGACCTGTGGCTGAATCCCACCTCCATCTCTTACTGGCTGTGTGACCTTGGCTGAGTTGCCGACAGTGTCAGATTCTCAGTCTCCACACGTACAACAAGGGAGTTGTTATACTCATAACATTTACTTGGTGGAGTTTAGAGAGAATTACATGAAATAGTGGGTAGAACCTAATTCACATATCTATGTGGGCACTGACCGAACAAATACTTAGAGTTTACCACCTCTGGTGTTGGAGTTAGGATGTTAAATGCAAAGAGCTGAGTCTCTGCCCTGGAGCAGATTTCAGTGGAGGAGATGGAACTAAATGAGATCATCACACTCCTGAATGTGTAATCGCAAACAGGGATCAAGACTTTGAAGTAATGAACCATGATTCCCTGAGAGCAAAGGAATGTGAGCTGAAAAGGGAGCTTCAGGGAAGGCACCCTGGAGGCAGTGATGCTTGTGCTGAGGAGGGACAACAGGTAGTGCACTGGCCTTGAAGAGAGAGGGAAGAGGCAAGTGTTACTGCAAGAAGGCCTGCTTAGAGGAAGCACCATGAGGCCAGGGAAGGTTGCAGAGGCCCGGGTGCATGGGGACCACATATGGTCCAGACCATAATGGGCAGTAAAAAGCCATGGGAAGGTTTCTGTTAATATAGTGTGTGTGTGTGTGTGTGTGTGTGTGTGTGTGTGTGT
>NW_024412444.1:12929988-12934217 GCF_014898765.1 Herpailurus yagouaroundi
GTGTGTGTGTGTGTGTGTGTGTGTGTGTGTGTGTGTGTTTCAGAGGGTCAGCCTACTCTGCCTTAAAAAAAGATGACCATGGACTCTAAGGTTTAGTGGGGGGTTGGGGGGGAAGCTGCAGACAGGGCCCAGTGGGCAGCTGCAGCCATTCTCCGGGCAGGAGTGATAGAGGCTGGAAACAGCTGCTTCTATTCGTTAGTACTCGAAGTGTTACTTCCCTTGTTAGTACTGCCACCAAGAATGATATTTCCCAAGATGCTTCAGCTGTCTTAACGCTGGCTGAGGGCAGGGCCCTATGCATTAAGCTTGTATTTAGAAAGGTATGTGCTTTGCTAGCAGCTGGCCACCCAGAAAGGATTGCCAGCAGGCAGCAGCCCACAGGGCCTCCATCTCATGCCCCTTACATTCTCTGGGACCTTGGTCCCATCATTCTTCTCTATGAGCCTCGGTTTCCCCATCTGGAACATAAGAATACCTGATTTAACAGCCTTGCCTGGCAGCTGTCAGTTTAGTGATATCAGAGCTCGTGAACATAGAATGACTTTGAAAAGTTACAAAAGCACTGAGGGGGGAAAAAAAAAGGTAAGGCAGTGTTTGCTCCGCATCTGGTTTCCATATCGTCTCAGGCATTTGCTTCGGGAGAGCAGCTTCGAGACGCGAGACAGCTTAGCTCCAGGTTTAGGCCTCAGGGTCCCCAGTGGTGAGAAGAATTTTTACATGATGAGAATAACCAGGGCATGGCACTCTACCCTCCCTCAGTCTACCCGTTTGCAAAAGAGACCCCACTGAATCCTCACACTGCACTGGTACTGCCTCCCCAGTCGTAGATAAAGGGAGGGAACGCAGGAGGTGCTTGGTGCCCTGAGTAAGCCCTGCATCCGGGACCCCAGCTCCTGTCTTGGGCAGGCAGTCAGTTCTGTGTTTTACACATACTCCACTTTTCTGTCATAAATAAGTATGGATCATAGAGTTTTAAACCAGGGGTTACTTTAAGGATCAACAAATAGATTTTTTTTTTTTTTTTACTTGCATGCACACCACCTTAAGCATCTGATTTTGTTGTCAAGGTTTAAGAATTTGGTGGTTCACATAAAAATCTAGGGTTTTAGTTTCTCTTGAGGAATGGGGAATCCGGCTGCTAAGGATGTCCATTTCTGGAAGACAACACCGGCTGGAGTGGAGGGTTGGTGCAGGGACTCCCCCAGTTTGCTGCCCTGCCCTCCGCTCCTCCTGTGGGGCTTGCCGCCCACCCGGTGCCCAAGGAAACACCTCAGGTTGTGACCCCTAATCAAAGCCAGCCTCCTCGTTTGCAAGTGGGAGAACTGAGTTCCAGAGACGCTGGATGACCCTATCAAAGGACACACAGCTTTTGGGGACGAGCACTGGCAGCAAGAGAGGATTGGCTGCCCTTCTCACTCCTGGTCCCACCTCACCTCCTTGCTGAGTCAGGTCAGCCAGATCCACAAGAAAGGCTCCCACATGGCCATTTCTGCTTTGTTCTTCCTGCCCTGCCCGGGGTGGGGGAAAGGGCTTCGATGAGAGCACATGTGGCAGATGGAGTGACGCGTCAATGAAGAGTAAGCATGTAGACACGTTTAGGGGAGAAAAGTCCCTGTTGCTTGCGCAAAGAACCCAAATCAGTCGGCTGTATTTAACCCTTTTCTCTCCTGCAACATTCGGCAAAATAATCAATTGGTAGAATAGTTCCAAAATGATTGATTACCACAAAGGTAACCTGAAAGGAGAAAAACAGCTGTATCTTCGGAGGAGAGCATTGCTTTGCTGTGTAGGGAGTGTCCCTTGTGGCACATTTGGAGAGGACCAGGGGCGTTGATGTCCGCCGATGACCACCGAGGGCCTGGGCGGTCAAGCACAAGCATCTAAAATCTGTGTGTTTTGTATTCAGAGGAGGCCTCCTGTTGTCTGTGACACTGGCCACGAGCTACTCCCCCGGCCCCTATTGCAGACCCATCAGCTCTTCATCAAGCACCCCTGACCCTGGCCTACGCCTGGCCAGCCTGAAGGAGGCGGTCCCCTGGCAGAAAAGTCTTTCTCTTCTCTGGGCTGCAGGCTTTTGTTGAGGGACTTCTAGAACACCTCCTTCTGCAGCAAAACTTCTTTGGTTGACAACGTCTTTAGAGGGGACCGAGGAACCCAAGTTCCTTTTCCTGCATCTGCAGCATTCAGGATTCCCAGGCCTCGGCTTCTCCTCCTCCCTAGCAGAGGCTGCACTGGCTTGTTTTTCTCTTCCAGTCTCTGAAACTTCCTGGGGACTGAGCAGAGCTCTCCTGCGGCCGAGGGTTTTGTGTGCTACCCCACAGAGGGAGCGTTCATCTTCATTATTTCCAAAGAGGAGCTGCCGGAGCAACAATGAGACATTTTATGAGAAAGAAGACCTTAAACTGGTTTTCATTAAATGTGGCTTGATGGAGGCGAACCGGAAACATCCATTGGAGCAATGGCAGCCTTTCAAAGCCCCCCTGCAGAAACGATAAGCTATAAAAACAAATGGCCCAGCAACAGAACAAAAAACAAGGCTCCGGGAACATTTGCTGGGCTGCAAACATGGCCCGCTGGGCCCTACCCCGCCTCTCAGAGGCGGAACCATCGGTCCTGACTGATCTAGAAGATAACACCGGTCAGCAAGCTTCCCCAGCCAGGAGATTCACTGGTGGGGGACCTGGACAGAAGAGGGCTGGGGTGAACGGGGAAAGGGTCCTGGGCATCGGTGGAATGGCTACAATGAGAACAGCTAGCATTCACGCTGTGCCAGGCACGAGGGAGACCTTTAAACACATCAGCCATCTCGCTGACTCCTCTCAGATCTGCACTGTCATTGCTCCCATTTTGCAGCTGAGAAAGCAGAGGCTCAGAGATGCTGAGAAGTGTCCCAAGGTCCCAGGGCTGAGTGGGGGAAAACTGTACTCAGAGTCTTATTCCAAAGAGACTGCTCCAAGCCCCTGAGGCTCCACCTCCTGTGAGATGACGGTTATGGACTCAAACTGACTTTCAGACCTCAGGAGAGAGAGCCTTTCGGAAATCATCAAGCAAAGACTCCTTATTTTGCGTCTGTGTTGGAAGTGATAGTGGTCGGGTGGGAAGGAAACCGCTCTCAGTATCAGAGAGACCCAGGCACACACACCTCTTCCTCCCTCACCCATTACTGGCTGCTTGCACTTAGTTCCCCACATTCGCTAAGCCTCAGTTTGTTCATCTATGAAACCGAAGAGCTGTGACACCTGGTTTTGATTAGCATCATTGTGTTGGTTAAGAGTCATTCGGCAAATGTTTTATTGAGCACCTTCCATGTGCCAGGCACCATGCTTAGCCTTAGAGACACAACAGTGAACAAAATAGACTAAAATCCCTGCCCTATGGGGGCCTGGATTCCAGTGGAAGAGACAGACAATAAATATAATAAATAAGGAAATGAGGCCATGTGTCAGAAGATGACGTAAATTGAGGAACCTGGTGGCTCAGTTAGTTGAGCATCCAACTCTTGGTTTTGGATTAGGTCATGATCCCCAGGTTATGAGATCAAGCCCCACATCAGGCTCCATGCTGAGCGTGCATGCACACAGACACTCTCTCTCTCCCTCTCTCAAATTAAAAAAAAAAACAACTTTTTTAGAAAGATGATATAAATAGCTTGGAGAAAATGCAGCCCAGAGGGGTAGAGAGTGGGGTGAAGAACCGGGTTAATAGGGCGACCAAGGAAGGTCTCACTGGAATGGACTTAGAGCAACAACTTGACAGGGATGAGGGAAGAGTGCTCCTGGTGGAGGACACAGGAGCACAAAGCCCTGAGGTGGGATAAGGCTGGTCTGAAGCAACAGCAGTGAGGTCAGGGTGTCTGGAATGGAGACAACTGTAAAGTGCCTTGCACAGCACCTGGCTCCCAGGTGATCCTTATTTTCATTCTATTAATTAGCAATGGAGCCGGGGGTCTGGACCCCCCACACCTATCTGAAGCTTTTCTTAACCTACCCCTTTCCTGCTTAGGTGGTGACACTGCCTGGCACCTGGCCACTGGGTCCTCACTTCCTGCTCTACCCTCCTTCTGTCTACTCACTTCTGAAATAATTACTGAGCACTGTGTGTGTGAGCCAGGAGCCAGTGAATGCTCAGAGACTCTGAAAAAGGCACTGAAGGCAGGTGGTGGGACTCAGGGTCCCCTAAATGGGGTTCTCTAACTCCCCTGCCCCTCGAATTCCTCCAGGAACAGTGGG
>NW_024412444.1:12934317-12960042 GCF_014898765.1 Herpailurus yagouaroundi
CCCCCCCCCCCCCCCCCGCCAGCTGTCCAGCCATGCTCTGAACCACGCCCCAGAACTCTGGTCTCCGCCCCGCCCCCCGGCCCCTGCAGGGGGGCCCCAGCCCAGGGGCCCCAGCCTCTGAACAGCAGGTGTGGGCCCGGCTTGCCTCCCATCCTGTTGCTTCTTCTTCTGATTTCCTCTCTTCATCTCGCTCTGCACTGCTTCTGCTGCACGTGACACATATGGAAACTCTTTCTTGGAGGGCAGAGATTTGCTACTACTGAGTGTTCCTCGGGGAAGAAAGTTGCCACTGAAGCAGGTTGTCCCCAGGAGTCCCCCTGAGAAGGTGAACTGCTCCTCGGATGCTCAGGCCTCATGCAGTCTGTGACCCATCCACCTGATCCCACACACGTTGGCCCAGAGCCTTCCACAGCTCTGCAGAAATTCAGTGGGACACCCTTCGAGTCCCTCCCCAGTGGCCTCTTAAAAGGAGCCCTTTGGCTGCCATTTGGAGTTTGGGGTGTGGGCGGGGAGGTGCCGGGACTGAAGGCAGGGAGCCCCTGGCAGGAGCAGGCATCTGGGAGAGAGATGTGGCTGCAGCAGCAGTGAGGACGGGAAACAGGCGCCATCTCCCAGCGACATCCTAAGGATAAAAGCAGCAGGGCTTGGTACCTAAGTGGGAAAGGAGAAGTCCTTTGGAGGAAGCACTCACAGTAGTACAAATGGTAACCAACAATACCGTTGAGGGTGATGAGGGTGAACCGCAACAGATGAGAAAAGCAAGAACTCTTCTCCACTAAGTGGCAGTAACGTTACCGTGACAACCACAAAAGGCTATCCCTTTAGTAAACTAGTCTCTCGGTCAGTGGATGTCCAGTCGTCTCATGTCTGGCACTGGTCACAAGGCCTGGGGCACAGTGGTTAAATGTGCTTCTTCATCTGTTGAATGGAGATAGTAATGAGTCCTATGTCACAGGGCTGTGGGGAGCCGGTGAGGTGACAGCCGTAGCACAGTGTCCACCACACTATGAGGTTTATAGATTTTTGTGTTGAATAGCGGTGATTCTTGGATTGTCGTTTCCAGCCCACTCCGCCCCGGGCCTGGCAGGGGTCTCAGAAGTGGCTCCTTGACTTGAAGCTGCCCCATATCAGGCTGAATTCTTTAACAAGTCCAAGGAGTAGCAAGCAAGGAGCCAGCATTTGGCAAACATTTAGGAATTCAGATTTCTCCTGAATGAAGCTGATAAGTGAGAGGAAAACAAGTACCCTCCTAGAGGACAATTCCTAGAAGGATGCCCCTCTCTCCCCCCACTCTGTTGATATGGGGGAAGGGAAAGTGGGGGATATCGTAGGTGGGGAGAGATTGGCCTCTTCACAGCGAGAAGCAGAGGGGGTGGATGTGGTAGATGGGGCGGAGGGGGAGGGGAACAAATGGCACATCAGTCACTGATAAAAGACTCTTGTTGAGGCCCAATAAACCTCGTAGCCAGTCACTGGGCCATATGTGTGAATGGGAAGGTGGTCTTTTTTCCATCTGCTGAGCACTCTGCCAGCCCAAGCAGGAGACACTTGGGGCTCAGGAGGGGGTCAAGCTCTAAAGGGGAGGCTGAAACATGGAGCTTGCAAGACTGAGTTATGTGCTTGACAGAGGGGAGAGGGAAAGTCCCAGACAGGTCTAGGACTCACCTCACTTTTAAAGAAACCTCCCTCAGCCCTTGGGTCCTGCTGCAGAGATGGCCACGTGAAGGCCCCCACTGCCCACTCAGCCCTGCCCCAGCCGCCACTGACCAGATGAAGACTGGGCATCTGAACCAGTGACAGCCACCCTTGTCACCCAGATGGTGACCCGTGACCTGGCCTTTCAGGAACTGATGAGATGGGCCAGTCACTGGTTCTTGTCCTTGGGAATCCAAATTGAGGAACATGGAGAGGGAGCATTGGTTAGCTGAGAGTGGTAAGGCTGCAAGGCTGGCAAGGTGAGAGAGGCCAGGCCAGCCAGGACATGCAAACTGAGGTGACAAGGACAGAGAAATGGTGAGGAACCAGAGGAAGAGGGTCAGCAGGGAGGATGGAATGGCACACAGAGACAACACAAGCAGGAGAGAGGAGTTTCAAGCTGTCCCATTTCCTGACACTTTTCCAGGTCCTCTGGGCCAGCTAACTACTTCCCCAAACTCACATTCTGATGATGTAACTTCAGTGCCTCCTTGATTCTTACAACTGAGGTTGACCGAATGCTGCATCATCTACATGCCCCACCTCCGTGGTCTTCTCCAAGGGAAGGGAACCTGGAAGGAGGCCAGGCTCCAGCCCACCGGAGGCAGCAAGGCCTTGTTTATAACCATGCTGGAGCCGAGCTGGAAGAGCACAGCAGTGACCTGGCCGCTCACTCATCTTTATGAGAACATCCCCCACGTGGGAGCCTTCCCTTTTCATCAGGATGTTTTTCTTGATGTCCAGCCGAAACATTCCCATTTTTTATTTCTTCCTATTAGTCTAAGCTCTGGCCCTTGATATTACTGGCTGATAGAAGCCCTGTCTCCCCGAAGCTCTCCCTCCAAGTTCAGATATTTGACTGCTTACGCGTGGACAGCCCATCGCTGCCGCTCCCCTCCCAGACAACTCCTCAACAGCCCCTGTTGTTTTTTCAGCCTTGCTCCTCCATTCCTCCCAGAGAAGAGGTCCAGTGGAGTTCAGGGATGGATGGAAGGACAGATTAAACACAGGCGCAGGAAGGCAGGCCAGGAGAAGGGATGATCTGGAGCTTGCAGAGGAAGACTGGGGCTGTGGAAGCTCTGAGCAGATATGGGACCTAGGACACCACCCCAGCAACCAAAGCCCAGGAGTCATCTCTACAGAGGTTTTCCTCCCCTAAGGGGTGGAAGCTGTGAGTAACGATATATGATTTTGTAGGAAGACCAGATGCTTTTCTGAGTGGAAATAAGAGGCCAAAGGAATATAAATACTAGCCACAATACAATCTATTAGAAGATTGGAGAAGTCTTTGAGCATTCCTTTTGATGTCAGGCAAGAACTATCTGGTCTGCTATTAGGCTCACTGTGGGTCACCTTGAAGCAGACAAAAATTTGGATGAAGAAGGTGCCCAGAGTTCTGTTAATGAGAAGGGGCAAAAGGGGAAATGATTTGAGGGACACTCAGGACCCTTCATTTTTCCACGAAAGGAGGTGTGCGCCATCTTCGTTTTTTTGTTCTTGGATATTTCACTGCTAAACTAAGCCCCTCGGGAACTGAAATTTGGTGGCATGTGGCATGGAGTCACTGGGTGTTGCTTTTTCAAAGCATGAGAGAAAGAAAGCAAGGGGTGGGGGCAGAAAAAGAAAGACAGAGACAGAGGTGAATTTTGGCCATGATAGATAGTATCTCACAGTTCAGAGTCAGAAAATATATAATACAAATTCCATACCTCTCCTCTCCCATGGCTGGAATCAGTGGAAGTACCACTGATTCCACTGGAATCAGTGGAAGTACCATGCAGCTTTCTTTGCATGGGTCCTTAGTAAATGCCGCTTTCCAGGCAGCCGGGGCCCCCCATGTCAATTCACCCTCTAGGTGAAACCTATTTGCCATCTTGGGCAATGTTCTCTTTTTGGTACAGTCTCACATTGTCTTTGAATTAGACAAAGGGAATTAGACAAAGGGTGGCAAAGGGAAAGGTGATCACCCCTATAGCTGTACTGAGAAGAACTGGAATTGACATCTTCTACAGGATATGTGGGAAAAAACCTAGCTTTGCAAACTTCGATTCAAACTCTGTCTTCATCATATACAAACTCTATGATCTTGGATAAATTGTTAGGTTTTCTGCCTCAATTTTCCCCATCTACAAATGGGTTTCATACTATTAATCATGCAGGATTACTTTGAGGATTGAAGATGGTATTATTATGTGCCATTGCTTTTCACAGTGCTTGGAAAATAATAAATGTTCAATAAAGGGTCGCTTGAAAATTGAGGAAATCCTGAATTCTGAGTGAAATCTGTTCACCCGACTTCATTTGTTTGGGGCTGAATTGATGCAAACAATGTTGACTTAGCACACTAGCACATTGACTTGACTATTTTCCACATCTCTGAACCTAACCAGCACAAAAACATTCCTGTTTGGACTATTATCTAGAATGTAATGACAGTCTTCATCTGCCTTTCTAGATAACCCACTTTGTGTAGACACTTCGCTGCATAATTTTTGGATTCTGTGGATGTTATGTGCTGAGAAATGGCCAATTTTTATGTTGGAGAAGGCAACATAAAGATTGTGAAAGCTGCTCTCAATAAATCATTAAACTGTCCTGTGAACTTTCCTTACGAGAGATAATCAGATGCACAAGCCAGATAAGAGTCAAGAATGGGAATGACCATTCCTAGCTTTTATTTACAGTGGAAAGTCAATGACTTTTCTTCTAGGACCCTATCACCAGGGCTCTTGTCAGCTACGATACAGGGTCCAAACCCCAGCAAACGCTGTTGGCATGACTTGGCAACCTGAGACCCCTTGTCAAAACTGTGTTTTTCTGGGACCTGAGGGGGGAGCTGGACTGTTTTTGGCTGGCTCAAGGTCTTTGTAAAAGTAAGTTGTTTGTCATCCCAATTTTTAAGAGCATGGAATTTGAAGTTCTGGCCAAAAAAATTAGCAACTTTGTGCATTGAGTATAGCTTGCCTAACAGATGGTGGTCTGGGAGGTTGATCTTTTTCAAAACTTGATGACTTCACGGCTTGATGTCCTGAATGAAGTTGTTTTCTCTCAGATAGCATTTCAGGAATGGAGACTTTTGATCAGGAGGAAGACCTGAGCTGAACCCAAACTCAGGACCTAACTTTCTGAGTTTCTGAAATTCCCTTCCAAAGGAAACTTATATATATATAACTTCATATATATATATATATATATATATATATATATATATATATATGTATATTTGTTGGCTTCTGCACATCTGTACTTCCTGCTTTCTTCTTAGGGAGTGGGAGCCAGACAAGAGAAACTGTTATCTGAGAATCTTGCAGTCCCTGGGGAGTGAGAATGGTCAGCCCTTACAGGACCTACCCCAGGTGCCTCCCAGAAATGGCACAAGCTTTGCATAAGCATTTGTTCTGTGGGGTGCTGGTCTGAACTGACCTTGCTCTTTGAAAGAACAAAGAAGATTCTTTCCCAGAGAAGAGGATTTTGACTTTAAAAGCGGCTATTCATGATAGAGTCATTGTGTGAATGTGGCTTTGAGTGTCACTCCCTCCCGGGAGAGTAGGATAAAGAATGTAAAAGCTGGGAGGGGCCTTCAGGATACTACTGGGGTTCACCTCCCTTTTTTTACAGAAAGGGATTCTAAGACCTCAGATAAGAAGGCATGTCCTGAGTTCAAACATGAAGTCAGTGACCAAGCTTTTGTGAAATCTTCGATTTTCTTCTCCCAGGTGAGGATAGGCTACCTCTTACCTCTACCCCCCAGTCACCTCAGTGTCCATATTTTGTAGTAAGGATCAGCCTGAAATAGGACCAGCCTAGTCTCCTAGCTCACAGTCTGGAACATTCCTACTGTACCAAGCTATCATCAGCCAGAGCGGTAGAGCAAAGTGTGAAGTGATTCACATGAGTGCTCATTGGACACCTCGTCTGATGAAGAAGTACCCCGGTCTTCCCAAGGCACTTTACTGTGGTTCCCCAAGTGCGTTCCATGTCCTCACCTAAAAGCATGATTCTTTGAAGATGTCACAGAGAGGTGCATGGGCTTACCCTGATCATGAACTCAAAGGCCATCCAGTCTGTGTCTCAATTCTTCCCTCTCAGGGAAGAATATGTGCCAATTCTTCCCTCTCAGGTAGGGCACACATGAGGTTTAATCCACAGGGCATTAGCCTGTGAATGCAGTAACTCACTGTCCTCTTCTTCCGAGAAACCCCTAAGATGCCTTTGGGATTTTGAGCAAATCCTTTCCTCTTCCTGGGACTCAGTATCTTTGTTTATGAGGTATGGAATTCGATTAGCATTTCCCAAAGTGTGTTCTGAGAAACGCAGGGTCATGGGACCATAAAACATTTATTTAAAAAAAAAAAAAAAAAGATTCCCCAAAGGATGTAGTAAATCAGTATTATTTATTTAAAATGGCTTTTTAAATATCTTTCATTTACTTCAATAAACGTTACTTAAGTAAGGATTCTTTTAGAAAATCATATGAATTTGGCCAATTCTGGACAAAACAAAATTAAGTATGTAGTTTCACTTCAGGACTCAGCAGAGCCTTCGGTATGAAAACGTGCCTTAGAAAATCCCCAAGCACAGATGACATATACACTATTTCTCAAACCCATTTGGCCACAGCAGTCTTGTTGAATCGAGCACTCTGCCTCCACTTGACAAACACAGGACAGATGACCTCCCAAACCACGTGCAGTTATAACTTTGTGCTTCTTTTACATACTCTTCCTTGATACACCTAGTAGCTCTGTTTTCTAAAATAATAGATGGACCCACTTCCAGGTTTTTCTCTCTCATTATCAGTGCGATTCTGTTTGCATTTTCTCAGCTTATGTTTTTTCAGATGCAGAAAATTATGTAATTAGCTGTGAGGTCTCAGGCCATAATTTGGGAAACATTTCCCACTTAAATTAAAGACTCTGCATGCCCACCCAATCCGTAATTGTGTGGATCTTTCAAAACTTTCCGTTGGCTTCATTTAATTGTTAAACATTAATTTAGTGGGGGGAAATCTTCAAAGAAGGGGGAGAGGGATAGAGGAAGCGTGGCTGGTAGGACAAAATATTAATAGGTGGTTAAAAGCAAAACAGTAATTCTTCTGGTCTAAGCTTGCAGTCTTTGGTTGGGTGGAAAAGAAACAATCAGCTATTCTGGGATTATATAGGTTTCATTGACTTAAAATGACCTGAAAGCAGCCAGAGGAGATTTACTTGGTCTTTATTTTTTGCCTGAGGAGACAGAAAGAAAAACAGGTTTTGTTTTTTAAATTTTGAAAATGCCCTTTTCCGTGCCGGATTCCAAAAGGGGTTAAAGAACTCCATGCTGCCTGACAAAGACCAAAAATTAAAACGGAAAAATCCCATTTTGCCAGCAGAGTTGCTCATATAGCCATTGAGCTCAGCAAACTCCAGCCGGGTCCCCAGTGCAGGGCAGGACTCCGCACCTTCCTGGGCATCTGAGTTGAGGCTGGAGATGTGTGGAGTTGCCATGGTGATTGCTGTCAACAAAGGTTAGCCCTGCTGGAACCTCTTTGGCCCTGTGACCCACACACAGAGTTGGAATAATAGACTCTGTAAGTGGCTTCTGCTCTGCAAATAGAGACAGGGCTGGAAATCAATTATTAATGAGCTGGGTGACATTGACATTCATCCACATTTAATAAAGCACAGCCCGGCAACCAGAGGAGAGCTGGGTTTTACCCAGCAAAGTCCCACGGGTTGGTGGGGAATTTAGAGATAAAGAAAAAGCTAAGGACAGAAACCCAAAGAGAAAGAGATGATGGTCTGTCTATAGCCACTAAACAGATTTTAAATATTTAGATTTGTCTGCTTGACATTCCTTTTGATACCAGTTTTTATCCTAAATGAACTCAAAGGATTTGACAGGCCAGTCATACGGAGCATCTCCTCCTTCCTGCCTCCCACACGCCTACCAGAGAAACAGATCGAAGGTGGTGGGGTTTGTCCGCGGTTTGGCGGGGGTGGGGGTGTGCAGTGTTCTGATCGGCTAGTAGGCACAGCTTTCCTTGGTGGTGCAAAAGCCCTTTGGTTCATTTCTGGACTTCTCTGCAGAGAAGTAAAATGCTAATGAAACATGAAAAAAAAAAAAGCTGTTGAAATATGTGTCCCCATTCCCTGTGTTCTCCATGCAGAATAAGCAGGACTTTGGTTTCTCAGGGTTTCTGTGTGAATTACTCTGGTTTGTCTTTTAGCTTCTTTCCAAGGCAGCCTGCGATTTCTTTTTATCGGAAGCGGTGCACGGCTGCATTCATACTCAGCTAGAGCTGACACATGCATCCTTTGTGACAAGAGGGGAGCCTTGTTTTATTAAAAAAATGTACCTCTGCTCTCAGGTGGGAGTTGGGGGCAGAGGCACAGGAAGTTTTCTAGAACCACTTCACAGATTGGTAAGCTAGGACCCAAAGGAATGAGCTGACTATGAACTTTGCTCTGCTGACCTTTGAATTAAAAACGCCAGCCAGCCTGCCTGCCTTTGGCCAGACTTTGTCAAGTCTCAGGCCTGGCATCTCACCCTTTGATATTCTAGAGGTTTTCTGGAGTCCATCCCTTTGAAGGGGGGTGGGGGGAACAGAAGCGTCCTCCACCTCTGCGCACCAAGCCTGGCTTCTGAGACTGTTCTTTCAGCAGACTTGTCCCTTTCAGACATTGATTGCTTGTGGCACCCAGTCTGGTAGCCACAGGGGAGATTCCTCTGGGAAATATGACTGCTGGCCGTACTGGGGCAGCACATTCCCGGTGTCAGGGGAACCCACCCCACCTCTCAGCATGCTGACAAAGGAGGCCAGGGTGCTTGGCAGAGACTGGAGTCAATTAAAGGCTACAACTTGGGAAAAGCCCTCCTTGCATCTCCCTTTTTAATCTGGACCCTTTACCTTTTGATATTCTAGACGCTTTTCTTTTGCCCTCTGTCAACGCAGAGTTTTTGAAGGTGACTGATGTCTCAGGTCAATAATTACATGTGGCAACAGTTCTTCAGCTACAGGTTTAGATGCCTCTAATTTCAAGACAAAAGCTTGAGGCTTCACAGTCCCTCCCTGAAGGGCAAAGCTGGGGCATCAGGAGCAGGGCTGGGGGGGCCTTCAGCATGTCAGTGACAGCACCCTAGGCCTGCCCCCACTTCTAGCTGGAGCTCTTGACTGAATAGGATGGTAGGGGCCTCCCCCTGTGCAGCCATTGTCCACACCCCTGTGTTTAGGGTGGCCCCTCCGTGGGAGGCAGGAAGTTAAGATTCATTACTGCCAAACTGTTGGAGTTTTAATTTTTACATTTCACAATATGTCAGTTTATGACTTCAACTCGAGAGACTGATAAATTTGGATTCGGTAAGACCCTCCTCCAAGCCCAACATCAGATCGGCCCAGTGGATCAACAAAAATTGACTGGGCACATACTGTGTGTTGGGCACAGCGCTCGGGCACAGGGTCCCCATCCCCACGCAGCTCGCGGTGTAGCTGGAAAGACCAGGCAGATATGTGGGGGAAGTGCCAGGAAGGAAGGAGCCTGCCGGGATGGAGGCCTTGGGAGCAAGGGCAAGGGTCCTCTGACTCAGACCAGGGCTTCAGAGAAGGCTTCCTGGAGGAGGAGCTGCTGTCTAGCCTGAGACCTGAAGGGTGAGTTTGAGTTTGTGAGGTAACAGGAAGGCAGGGAGCTACATTGGAGGGTGGCAGCATCTGGGACAAAGAAGGAAGCCAGGAGAGAGTGAATGGTCACGAACCTTTCTCCTGAAAGCAAAGGGGGAATTCCTGAGGCTCTTGCACAAGGGGGAGCCTTAGTCACTTTTATGTCTTAGTGGTTCACTGTTTTGTTTCAGTAACTAGGGATGGAAGAGGGTCCATGTTGGATGGGGGAGATGATCCCACCCCCTTTCCCAGCTCCTGAGGCAGAGAGTGGGTATAAATAGCCCCATTTGTGTGTGTGAGTCTTGCATCTATTTTAATCCCTCCCATCCTACTGTCATCTGGCTCACATCAGTCACCAGGTCCTCAGTTTCCCCAAACACTTACATCCTCGGTGTAAGTCTTTAGCTCCATTGTGGCTTAAGTTAGACTTCCACCTTATCCTCCCCCTGCTCCCAGACTTTCTTCCTAAACAGAGCATTCCCTGGCCTGCAGGAGCACACACACACACTGTCGTCCATCTTGAATCTGGAAGGCTGTCGTGTAGTAGAATCCCACAGGCTGGTGTAAGGTACCCATTTATTTTTGTAAAAGTTTCCTGCTTTCGGATATTCCGGGAGATACTTCCTATGTCATTTAGACGAGGGGCCTAGTGAAATACCAAGTCAGGCAAGATGAGAGGGAAAGTGTGTCAGCCCCACTCAGAAACTCAGTTAGGAAACGAAGCTCTGAGTCACTGAAATAACACGCTGACGTCACATGCGATGAAATACTGTGGTCTGGATGCACCTGGGTGAGTACGGCCACAAATGCCCCCAGGCTGTTTCAGATGCTAGACTCCAGTCACTGGATTCTTGGGGGCACCGCACCTATCCACCCTTGTCTTCCACTGACTGTGTTACTTACCTGTTTTCTCTCCAAAGCCACGGGGACCACACCGTTCTGTCTGCGTCCTAGTTCTAAAGTGACTGGGGAAACCTCATGTCATTATTTGGTGCTAACTTGCCTGAGTCTAAGAATAAGAGTCAGAATTTGAAGGAAACTAAAAACTTGCTACTGTTTATTCAGCTACTACTTTGTGTCAGGCCTAGTGACAGATTTGGTGTGTGTTTTTTTTTTTAAGATTTTTTTAATGTTTATTTGTTTTTGAGAGACAGAGAGAGAGAGAGAGAGAACAAGTGGGAGAGGAGCAAAGAGAGAGGAAGACACAGAATCTGAAGCAGACTCCAGGCTCTGAGTTGTCAGCACAGAGCCTGATGCCAGGCTTGAACCTATGAACTGTGAGATCATAACCTGAGCCAAAGTCAGATGCTTAACTGACTGAGCCACCCAGGTGCCCCAATGACAGGTTCTTTAATACATGTTCTCAGCAAATCCTTCCATGCAGACAGTGAGGACTTCTTCTTTTCCTTTAACACGGGAGGGAACTGGGCCTTGGAAGGTGATAAATCTTACCCAGGCCACCACACCAGTAAGTGGCAGAGCTGGGTTTCAAACCCCACAGCTCCCACTGTAGAGGCTGTGTTCCTAACCAGCTTATTGTGCCATCACTCACCTGCTGGGGGACCTCTCCAGGCTTCATTTTCTCCACATCGTCAGAATGATAGGGAACCTTTAGGAAATCATGTAAGGAGCCTCATAATACAGAAGAGAGAAAATGCAGGGCTGTGGTGATGAAGTGTGGGTATGTGAGGGTCAGGGGGAAGCAGAGAGAGGCCCAGGAGGGGCTCACATGCTCCGTTAGCTGTAATCCTGACCTCTGCACATCAGCTCAAAGAGTAGAAACTCCCTCTGGGCCTCCGTCTTCTCCCCTCACTCCCCCCTGTCTCACCTCCCCTCGTTTCTCTTCCTTTCTTTGCCATCTTGGACTCTTTGGCGCCTCTGTCTCCTCTTGTCTGAGATAATGGCCACACAGTGAGTAGGACCGGCATTGGGACGGGATATTGTCACCCACTGTACAGGAGGAAGTGAGGCATTGGGACGGGGATATTGTCACCCACTGTGGGATGGGATATTGTCACCCACTGTACAGGGGGCAGTGCGGACGAAATGCCTAAGTACAAATGCACTCAGCCCCATGTCCGGCACAGGGCACTCGCCAAGTAGTGGGTCCTAATAGGACGAATATGGACATCGCCATTATCATTAAGGACACAGAAGGGAGATGGAGATGAGGGGACCTTGGAGGAGTCGTGAGCCCTGGTGATAATCTCCAGTCTCGTGCTCCTGCCTCTGCCCCACCCCTCACGCCTCTGCCTCCAGAATCACTGAAGTACAGAGAACCCGCCATGTGCTCGGCCTCCGTGCCCAGGAAGCTTCTGTGTCACCTGGGCTGCTCCTGTCTGCGACGCCCCTGCCAGGCCTCCCTCTGTCCCTTGATACATCTTTTGCTGACTGAGAAAATGCCCTTTTAGGTGACAAATGTACTTTGAGAAAAGGGGGTCTTCCCTTGAACTCCTCCCAGCAGTAACTCTGTCTTTGCAGTTTATAGAGTTCTGTCAGCTGGGAAGGCATTTTGTGACTTGTGGCCCAGGGTTCTAGGGACTAAGGGTCCTCACCAGTAAGGAAAGATTTTAGGTGGTTGGGGGAGGTCTCTCCTGCTCCCCTGTGAGCCCATGACAGCAGGGACCCTGTCTTTCTCAGCTGCTGCCACAATCCCCCCACCTGGCATTGGGTCAGGCTCCTCCAAGAGGCTCATTAAAATATTTTGGAATAGGGACACCTGGGTGGCTCATTCGGTTAAGTGTCCAGCTCTTGATTTTGGCTCAGGTCATGATCCCACAGTTGGTGAGATTGAGCCCTGCATCGGGCTCTGTGCTGACAGTGCAGAGCCTGCTTGAGATTCTCTCTCTCCCCCTCTCCTCTCTCTCTGCCTCTGCCCCACTTGCTCTCTCTCTGTCTCAAAATAAATAAATAGACTTGAAAAACAAAATGTTTTGGAATAAATGAAAAGGTGAATTGATTGACTGGGAGCGCAGTGAGGAACTGAGGAAGGAACCCCACACCACTGCCATGTCCTTGCAGTGGGCATGTAGCTTGAGAGGGCCCTTCCGTCAGGCTGGGTTTGTCCTGTCCCTTTCACTTAGTACCTGTGTGACCCTGACCAGTTGTCTTGGCCTGTTAGATCCTCGGTGTTATCATCTCTCAAACTAGGATGAAAAGAGTATGTACTTAAAAGGCACTTGGGGAGAATTGCTGGGTTAATATATACAATGAGCCTTAGAAACTACCCTTGACACCTGGCTCATGTTCAGTAAGTATCGTCCTCACGATTATACACTTGACATATTAGACAGAGAGGTTTGTTTGCTTGATTGTTTGAGGGCAGGGATGATTGTGACCGAGCTTTGTGCCCCAGTACTCCCCATGCCAAGCACAAGACAGGAGCCCCTTTTGCTGGTGGTGTTTGTGTTGATAAAGGGAAAGTAATCATCCCGTGTTGGTCCTTAGGTCAGAGGAAGAGACCTCTGCAGCTGCAGGGGCTCTGACCAAAGCATTGAAAAGTTGAGCCACTTAATCCAGGTCACCCTATGTGCTAGTGTTGAAACTGGGACGAGGACACAGGTTCAGGCAGGACCACAAGTTAGCCCTGTGGTCCTTCCATTCATGTGAGGCTTTTTCGAGTCACAGTTACTTTGAAATGGCCCTCACTACCTTTAAACCACGAAAACTATCTGGACTCCTCAGGAGGGGATGATGTGGCTCAAGCAAAGATCTTGAATGGCCCTGGAGTCTTGTAATGAAGCAGCAGTGGATATGGAGTGTCCACACAGAAAGGCTGAAGCCTGGAGGGGAGTTCCCTGGGCTGTATTTGCTGACCTTTTTACAACCGTGATTAATGACTGTGAAATTTCCAGGCCTCTCATTCAAACAAGTGAGAGAAGCTCCCCAGGTTTGCTCTGTGGCTTAAAATTCTTCAAATATGCCGAAGCTGGAGAGAGAGGGAGAAGAGGGGGAGCGTGTCCTCTCATTGCCAGTGGTGGTCCCGGGAAAGCCCAGCTTTCTAAGAAAGGCAGCCGGGCCTGGGAAGCAGTTTCCATCACTGAGTTGGGAGCTTGGGCCTGGCTGAGAGTTCCCATCAGCAGGTTGAAATCAGGGGGAGAATTACCTCCTTTCCTGACTAGATCATGAGTATCAGTGATTTGTGCATGTGGTTATACACCAAGCCACCCTTTATCATCTTTTTAAAGGGAACTGAGAGTCTTTGGGGACCTCTCTGTGCTCTGACATTCTGCTAGCAGGAAGTCGAGAGTCATTACTATGAAAAATGGCAGCAAGGACACAAATGCACATGAGGGGCAGACAGTGGGCTGAGCAAACACATTAATGTTCAAGGGGCAAAGGAGGGGTGGCTTGTCCTGTGGAGGGATCGGCTTCCTTTCTCTGGAAGCTACTCCCAATGACTGCTTCACAAGTCGGGAAACTTTGTGCTTGCTTTGGCAAGAGTTCCAGCTTGCCACTCGAGGGTTGCATCAATTCATTCCAAATTGTGTTGGTAAGCGATGGGAGTCTTGCCTTCTGGAGAATTACTGCTCCTTAAAGATATCCTCGCCAGCAAGCCCAGCCCAAAGAGTAGCCGGCCAAGGCCCCCAGGGTAGATTATTCACTTAATAATCAGGTCTTTCCTCCTGGTTCCCTCCATAGCTCTCCCTCCCCTCATCCTGTGCCTCTCTATCGAGGCAAAAATCTAATCAAAGGAATGCAGGGGCAAAGGGACTTGGAAAAATCAGAGAAGGGATCACTCAAAAATGCAACATAATGAGGTTCCCTGAGCAGACTTCAAAAGGTCACTTGGGCTCTGGAGCCCCATGTGATGACCTCACGATCAAACTATTCCTCCATAGTCCTGTTAGAATCCAAATTGTGCTCATGTGTGAGCCGGAAAGGTGTTCTGGTGGGAGCAAAGCCCACTCCTCCTCCAACTGCTGCCTGCAATAATTGGGCATCGTAACTCTTTTAACACTCGGATTTGATTTTCCAGGGAAGACAAGCCAAGTTCCCATGCATGGGTGCTCCATTTCCAACCATCCCTTCCGTCTGATTTCCCTGCTCTTGAGGCCCCAGCCTAATGCAGGGAGACAGTGTGGCTTTGATGCCAATAATCTGGGAGATCTTTGCTCCTCAGCTGAAAACTTGGCTCTTGCAAGGACATTTTTGTAGGCTCTGACTATAGGCAGATGAGCCAAGGGAGAGATGGGCTGTTATTCTTGCAGATATTTCAGGAAGTGGCCGTGCTGCTCTCCAGGCCCAGAGCACCAGAGGCTGATCAAGATGGAGTGGACATATGTGAGATGGTTGGCCACATCAGGGGCCAACTGCAGCCCACGGCCAAATCCAGCCCGCCACCTATATTTGTTTTATTGGATCACAGCCACACCCATTCATTTACTGATTGTCCATGGCTGCTCTCATGCCACGCTTGCGGAATTGAGTAGTTGTGACAGAGACCATAAGATCCACAAGACCTAAAGTATGGACTCTATCCCTTTACTGTCTCGCCAACCCCTGGTCTACACCATGGCTTTCATAAACCTGTAAATCGCTTATGTCCCAGAGTAAGTTATCCTTGGTTTGAGATCACATATGATAGTGGAGACAGCTCAAGGCTTCAGTTGCAGGAAAACCACACCCACACTCATTCACTGAGTCATTCATTCAAGGGATACTTGCTGGGAGCTATTATTATCAAAGGCGTCATCTCTTGGCACCTCCCCAGAGGAACTCCCAGGCTGCATACAGGCTACAACTACTGTGGAAAAGAAAATTATTGACTGATAAAGCAAGAGGAATCCTTTGTTCTCATGCAGTCCAATGGCGTAATTTTACAGATGAGGCAACTGAGGCTCAGTGTTCCATGTGAAATGATGAGTTACTGGCAGAGTTGGAACTGGAGCTGCAGTTGCCCAGGCCAGGGAACTTGGATCACAATAGAGGACTATTACTTCTGCCATGTCCTTTGAATTTGGTCAGTTGTAACCAATGGTTCTGACACCATTTGGGGGAGCAATGGTGGACTATGTGACTCAGCAGTTTCTCTCTCTGCAGAGTACGTCCCTGGTTCCTTCTTAAATGTGGCTGATTGCAGTGATTATTCACATAAATTGCACCTGTCACTCCTCTGCACCATGCCAAACAAGAGGTAATGTGAGCTCCTTGAAAAAGGAACCCGTTTTTTTTTTTTTCAGTGTGATTATAAATTAGATATGAATGTAGGCTTAGGACCTGGCAGACATTCTCCCAGGGAATTCTTTATCTTGCATATATTTGCAGAGTAACCTTTGCAAAGGTTAGGCTGCTCTTGAAACTAAAATACAACTTTGAAGTTTAAAAATCTCAAGATATTTTGGGAATATAATAATCCCAATTCTCTTTCTTCTAAGATTTTCCATACACCCCACTGAGTTACCATTTAAGGAGCCGAAACGTGAACTTTGCTCCAAAGGGCCATCCAGGGGCTCATTGGAGAACTGACTTCCTTTGTAGCAGTGCTCAGGGATGTGTTGGGTTCAGAATGTGGATCACCTAGAGTCTCCTCCAATGTTCAAGAATTAAAAGTCTGTGACTGATGTGATTTGGCAAATGGGGAGAGAAAAGCCAAATAATCCACAGGTAGAGTAGATATGCAATGATAGTAAACAGGACAAGATCACAGCAGCTCTGGCCTGGGAACCCCCACCTCCGGGATCTCAACATGCAGAAACAAAGTCATGTCATCAAAGATCAGCTCTGACTTCTGCTTAATACAACTCTCTTACCAGAAGTGCAATCTTGGACTTCGCATCCCTGGATTCACTCCATCATTTTTTTAAGGCAATGGTTCAAACCTGGGAACAATCCTACTCCCCACCCACTAAGGGAAATTTGGCAAATTTTGGACATGTTTCTGTTAAACCGGTGTCTATGTGGGTAGAGGCCAGGGATGCTGCTAAACACCCTGCAATTCACAGGACAGCCCGTGCAGCAAAGAATTATCAAACAAAGAAATATTGGCCCAAAAAGTCAAAAGCGATGGCGTTGAGGAACCTTATCTTACAGGAGGGTACTAGACCCTGTTTATCTTTGTATTTAAAGCAGACAGTATTGTATCTGGCACATGATGGACACTCCAGAAATATCTATTCAACCAATAAACTTGTGCTGATATGTGAATATATGAATGATTGAATATTATGCCTGCTTTGTAAGAGTGCTACACATTTGTTTACTGAAGATAGTCTCTAGACACAGTTCCTGGCATAGTGCCCAGCGCATAGTAGGTATTCAGTAAATGATCGCTCACCGTGAGACTGATAACGTGAACCTGAATTTGATTCATGCTCATTTTAAATAAGAATTCACTTGTTTTCATCCCTTGCCAAGATAATAGGCAGTCTGTGCAGGCAGAAAGCCCAGTGGGGCTTTTACAAATATTGGTTTACAAAGAATCTTTTTCATCTTGTGTTTTCCAGATAGGTAAGCCAAGGGCCACTTGGTTGTGCCTTCATTTCCGCTCCCTCTGGCAGACTTTTCCTCGGCTGGGTTTTGTTTCTCTAAAATTATTGTTTTATTGCCTTGTTGTTCTGAAGGAACCTGTTGGTTAATATTAATGCATTTTTATGTTGGGCCATTTCCTTCTGGTTCTCTTTTCCAATCTGCCATTGTAGTTTGCTTCATCCTTTCAAGTATCAGTGCTGCTTATGGAGCCCTTTCATGTATGTATCACCTGAGCCTCAGAACAAGACTGTGGGGGTGCTGTCATCTCCATTGGAGATATGGGGAAACTGAGGCTTGGGAAATTAAATGACTGCTAGTCAGTAGCTTCTGATCCCTCCTTCTGACCCCTCCTAGCATTTGAGAATTGGCAGGGATTTAGGGACAGAGGTCAGAGGAGGAGAGGTGACTGCCCAAATCCACACAGGAAGTGGTGCCCAGAAAGATCTCCTGATGCTTCCATCTTAGTCATTTCTGCCCTTATTTCCCCACAGGTCCTTTGGATCATTTTACAGTTGGATCTCTCATTCATTCATTCATTCATTCATTCATTTATTCAGGCAGGGGTGAGAGAGTGCCTCTGTGCCCAGTCAGGATGTGGTGGGAAAACTTGTGGGCTCAGGTCTTGCTCCGTCACTTATCACTGGAAAGCCTTTGCCTGAGTTACTTAACTGCCATGAACTTCAGATTCTTTTATCAGAAGTGGAGATGACAACTCTTGACCTATGTCACAGAGCTGTCATGACAGCCAATAGTGATCAAAGCACTAGAAGGAATTTGCAAAGGGAATTCTCATGAAGACTTTTCTACCCTCTTTTCTCTCCCCCCACCTTTTCCCTGAAGTCTTAAACTGGCAAGTATCAACGCTCCTGTTACATTGGCCCGTGACACCATGAAGAAAAATAGTATGATAGCTAATATTTATGAGCCCTCATTACTGTCAGGCTCTCTACTGAGCACTCAAATGCATGATCTCGTCTAATCCTCTCCACACCTCTGTATTTTTAGTGTCCCCGTCTCACAGATGAGGCCGTTGAGGCCCAGAATATAATCCCTTGCTCACGGTTGCACAGCTGACCCTGGGCCAGGCCAGGATTGAACTCAGATTCTGTTGGATCAAAAAGCCTATGCTCTTCATCCATTAACAGATCCATTTAAGAACCTCTTAGTGCCAGGCACAGTACTAGGCACTGAGTGGCTGTGTGGCTGCTTCCCAGCCCCCAACCCTACCCAGGGAGAACCAGGGAAGCAAGGCCCCTCCTCCTCCTGCAGGAGGTGTGGGGACATGTGTCTTCCTGCCAGCCAGGCCCACAGTCCCATCAGCTGTGTCAGCTGGTGTCCCTGGGAAGCGGATGACATTACCGCTTCCAGCTGGGAACAGCTGATCAGCACTAAGGGAGGGCCCGGGGAGGCTCGACTGAGCCACGAGAGAAGGTCCAGCCTGCCAGTAGCACAAGCACAGAAATTGTCCGCAGAGCCCCCCTGAAGCCCTGGGCCCTGGGGCCAGTCCCATCATGTTTCCTGAGCTACTCCTGCCAAAGCCCACTGTTTGGGACTTGCATCCCTCCTGGCTCATCTTCAGGGGTTTCCTCAGGACAAGGTTACTTCATGGCCTAAAGACCACACGGATTGAAATCTCTGAAAAAACCTGGTGGGGCTTTCATAGCGCAAACACAACTATTGCCTGGGGACAAATATTGACTTTTGGTGCTAACTCTCTCACGGATGGCCACCCTTGGGAGAGGCCCATCATGGGCCATCAAGCTCTGCTTGCTCAACGGGGTCAAAGGGAGCCAGAGTCAAGGGTAGATGCCTCGTGGATCTTAGATGACCTTCTCCCAGATAGACCCTGGCATCTCAGCACACAAACAGTGTGAGGTTTCAGTATTATTGGGAGCAGTATGGCAAGACTCCACCATGATTCCTGCATTAGTTTGCTAGAGCTGCTGTAACAAAGTGCCATGGATTGGCTGGCTTAAGACAACAGAAACATATTCTCTCACAGTGGAAGAGTCTAGAAGGCCAGGAGTACCTGGGTGGTTCAGTCGGTTAAGTATCCGACTTTGACTCAGGTCATGACCTCCATCCAGTTCATGGGTTCGAGCCCCGTGTCAGGCTCTGTGCTGACTACTCAGAACCTGGAGCCTGCTTCAGATTCTGTGTCTCCCTCTCTCTCTACCCCTGCCCTGCTCATGCTCTATCTGCTCGCTCTCTCTCTCTCTCTCTCTCTCTCTCAAAAATAAACATTTTTAAAAAAAGAAAAGGGTCTAGAAGTCCAAAATCAAGGTGTTGGCACGACCATGCTCTTTTTGAAGGCTCTAGGGGAGGATCCTTCCTTGTCTCTTCCTGGCTTCTGGTGGTTGCTGGTGGTCTTTGGTGTTCTTTAATTTGTAGATGCATCCTTCCAATCCTTGCCTCCATCCTCACATGGTCTTCTCTCTATGTGTGTTTTCTGTGTCTCTGTGTCCACATTTCCATCTTCTTCTAAAGACACCCATCACTGGACTAAGGCCCACCCTAGTCCAGTATAACCTCAACTTAATTTGATTACTTCTTCAATGACTCTGTTACTAAATAAGGTCACAGCCACAGGTACTAGGGGTTACAACTTGAACATATCCTTTTAGAGGACACAGTTGCACCCACACCATACTCATGGGGCTGTTTGTCCTTTATCCCACTGCCCTCAGAGAAGCATCCCATCTCCTCAAGGTAGCCCAGTGTCCTGTGTGGTCGGCCCTGCTTTCCTCACTACCCTGTATCCACCCCTTCTCCCCTCACATTCTGTGTTCAGCTGTCCTTGGTGCTTTGCAAGTCTGAGTGGACCTTAGTCTGGCTTTATACTAGGCCTTTACATATCCTTCTGCTGTCATCAAAAAGTCCCTTTCTATCCTCTTTCTCTGGCTTCCTCCTACTTATTACTTCTCACGTCTCACCCTGGAAGTCATCTCCTACAGGGTTCCCTGTGGACCCTTTTTGAGACTGTACGGGTCCTTCCAGGGCTCCCTTGGCACCCCTCCTGTCCCCCCGTGTTAGCTCGCACATCACGTTGTATTGCAGTTGTCTCCTTACCTGTGGCTCTGCCTTGGCTGTCAGATTTTAAGATCAGTGTCTGTGTCTTACTCCTCACTGTATCCTATCCCCAGTCCTAGCTCAGCAGAAATAAATGCTTCTTGAATAATCGATGGAACGAATGGATGAGAAAGTCAGCAGAAAGTAAAACCAGTGACAAGTAGCCTGGCGGCCGCTTCCTCCTCCTCTTCCTCCTCCTCTTCCTTCGGCTTCTCAGAGTAGACAACCAGGGTATGATAAAAGGAAATAACTCAAAAACAGCCAGATGGAAGAGATGTGTACAGCTAGGTGTAAGGAAAAGGCTCGGTGCTCCCATGCCCTCTCCAGACACACCACTCTCCCCAAATCTTTACGTCATCGCCCACCTGGAAGCTCCCACCTTCTTAATCTCATGAAGACTAGAGACTTTTCTGCCTTTTCTCCCAGTGACTGCCTGACACCAACTTCAACCAGTGACCAGTGCTCAGAGAAATGATGTTTCAGAAGCCATTATTATATACCAGGGTGCGGTCAGGACTTAAGAAATTGGGCAAGACACCTGGAAGAATCTTGCTTCGTTGTCAGGATGTCCAGCCTTGGGCCATACTAAAGGTGACCATAGTGCCTAAGACCTTCTTTTGAATTTTCAGTCTCACTTCCTTTTTCAGTGAGGGTGGAAGGCGGCAGAAAAAGTGGGTAAACTGAGCTAATTTCTTCTGCTTTGGCACATGTGTAATATAGTTCTTTTGCATGATTGACCATATCTGCCCAGTGAAGAATAAAAACTGTAATCCACTCCCCTTTTCTTCATTGTGTTTAGCCAAAACAAGCTGTGAAAGAATGTGAAATATATCATTTTGTTGGCACCAGTTCACAAGTGAGTCAGTGAGCTTGCTCGCATTTACAACTAAAATTGGATTCTAACCTCCCAAAAATTTATGACAACTGCTCCTTCTTGTGGCTTAAATGTTGACATATAATTAATTTAGGATTTCTTCCTGAGGCTTCCTGTCCAGGTTTGTACCTGCCACAGAAATACCCTTGAAAGTTTATCTCACAGCTGGAGTCATGGAAAAAGCCATACCAAAGCTTTGTAAAGCATGCCGGCTGTGCCAACAGGAAGGGCCCAAGGAGAAAGGGTAAGGCTGCCAGTGAGGCTGGCCGCCCGGGGTGCCACAGGTGGGAGGCGTGGAATTTGTAGTTTGAGGAAAGCTCTGGGTTCCTTCTACCGCTTTTCCTTCCGGGCCCTTGAGATATGCTCCCTCTTTGTTCCGCCTCCTTCCTTTCATGAAGATGACCAGGCCCTGGCCCAGCCCATGAATAACCTAGGCATGAATATCCCACACTGGAACTTTTGAACTCTGAATCAAGCTGGTCCTGATGCCCATCTCTCTACTCTGTATGGGTTAGTGTAGAGGAGGAGGTGAGAAGCAGTACTGGTAATTGGACACCTATTACATGTCAGGGACTAGTCTGGGGGCTTTATTAAGAAAACTCATTTTATACTCTCAACCACCTGGAGAAGGTAGAATTATTATCATTGCCTTGTAGATGAAAAGAACTGAGGCTCAGAGAGGTCAAGTGATTTGCCTGAAGGCAGCCAAACTAGAAAGGGGAAGAAGTGATAGGTCTTTCACATGTGTAGAGCTTCTGTTAGGCCCTGGTTCATGGTGACCCTCTGAGGTGAATAGTGCCATCCCTCTTATCCATCCCTGGATGACAGACCAAGGGTCCACAAATAGAGTCACTTGAGCAGGGGCGGAAAGGTAGATGGTCCCCAAATTTGGATTGCTTCCAAGTTTGACCGAACTGCAGGTGTGGGCCTTATGGACCCACCATGCTGAGATGCAGGCAAATCCGGATCTGAGTCTTGGCTTCCCTGTAACATTGCACTGAGCCCTCCTGCATGCCTAAGAGTGCAGTGCACTTGACCTCACCCGGCTAGTTTCTGGCAGCCTTGTTTCCAGAGGGTCTTGGGTATCACTGGCCACTGACTCAGGAAAGGGAAGCATCAGTGAAGAGAAGAGTGCAGTCACTTCTGATCTGTACGGAGTCCTTCCAGAAACCCAGCCCAGCCCCAGTAAAGGGCCCTGGTTTGGGACAGTCTGAAAATGCAGCCCAGGGCCATGGCCAGGAAGCTCACTGGGTGAAGATGAGAGAGGCCAGGTCTCAGTCCCACACGGGCCACCTAGTTACCTGGGTGGCCTTGAGCCAGCCCTTTTTAATTCCAGCACCTCTTCACGTTGAGAAACTGAACCGCCTGAATCCTGGCTTAGCTTCCTGCTAGTGATGGGATTAAGGGCGAGTCACTTAGCCACTCTGGGCCTCAGTTTTTTTAACTGTGACACAAGGAAAAGAATAGTTCCCAGTTCCTGGGGTGATTATGCACATTAAGTGGGTTAGTGTGTGTACATCGGTTATTCTCAACAGGGACCAAGGGTGGGGTTGCCCTCCCTGGAGGTGTCTGGAAAGTCTGGAAACATTTTTGATTGTCGTGACTTGGGGAGGGGTGCATGTGCCACTGGCATCTAGCGGGTGGGGGCCCAGGATGCTGCTAGACGTCCTACAAAGCACAGGATGGCCCCCACAACACAGAGTCATCTGATCCAAAATGCCACTAGTGCCAAAGTGGAAAACCCCTGCTGTAAAGCAGTTAGGAATATTCCTGGCACATGGAAGCATTCGATCCATGTTTGTTATCATCGACAGCTTCCCCTCTCCCCTTAATCCACTTAAATATTTATTGAACACCCACCATGTGGCAGGCATATACAAAATACAGCAGTGAGCAAGACATACACAGCCTGCCCTCGTGGAGGCAGAGGAGGCTGACATCAGTCAGATGCTGGCATCAGTGCTGATGCAGGGTCATTCTGAGCAGGAGCACGCTAGGGCGGAGGACGGAGTGCTAAGGGCGTGTTTGTCAGGGAGGGATTTGACCAGAAACGGTAGTCAGGGAAGGCCCCCCTGAAGAAGTGGAATTTCAGCAGACATTTAAGGACAAGCAGAAGGCAGCAAGGCGCGATGGGACGGTGCTCCAGGAGGAGGGAACTGTGTGTGCAAAGGCCCTGAAGGGGGACCCAGCTGTGTGCTTCCTTGTGCATGGGACTCTCCGCACTGCCAGTTGGGAATTGTGTGTGCCTTTGCAGAGGTTTGCGGCATCACATGGGACTGGATCCCAAGGCAGTTCTCTGCGGCAAAGCCAAGGCCTCTGGCGTACCCCTGGGGCACACGGGGACTGCTGGAGTGGTTTGGAGATGTACTGTACCGGTCTTTGGAAACGGCTCCAAAGATGCCACTGGTGTCATCCATCAGGTGGCCACTTGTTAATGCCCCAGCTCCTTCATCTCTGGCCTAGTTCTCCCTCCAGCCATCTCCTAGCCCTCCCTCACTCGGCTGCCAGGCCTGTCTTGGAAGAATTAAACCCAGCCTCTGCCTGGCAGGACCTTAGGATTTAATAGGCAAACTTCCAGCCAGTTCCTAAATTATGAGAATGCGTTTTTCCCCTCTTCAGTCTTCAAAGTGACCAGCAACAAAAGCAGCACAGGAATCCCCTCTCAGGGCACCTCCACATCTAAGTTGGAAACATTTGTGGTAGCCAGAAGCCTCATGACAGATGAGAGAATGGGTCTGCCTGAGGGGCCCGTGGTTAACTATTTCTCAATCACCCTCAGAGGCCATCAGCCCCAGTGACATTACAGAGTTCACTTAATCCCTGAGCAGGAGCTGCAGGGGAAGGAACACTGAAGGCTGCAGCCCTGGGCCTGTAAGAGCAGACAGCCACTTTAAAATGTGAATTCAGGCCTGGGAGTATGTCTCCTTTTAAGTGCTGTGCAAATGTGACCGACCTGGGATTTCCTCAGAAATAGCCCCTGCTTCCTTCTAGCTCCTCCTTCTATGTTGTTCTTCTTTGGGGGGGACATCATCATTTCCTTTGAAGGTGGTCCATTGAGCAATGGGCTTCCTGAGCAAACCCTGCACGTGTGTGTTTGCAGAGATGGATTGCAATTTTGGAGGCATCTTGTTCTCTACGTGTTGCTTAAAACCTATACCGTGTGAAACTCATAGTGGGTTCTGAGTTGGGACCCACCATTATAGAACACATATTTGGACTTAAGGACCATGTTTTCATTGCCTGCTCCCACCCATACATCTAGCACAAGATCAGCGGTACTATAGACCCTCCAGAAATATCGTTCTATAACGTTCTGGCCATTTTCCTGTGGACCAAGCATCTCTACTCAACATGAAGAGATTATAATGATATCCTGAGTGGAAACCAAAATGGTAGCTATGATGCCAGTGGCCTGGCCCAGATGTCCCAGGAAGGTGCCATTTTGTTTATACTGCAGTAAAAATTCCTTTGTGACAAAGCAGCTTAGGTTAAATAGAAATCTCATGGATAAGAAGTCAAGTCCCACCAATTCCAATGGATTTCATGTGAAGGTTTTCCCCAGGCCTTTCAAAGTTACCTATCAAAGGATAAGGTCAGGAAGGCAAGATCCCCTGTGTGGGGGTGGAGGAGAGGGAGTAATTCAGCAGCAGACATCCTGGCCATCACTGAGGGAGGCTCTAATTTGGAGCAAGTAAAGCCTTGGAGTTATACTTTGCTGGTAAAGGCAGACCCTCCCTCAATAATCTTTTTAGCATTCCACTCCTTCAAAGACCCCTTGGACCCCAAAGCCCTCGTGCAGCCAGAAGACATGTGAATATCCCATCAGTTGTGTAGAAGCAATAGATTGGAATCCCCCAGATAGTTCACTCAATCTCAGAATGATAAATGATCAATCATTGCATTCCTCCTAAATGAAATTAAGATGTTAAGATATATGGCTTGGGGCTTCTGGATGGGATTTCTGCAGTTGAATTTCCAACTGAAAATGTATTGCTTTGGCACCACTGGGAAAGGGAGCCATTCTGGATCTATGTTAAAACAAAACATTTGACAGTGGAGAAGAATGCTTCAGACATGTTAATTTTTTTCATATTTAAAAGTGATTAATCATCCCCAATGCTGTGAAGCTGGAAGGCCGGGAAGCAAACTCTTGGAGGGGAAGGAGGAAGTATGGACCTTGATATGCTGCAGTGGAGGCTTTTGAAGGAGCCTGTAGGTGAGCCCTTGTTGAGAGACAAAAAGCACCAACAGAAAATCTATTTAAAAGGACAGAGAGTCTGGACAAAACCCTAGGAATGCACAGAAATGCATGGACTTACTTTTCTATTAGCATAGTGAGAAGGAAGACGAGGAAGAAGGAGAAGAAGGAGCCATTCCCTTCCAGTAAGCGCATGTAACCACCAGAGAGGTTACTTCCTTGGAAGGCGTTTTCAGCCCTCCTGCCACAGCAGGTCAGGGCCCCGATGTGCTCCTGCAAGTTGGGTTTTGATGTCCCGGTGTGCGAGATTACACCATGGCCCCACCTATCTGTGGGCCCCCCCCCCTAGCTGTGATGTTTAACATGCAACTTTAGTCTCTGCTCCTATTTCTGGAGCAGTGTAATGGGTTAATAACAGCAACCCCTTCAGCATGTCAGGACTGGATGGCGTAAAGCAAAATGTCTGTGCTCAGTGAATTTGGGGGCATCATTCTCCTCCTTGGTACTTACTGAAATTTTAATTAGTAAATCATATGCTCATTTTAATTACTTGTGGAATGTAATGTCTGACATGCTCACTAGATGTGCCTTCCATGAAGTCAGTGTCTGTCTCGTTCAGCCACATGTCCCCAGGACTTAGCTTGGTTCCTGATAGATGCGTTAAAAATTGTGGGAGGGAGAGTGGGAGGGAGGGGAGGAGGGAAGGAAAAAAGGAGACAAGGAGAAGAAGGAAGAAAAGGAAGGAAGGAAGGAAGGAAGGAAGGAAGGAAGGAAGGAAGGAAG
>NW_024412444.1:12960052-12981041 GCF_014898765.1 Herpailurus yagouaroundi
AAGGAAGGAAGGAAGGAAGGAAGGAAGGAAGGAAGGAAGGAAGGAAGGGAGAAATGAAGGGAAGAAAGGATTCTCTTACTTTTCATAAGCATAACTTGAAGACAATATCAAATGCAAGCTGAATCTGCCTTTGAGTCTCATTTAAGACCCCATATCCCTTTCAACTCTCAGACCAAAATGAGGTCACTTTTTTCCTATTCCCCTATTTACAGGTGGGTGTGCATTAGGGCTCAGAGGGCTCAGAGACCCCAAATATCTCTAAAAGGCCTGCCTTCACTCAGCTGGTTGCTGGCTTGTGTTCCTACATTTCCTTTTTCCCTTTCCACATACCAAAGTGGTCTTCCCCACCCCCAAGAAGGCTAGTACCTTTTGTTGCAGGAAACTCTGATTTGGCAGTTGCTTAGAAAACACAGAAAAGTTTGAAGCAAGCTGAAATTAAAGCACAGTTAATCAAATGCAAAACTCCATTCAGCCCCTATCTGCCAAAAATAAATAGTTTAAAATAGGAATTTCAGATCACCGACAATGATGACTGTGTTTATGGCAGTGGGGTTGACTGCCTTCAGCGGCCATCGTTGCCGGCGTGCAACCAGCATTTAGAAATGAAACAAAAACACATTGAACTTGCTGCATTAGCTGTTGCCACATCGGAACGCTAATGGGTTTAGTGACCACAGCCGACCCAGGCCAGAGTGTGTCAACAGCCCAAGGACCAGCCTCGCTTGCTGTTTGTGCTTTGCCCAAGTTGTTACAAGTTTAATTCTTTGCAGCTTACTTTTCCTGCTGTTTTGGCCTCTCCGGCACTAACTAAAGAGCGCAGCAGCCAGCCCAGCGTCATGTAGCCAGGCCTTGGGGACCCCCGCAAGAGCTCTGTAGATGCAGGCATCTCAGCCTCTTGGGCCTGATGACCGGTGGGATTAGAGCTCCAGAAGGTGTACTTGACCGTCCTTCCCCTTGACCTCCAGCCTTCTTTATTCCAGTCACTTCTAAAATCCGTTCTGGAAATAGCCCAGCCTGAAGCAGATGCAAAGGGCCTCTTGATTTGCCACTCATTTGGAAAAGTGGAGTCTTCCTGCCTCTCTTCCTGCACAAGAAAGCATGCTGCACAGAGTGTGCACCACAAAGGGGGGTTCCTCGCATTACACTCAGGCTTTCCGCCCTGTCTGCCAAACGAAGTCCACTGTCTCCAATTCTAAGCAGCCCAGTCGAGCACCAGGCTACAGGACCTTGGTGGTGAAGAGGTTAAATCGCTCAACAGGCTGGATCTGTGTTTTCCTGCCCACACTTGCTCCTGGCCTAAGGCAGTGCCTGCTGTTTGGGGGGGGGGGGGGGAAGGGAGGTCTCGCCTGGACCCAGGTGGCCGACAGGCAAACCATGTTATTAAGAAGCAGGGATCACAAAACCTTGATCTTCAAAAGAGACCCCTAATTAGTCGCCAGCCCAAGAGTAAATGGCATTCTACCTCAGTGAGGCGGGAAGGGCGCCTTCCAGTTCTGGGGACTAATTGCCATTATTGGCTCTATGAAGATCCTGTTGTAAACACTTGTCATCTGAGCCACTTCTGGTCGGCAGACTGGAGATATCAAATTGTTCCTTCATGTTTCAAATTCTGCAAAATACCTTGCCGGCTCCTCTCTCTAGGAGGGTGCACATGACTGCTTTCTTAGCACCAGGCTAGAGAGGTTTCCCTGTCGCTGCTCTATGCTGTGGCAAGCTCATACTAAAACTGAGTTCTTGTCAGGAAGGGATTCAAAAACATGTTTTACTTTATCCTCAATTGAATTTGAAAATGCCATCTCAAAAATAAACTGTAATGGCAGGCTGAGGAATTTATCGTGAAGCTAATGGGGCTGAAGCTTTGGGCCCCCTCAAGTGCACAGACTTTTTCCAAGACCCTCAGAGAGGCCCTAATGATGTGGACGAGTCAACTGTTTGTCTATTCTTTGTCTATAAGAGGGCCCACCGAAGGGGATAGAACCAAATGTGCTCTGGGATAGTACCTGGAATGTGTTTCTTTATCTTTTGTATCATGTACTCTTGTTACTTCTGGAAGTATTTTCTCCCTGCTCTTAGACTTACTCATTCTTGGTCCTTTGGGGCACTTGTGAAGAGAAAAGCAAACTTCTCAGGCCGCATGCAGAATGCTAGGTTTTGTCTAAGTTTATGCTTGGTCTAGGCATATTTCAAGAACTTGGGGCCGAGGTACCCGGGATCCGTGTCAAGGGCAGACTGGATAATACCCAACTCAGATGGCAAAAGAGGCCAACCTAAAGGGAGATTTGGGGGACCTGGGGATTTGGGCTTGTGACTCTCCAGACCACCGGGATTCGATTCTATTCTATGGACACTTCCATGGCAATAAATATGTCAGACTGAGAGAGAGAGAAGGAAAAAGCAGTGAATAATGTGTGAATACTCCTGTGAAGTGTGAGTTTCCTATTCACCTTCAGGACCAGCTTTAGCAAGCATTTAGGGACTGTGAGACGGTATGGTCTATGCTAACATCCACAAGGAGCTATGTTGCAGGGCCCAAACGTCATGTCACGACAAACGGCCCCTCTGTCTCCCAAAGCGGAGCTCCAGAACCGTTTCGTCGGGGAGCTAGGGAGTCACCATTACTCAGCAATAATTCCTTTGTGAGAACAGTTCAGGGTGGAAGTTCTATACACAAGGCTTAGGATGTTTGCTCATAGGATTCCATCGTCTCGTCTCCGTGATGAAAGCGGACAGTTTTTCCCCTCCAGGTAACCTAATAACCTCAGACAACCATCAGGAGCGGTGGTAGTGGCCCTCGCTGCGTGGGGGTTCTCCGGGGCGACTCGGGCATTTCCCCCTCTCTCCGGGGCACGGGTGTTCTGTTTGTTGAAACGGTCCCTGTCTCCAGCGTCACTCTCAGCACCCCCGAAGATTCCCAAAGCATTATTTTAACCTGTACGTTTCACTGATTTGAGATGTTAGACATTGCATGCCAAACTTCTGGTTATTCTAACTAGTTCAGAAAAGAAAGACTAACATCGGTTTTGACAACAAACAAAACCAGTTTTTGTTCTATCACTTATGTTTAAAAGATTCCAATTTCAAACTAAACACAATGTGTGGTTATTCTGTCAGCGGTTTATACAGCCACCAGGGCGCCAGAGTCACACACTGCATACATCATTGTAGTTTTAAAATGTACTTAATGAACATTTTTTTTCTTCTCTAGTAACTACTTCATTGCCTTAAATGAATGCATTCCAATAGAATTTGTAACAAATGACCACTTTGTGTTTGCATTAATGCCAAACACGTTTAACAAATTTTTAACAAGGAGCCCTGGCAAAATGCCAAACTCCTAGAGGGACACTGGAAGAATGCTATAAATTTAAACTAGATTTTACCTTTTCACTTAGCTCAGCAAGTGTCTTAGGTGTCTTGCTATCTCAGGATTGTGGCATTTCTACTCTATGTCAGAGAAGTTGTACATTTTCGTTATTTTTATTACTTGGGTTGTACCTATTTCCACAGGACTTTTAAATCTATGCAGCCGTGTCCGAAATAATATGATGGCAGCTTAGAATAGATGTTTATTTCTGCGAAATTGTTCATGCCTTATATAGCTTGGTAGATGCAGGTATGCAATACGTACTTTAACAAAAACATGATATTTAAAACGGCACAGTCAGCCATTTAAATACAGAAACAACAGGGGTCCCTGGGTGGCTCAGTCAGTTGAGTGTCGGACTTCAGCTCAGGTCATGATCTCACGGTTCGTGGGTTCGAGCCCCGCGTCGGGCTCTGTGCTGACAGCTCAGAGCCTGGAGCCTGTTTCAGATTCTGTGTCTCCCTCTCTCTCTCTGCCCCTAACCCACTCGCATTCTGTCTCTGTCTCTCTCAAGATAAATAAAACATTTTTAAAAAATTTAAATGCAAAAACAACAGATTAGGCCAGCGATTCTCAAGTAGGGGGATTTGCCCCCTAGATGATATTTGGCAATATTGGGAGACATTTTTGATTGTCATGGCCAGGAGAGTGGGTGATGCTACTGGCATCTAGTGGGCAGAGGCCAGGGATGTTGCTACGCATCCTATAACGGTGAGCATCCCCACAACAATGAGTGACCCAGCCCCGAGTGTCCACAGCATCAAATCAAGAAATCCTGGGCTTGAGTGGCAAGGGCCTTTGGCCTCTGGACAGTCTCTTAGGCTAAAGAAACTATTATCTCAAGAAAACTTACAACTGAAAGCACATTTCTTTTCAACCAGTGTTCTAAGAATTACACAGAGTACCTGACACTGATATTGAGTGGCAGATTTCTGACTTTCACTCCTGCTGCTGTCTGTCCTTGAGAAGAGAAAAGCTGGGCTATAGCAGCCTGGCCTAAAATGTCAACTGAGGCAGTGCTGGGGACGGTTCGTGGCCTGAGTATGGGAATGTGCAAGCCCAGTGACCCACTCCCAGTGCTCCTTGCTGAAGGCCACTGCCGGGAAGTGGGAATGATCTCCAAGACAGGGCTGGGGGCAGGCAGGGCCCTGCATGTCCACAAGAAGATAGCTTTAGTGTTCCGTGGACACTTTTATTTTAATAGCTATGCAATTATTATAATGTGTGTTAGACAAATACTGGCTCCATTATGGCATTGAAATAAATCTTTTTTTTTCTTTGAGCATAGGCCCTAATTTTTAGAGTTAGGCAAACAAGCACTTACATAAAAATAAATCTTCTTAAAAAGAAAATTTAAGTTTTTAGAAAATACTTTTAAAGAAAAATATTAATTGTGACAGGTGTTTATGAAGAGATTACAAAAATTGGGAAGGTGGAACACAAAAGATCAAGATTTAGAAAAATCTGCCATCATAGTAAAGAGAATGGGCTCTAGAAGCCAGAAGATGTGGGTTCAGATCAGGCCCCAGAAAGGTGGGAATTTGACCTAAAGCATTCAGTCCCTGGAAGCCTCAGTCTCCTCATCTGTGTCAGGGGCTGATCAACCCGACTAGAACCATGGTGCTCTCCAGCTTGTCTGAGATAATTTCTGCAATAGCACGGAGCACCGTGGCGGATGGCAAGCACCGAACATTAGCTATGAATAAATGACTACAATAATAACTACAGAAATAAATCCTAAGGAGACAGCAGTGTATGCTGCCATTCATCTGATTTCCTTGGTTTAAAACAGTGTGGGTAAGTTGCACCCAGTGCACAGAAACCGAAGTCGAAATCCAAATCCCGAGTTCTCTAGGTGCCCTGGCCAGAAAGCTCCACCTCCCTAACAGCAGTTTGCAATTCTGAGCCGCCAGTTTGCTGGGCCCACCCCACCCCCCATCCACAGCCCTTTGGGCTCTCAAGTGTTACATTTTATTGCCCTGTGGAGCTGTAGGAGGCCACTCACAAGGTAAAATGTGGCTCTCCACTCATATTTTTGAATTATGGCTTCAAGGTGGTTGCTCCTATCAAGAAAATTAAATGATTTAACATAATTTGTTGCCACTTTGATCACAACAATAATAAATAAATCTTCGTGAGGAAAACGGGAAACCCATTCCGCCCAGTTTTAAAAGATGTTAAGTAATAACACAGATGTAGTTATAGATTTCTCTCTCTCTCTCTCTCTTTTTTTTTTTTTTTTTTTTAGCAGAAACGACTCTATTGGGTTTTCCTGTGAGCAGAATCACTTAGTGAAGTTATGCTGCAGGATGCCTGCCTCCCCTCCAGAAGGAGCAGCTCTTCTCTTAGGCAGTTGTTAATTAGTCTATCAGGGGCTTGCTGTTCTGTGGGCACCATGTGCAATGTCAGGGGCATCCAAAGCCCACGTGAATGGGTGTCTGTTTTTGTACCTGGGGGCACAGCACACATTTGGAAAGCACATGGAGCGTAATGGACATTAACCCAGATGTCAAAAATAGCCTGCGTTTTACTACTGTTATTAAACAGTTTCCCCTTTAACCCCTCCGTGTTTACCAAAGACCCCTTTCTCCCAGCCAGTTTCTGCAAATCACTACTGAAAGGGCAGGAGAAGAAAGTCATAATCGGGCAGGTGTCTTTATTCCAAAGAAAAACAGTCTGAAGGAATATTTGTGAGACACCACACATTTATAGCCTGCTCCCCTGGGGGCGCTGGTCCTGGGGCAGAATCTTACTGCGGTGATCACCCGCTCACCCCACCCCCACAGCCACCCCTTACCCCCTGCACACCAACCGCAGGGGTGGTTCCTTCCCCAAGAACCCAGCCGAGACTTTTCGCAATGGGAACAGCCTTCTATTCTTCTGTGATACCAGTTACACATTCTTTGGTTTAAAAAGTCCAAGAACAACGAAAATTCCAAGGAAGAAAATTTTTAAACACTGCCCAGAAATAACTATTAATGATATTCTGGTATATGCATTTGCAGGTGTTTATGTTTATGCGTGTGTTGCAGCAAGAATGTGGTTGAGCTGCACATACGGAATTGTGGTCTGAACACTGGAAATTTTGGGGCATCTCTCCATATTAAAAAATATATATATGTTCTGATTGTCATATAGTCAAATCTTAAACATGCCTGTCACAGACCCCTGTTCATTTCCTTTGAGGCACAAATTTTTTAAAATCCTCATTCTCTTATTTGTGTATCTATTTGTCTGTCTTGCTCCTAAAAATACAGGCTTCATGAGGGTACAGATTTCGTCTGTCCTGTTTAATGTGGGTTGTTTTTTTTTTTTTTTTTGAGAGCGAGAGAGAGAGAGAGAGAGAGAGAGAGAGAGAGCCATAAAGCACTAGCAGGGGAGGGGCAGAGAGAGAGAGAGGGAGACACACAATCTAAAACAGGTCCAGGCTCAGAGCTGTCAGCACAGAGCCCGATGTGAGGCTTGAACTCACGAACCACCAGATCATAACCTGAGATGAAGTCAGATGCTTAACTGACTGAGCCACCCAGGTGCCCCTGTCTTTTTTACCACTGTACCCCTGGCACCAAGCACACTGCCTGATACAGAGGAGCTGTATTAGTTTGCTATCACTGCATAACAAATTAACACAAACTTAGTGACTAAAACAACACTCATTTATTAAGTCACAGTTTCTATAGGTCAGAAGCCAAGTCACACACCACTGGGTCCTTGTCTTAGGGTCTCCTAAGGCCAAAATCAAGGTGTTGACCAGGCTGGACTTTAACCTGGAGGCTCTGGGGAAGCACCCACCTCCGGGCTCATTCAAGTTGTTAGCAGAATTCAGTTCCTTGTGGTTGTAGGACTAAGGGCCCAGTTTTCTTGCTGGCTCTCAGCTCGGGGCTGCACATGGTCTGTGCAGGATGCTCTCGGGTCCTTGCTCCATGATTCCCTCCATCTCAGCACAGCAAATCCCTCTCGTGTTTCAGATTTCCCTTTCTCTCCTGCTACTAACAAGAGAAGAGTCTGTGCTATTCAAAGTTCCTGTGATTAAATTAGGTCTGCTCAGGTCAACCCTCTTGATTAACTTAAAGTCAGTGGATTAGTGACCTTCCTTACATCTGTAAGGTAGCATAATCATGGTGTGAGATGTTCACGGTGTCGGTCTCCAGGATCAGAGCAGGAAATATTGCTGGGGAGGGGGTGGGTTCTGCCTACTCTGAATGCTCCCTAATACCTGTGGCATGAAGGAGTGAATCAGTTTGTTCCATGAACTGTGCAAGGCTCAGGGGATGCTAGATGAGCAAGACTGGCCTGGCCCCTGCCCTTGTAGATCTTATAGCCTAGACCAGTATTATTCAGGTAGAAATATAATACCAGCCAATGGTTTTCAGTTTTCTCATAGCCACATTAAAAATAAGAAGAAACCAACTGAAACTGAAATTAACTGTAATACTATATTTAACTTGATCCCATATGTCCAAAATATTATTTTAACACAAAATCAATATTAAAAAACTAAATTCATAGTAACTAATAGTGCATGGTGTGTGAACTAGCTGGAATTTAAAGAAAAATGTAAAAATTCAGAGGAAAAAGAAACGATAAAATAAGAAAACTAAATTCATACTAAATCTAAAATTCAATATATTTATATTCATTCAAAATCAATATAAAAAATAAATCCATACTAAAGCTTCAAAATCTGCTGTGTATTTTCACTTATAGCACATCTCAATTTGGACCAGCCATATTTCAAGTGAATAGCCACACGTGGGTAGTGGCTACCAATATGGATAGTAAAAGTCAGACAAATCACCAGAAGGGGAGAGTGAAGTATGTGTGAGACTCCTCGCTGTATCCCACATTCAGGAGGGTCAGGCAAGTCTTCTAGGGAGGAAGTGACATCTAAACTGAGACCAAAGAGGAAGTAGGCACTGGTCAGATCAAGGGCTGATGTAAACGCGGGTCAGACAAGTGTGTGAGATGAGGAGAAAAGAAGGCTTCGTATTGCAGAATCCAGCCCAGCACAGGTGGGACGTGAAGTGTGGGGCTGGAGAGAGAGAGGCCAGCGTGGCCAGAGTCTCCTCTCCATCCTGAGGGCAATGGGATTGTAAATTCAGGTTGTACACAGGAAACACAAGATGGAATAGATGTCGTTATGGAAATAGCGCTATGGAATAGGCACATGAGAACACTGAGTTGGGTGCTTCGGGAGAAGAGGCGTGGGGACAGAGTGGGCCTGCCGTGACCATCCAGGTAAGGCAGGACTAGCCAGAGACCATCCCACGGTGGGTGGTTTCCCGGATTGCCTCATTGCTGAAAGCTAAGATTCCTTTTTATTTTTTTGAAAGCAGAGGCTTATTTGCCCCCCAGCAAGGGATCATCTGCATTTCTAACTGCGGGCAATGTCATCTGAGTCTTTCTCTCAAAGCCTTTTAGGCCTTCCCGCGAATGGATTGTCTGGTTGAAGGAGCAGCAGCCCTTTCGGAGTGTTCTCTCTTCCTCAGAGCACACCTCATCTAGCACACACATCTCGTGCAGTGCCGTTGTGAGGCACTGTATCTGCCTAGTGACCTGCTACCCAGCTGGAAATCTTTCTCTCAACTGAATAAATGATTGTTCTTTGCTACTTTATCTTGGAAAAACATCAAGGACATCAGACATTCACTGTAATTATTTTTCACTCGTTTCCCCATCTGTAAAATATGACCGGTGCATTTTAGTACTACTTTGGGTTTCTCTTTACCTTTTAATCATGTGGCCTTTTAATATATTGGTCAGCCCTTTAAAAGGATGATTAAGAAATGCTTAATGCACAAAAGAATTAGAGCAATGCACAGCTCACGGAGCAGAAAGCGTGCTCTGACTTACAATTTTCATACAAAGTTTGCAGAGATTTTATGTGCCAGAATGAGTAATATGATCTCCTCTAGGAACTCCCTAGCTTTCTGGCTCTGCAAAAGTCATTTTTTTGCCCCGATTCAAGTTTCTTAACCAGAAAGGTTACACCAAACTCCTCAGAGTATGAATTAGCAGAGTTCATCCAAGCCACATATTTCATTTGCACTGTTTAACGATGGCTGGAAATAACTGCCTACCTGTGCAGACACTGGGATCTTTGGCGCGCTCATTAGTCAGTGTGGCTTGAGAAATTCTGTGCATCAGCCACCAAATCAGACAGCTCAGGCTGTATATAAAAAGCGGCTCACACATGTGTGAGTATGTGTATGCGTGTGTGCGTTTGATCTTTCCCCTCCCCACCATATTCCCCAGATAGCTGCACTATTACCAAGTGCCCGGAAACTCCCGAAGCATTCGCAGGCCATATGTGAATGATAATGAGCATCAGCAGGGAAGAAAATCAGCATTTGAAGGGTCATATGGGCTGGTCCTCTCTTCCCACCCATTTTGCTGACTTTCCCAGGCTACACTTGTATTCCACACCAGGGCCTCTTACTGGGGCAGTGAGAACATTTGGGGTGCTTCTGCATATCTGTTCCCCAGGGCATGAAGTATGCAGACGGATGACCATTACATCTATGCTTGGGGTCGAGTACACAAACACACACACACACACACACACACACACACACACACGCATACACATGCCATTGCATGCTGGGATGAAGGCCAGCTTTGTTTTGTTCTCTCTTTAATGAGATATCAATGTCCTTTTTAAAGTATGTTTTTATTTTGGTAAAATATACACTAAAATGTACCATTTTAACCAACATAAATGTATAAGTTAAATGTAATTCAGAGGCATTTAGTACATACACGGAGTTGTACAACCACTACTGTCCCTTTCTAGGATTTTCTCTACTATCCCAAACGATTGCTTAATTGTACCCACAAAGCAGTAACTCCCCCCTCCCCTTCCCTCCAGCCCCTGGCAAGCCTCTAGTCTATTTTATGCTTCTATGAATTTGTCTATTCCAGATATTTCACATAAGTGGAATCATGCAGTATTTGTCCTTTGGTGTCTGGCTTATTCACTTATTTCACTGCCATGGTGTCTCCCAGTGTCATTCATATTGTGGCATGAATCAGAACTTCATTTCTTTTTAGGGCTGTGTACTACTGTTCCACTGTATGCACCACATTTGCTTATCCATCCATTTGCTGATAGACACTTGAGAGTTGTTTCTCCCTGTTTGTTGTGAACAATGCTGCGACGAGCGTTTAGATCCAGGTATTTGTTTGAGTCTCTGTTTTCCATTCTTCTGCATTCATACCCAGGAGTGGGATTGCCAGTGCCAGTAGGTGTTTAAATCATTGCTCTTAAATGGTTTGTAAGCGAATGTTAAGTTTTCTGGTGTCTTGACCATCTTTAACTCTCTTGTCTCTGTAAAGTCGAGCTAAAAATAGTTTAAGAACCATACTCATTATAGAAAAGTGTGGGGAGAAAAAAAATGAACACATGGTCTGATCACATAGAAATCATCACTGGAACATTTTGGTATATTTCCTTTCAATTTCAGTTTCTTTTGCCTATCAAGAGACATCTATACCTGGATGTGACATATTTTGAAAGAGGCCTCCTCTCAGATATGTTTCCAGGACATAATTTAACTTCATGTTCACTTTGCCCTTCCTCTGTGCTTCCTCCCCATCGCCCTCTTCCTCATCCCAACCAACCGCAACCAAAGAGAGTGGTGGAGGGTCAGCGCAGGGGTGAGTATGGGAACGCCGGCCAGGATTCTCTCCTGAGTCAATGGCAGTTGCTTCCCCTGCTAAATTGTGTGCTTTCTTGTTGCAGCTATCAGAAGAGCAGACTAAAGGGGAAACGCAGCTCTGCAGCAACATTCTGATAATCTACTGCAGCGTGGCTCACGTCACTGGCCATCACCACCTGGAACGCTCATCAGGCCTGGAAGAGGAGCTTTCATTTCCATTATGGCGCACAGTTCTGTCCGACTTGATATTTCCTTCATCATCTCATGTCATTCCTCATGGATTCAGATATGTTGGACAGGAAGAAAGAGGAGGAGGAGAAACATGACAGACCCTCCTTTTTGTCAGGATTTGGGCATTTAAAACGTGATCATCTCTTCTGAAGGTCATTATTTGATAAATTTTATTTATGTTACTTAAACATCGTTGGATACATTTGAGCTCCATGGGATTTTAGCTGTGGAGTCTGCTTCTGTTGGACAACTAGCTTCACCTCCAGTATTTCTGCTGGTTCCGCTTAAGTGGTCATTCCTAATGCGTTAGATTATCAAAAAGTGTAAATCCTGTGCGTGAGTGGTGTTGGCAGTGTTTGTATACCAAGATGCATGGAGCGTTTGACAAAGAAAGCAAAACACCAAAAACGGCGAGACTTTACCCTCCTCTATTTCTTTAATCCGCTGTTTGAAGAACCGCGTTTTGATGGTGTAACCAGTAGTTACCTCTGGGCCAGGTTGGAAATGAAATCAATTTTTTAAACCACTAATACTTGCCAAGAAATCGCCTTACGAGAACATGGTGTGTGTCTTTGACAATGCATGGCACATCTAAATTGATCTTTCGTAATTTTATCTGCCCCGGTTTTGTACCGGAGAGTGGCAAAAGCCTGAGGCACCTACATATTTCTATTCCGTGTGTTCCACACATCTCCATGGCTGGGATGAGCCCAAGCCTCAGACTCTTCCCATTCCCGTACATGCAGGTCTCCATGAAGAAGCTGGGACTCATTCACATTTCAAGATCCAAATGCTGTGCAAACAGTGTAAGCTTGAAAGGGTCATTTCTCATTTTTTTAAAAAATGTCTCCAACGTGGATTCCAAAGCATTTTCAGCATCCAACATGAAAGCATTGATGAATGAGGAATAATCACAAAAGCTGTGTATCTGTATATAGCTCTACACAACATGTCTGTGGGTACAGCGTCATTATTTAAAGCACATGCCAGGGAAAGAGACCAAATTTTAAGGTCTTTTACATACAGTGACATGGTACTAAGGAGAATTTAACTCCTACTGCTTCCTCTGAAGATTAAAAAATAACTAAAGTTGTTATAACTTCATAAAACTCATGACCAGTCTGGCAAATATGTGCAACTCTCGTATCGATCCACTTTCTCGTCAATGGAAGAAACCCTTCCACATGTATGCAAGTGGGAAATGAAAATCTGCATTCTTAAAAGGATAAACAGTGAAGTTAAGCATGAGTGGCCTTAATAAATACAGTTGTCTTTCTTTGCTGCTGTGGAAAGGATTCTACACAGGTGTTCCTGAAGTCTTGCATTGCATTCAGTCGTTATTATTACTTTTCCAAGTGTTGGTGCAATTAACTCTGGACCTCTCCTGTGAGCCATAGAGGTATTTAAAAGACAGACACCTTACTTGTCGGGGAACATGAATCTGTGTCTGACTTGCACTGTTCATCCTTGGTGCATTAGGAGTAATATATTCAAGCAGGTTTCTCGCTTCTGGCTTTGTTCTTGTCGTCAGTAAGTATAGCGAACTATGTAAAGCTTTTGTGTTGCATAAACAATCCAAATACATTCACGTTTAAAAAGTTTGTCCTTTAACTATCAAAGGGACTTAGGTTTCCGTTGGAGAAATGAGCAGAGTTCTTTGCAAGCACATACAGCACATTTCAAAATCAGGTCGCACTGCAAACCCAGGCCGCAAGTGCGTCCCCGTGAACAATTTGGATGTCCTCAGGTAGGCGGCCCCCACTGCCTCCTACAGCGGGATCCTCACCTGAACTCTGCAACTGAATACTTGAAGTAGGAAGTAGGAGATCCACAAGGGAAATTAGGGTCCTCAAAGCAGAAAAAGCAACCAACCGTGTATAGTTAGCGATTTCTAAGTACGTGCCAATTCTGTCACAGCTGTTGTTTTGGGGGATCATTTTTTTGCCCCACTTTTGTTGGATTAAAGTATTATCAACCTTACCATTAGGGGGCATCTTCTTTAGTCCCCTAAAAATTCAATCCCGTCGAACATAGCGTCTTTTCCCATCTCATGTACCTATTCTCTGATGTTGGGGGGAGGGTTACCAAAAAAATTTCCTTTTCACATCTTAAAAATAGTCTCTGGGTTTACAACAAACACTGTGATGTCGGGAAGATATTTCCTTTGCGCAAACGTTAGCAGGCACCCCTCTAATCATAACGATGTTGAAAAAAAGGTTGAGGCTGACATTTAGGAGAAGTTGGTCTTCTCTCTTTGTGCAAAAGCAGGCTTGTACCTTATACCCCATTTGATTTTGATGTACAGTCTCAATTTTGTATTTAATGATTTTTGTGTATCCAGTATGCACGTTAACAGCGTGTCAACTTTCATTTGAAAGTGGGTTTCCATTTACTTTTTAAACAGTGTTTCTGATGAGACCTCCAACGTGTTGTCATAAGCTCTATCTGAGATGTTTTTGTGTAGAGTGGCGTTTGAATGCTGCCAGGGGTCAGTGTATCCAATTCCCAGAGACCCTCGTTTGATAGTGCTTCTTGTAATTTTTCTTCAAGTGAGTGGCATGTGGGTTGTGAATATTGACCATGTGATTATGGACTTCGATATGAAAACAATAAATAAAACTAAGGAACCCTCAGAAACTACCAGTGGGCATGTATTAGCCAGTCATCGTAACCTCGTGTCTAGTAGAACAACATACAAGGTATGTACAGTTCATAAATTTGTTATCATGTGTATGAGAAGTACTTTGTGCTGATCGCCTTATTTATATTCATCAAATAAACTTTGTTTCTTTCTGAAGTGAGTTCATTCCATCTCTAATAAATGCTCCTTTGTGGTGGTTTCTAATCTTTTTCGGGTCATGGATCTTCACTTGAGGAACCTAACAACTTGAAGAAAAAGGGAAGGTGTATACTCCCTTTACTGGAGTCGTCAAGGCATAAATTTCCCTTTACACATAGCTGGTTCCAGAGGTTCATATTAAGGAAGTAAGTCATTGAAGGGGTCTCCCTTCTTCCTTGCTTCCCGCTTTCCCGTCCCTTTGTCTTTCTCTTTCTCTCAATCTCCCCCTGCTTCTCTCTCTCTTCTATCCCTCCCCTCTTAAAAAACAAAAAAAACAAATTAATGTTTATATATTTTTAAGAGAGAGGGAGACAGAGACAGAGCATGAGCGGGGGAGGGGCAGAGAGGGAGGGAGACACGGAATCTGAAGCAGGCTCCAGGCTCTGAGCTGACAGCGCAGAGCCCAATGTGGCACTCAGACTCATGAGTTGTGAGACCATGACCTGAGAGGAAGTCAGATGCTTCACTGACTGAGCCACCCAGGCGCCCCTCCCTCCCTCTTTTCCTCCTTCCCACCTTTTCTCTCCTCCCACTTCTTCCTCTCCCTCCCTCCCTCCCTTCTGCTTCTCCCCCTTGTTTCCTCTGTACTTTCTGTGGGGTTGACATCAGTCACTGCTGGGTTCTTTTCACTTGGTGGTAAAGATAATTCCCAACAGCTTTGAGTATGCTAGGATTTAAGAGGAGGGACCCTCTCCCTCCAAGCATCCATATCAGCCCCCTAAAGGGACTCACTGGTCCTTTTTGGATCATGCATCCAATTACCTTATTCAAGGGAGTTGGGAGGGTGAGACCCTGTGATTGACAGCCTCACTGATGTGGGAGGGGCAGGTTCCAAAGGGAAAAAATGGGCTTTATTCTAGAAGAGAGGGACAAGAAAGCCGGGCAGGCAGGAATAATAGCTAGCCCTGGATACACTTGGTTACACACACAAAATCATCCAGAAAAACACACAAAATCATCCGTGCAAGGGCTCACCAGCCTTCACAGCCCAACTGTGGATCATGGTGGGGAACAGCTCCTGGTTTCTTTAAAGGTTTGAGTTGTACTTCAAGAAATGAACTGCCACATCTTCCCCGTTATTGCAAGCAAAGAGTAATTGATTATCAAAGCTGGAAAGTATGTCAGATGCCATGTGTCCAATATTCTCTTTTGACAGATGGAAAAACTGAGGCCCAGTTAGAAGTGACTGATTCGAGCACATATGGTAAGTTCACTGCAAGTCCGAGACTGTCCCCAGAGCTCCTGAAACAGAAATACATATCCCTGAAGACTCTCTGGGGAGGAGAGGGTGGGATAAAATCTTCCCCTAGATGGCCCTTGACGACACTGGGGACATATCATTTGCTTTATGGACTCACAGCCACTGTGTGTGCAATTCTCTCACAGTCCGGCACATTGGGGGGCAACCTGCAGTAGTTCGCCCTTCTCATTATGTTGCCTTTTTGTAGAAAAAGAACTTCTGTTGGACAAGAATTTCTTACCTCATAGAACTTCCTGAGGCAGCCGGCTCGCATTCAAGCCTGATTATGTAAACCCAGCTGGCCAGATGGAGCCCCTGCTTCTTTTACTCACAAACCACTCCTTTTGTTAGGAAAGGTACCAGCCCACACACTGCTGGACTCGTCTGCAAGTTCATCCATACGTCAGTCCCAGCGAAGCACATGGACTGGATTTTGGTATACCCGAGGTTTTGAAATTAGGAATCTGCCTCGACTAATTGCTAGTATCTGTGAACTGCTGTCACAAAAAAACTGGAGAGCTGTTCTAATTCTTAGAAGTGCTAATCCACAATGATAATTATACTAATAACTGAATGCAGATAAAAAATCATTGGACATTATTGAGTATTTTCTAGGAGCCAAGCTGTGGTGCTAGAGCCAACATACATGAACTTGTTTGTCCCCGACAACAGTCTCGTGAGGTAGGCACTGTCGTGATCCACACTTTGTAGTGAGGGAAACTCTAGGCCATTAGAGATGACCAGCATACGTTTACAGGACATGCATCTGGTGCTGGCGTTGTGCTAAATACTGCACTTACATGAACTTAGCCTCACAATAATCTCGTGAGGCGGGAATTCTCGTTATCCTCAGACAAGGAAGGGGAGGCCCGAGGAGATTACAAACCTCACCCACCGTCCCCCGGATTCTATGTGGTGGAGCTGGGCTTTGAACTCAATACTCAGTCAGCCCTAGGGATGTAGGGGCTGGGATGAGGATCCCATTTGTTTCCACCTTGCAGTGCTTCCACGTTGCAAGTTTGGGCTCCAACATGGCTATTCAGCTCACAGAGACCTGAAGCAATTGGTTGCTTCAAGAATGCCACAGTTGACCAATACTATGAGAAAATGGATTGCCAGGCAGCAAGGTCATGGATCTCAGGGGAAATCAAGCCACACATGAAAAGAGAGCTCTGACAGGACATTGGATTTAAACCTGCTATCCATGGGCCTCTCTATTTCTTCTAAGTCCCCAGTGTCTGCGCATCAGCACCTCTGACCTAGGTGTTTGGGGTTTGCAGGGTGAAACATCTGGTGACAAGACACTGGACAGAGTCCCCAGGTGGGAGAGGGCTTTGAGTGCCATGCTGAAGGGTATAGACCTAATACACTGGCTCTTAACTTCAGTAATTTAAATGCTGCTTTCCTGACTCTTGCTATAGCTGAAGACAATATGTAGTCTTAGTTAAGCAATTTAAAAAAATTGAATGGGCTCACTTTTTTATTTAAATAAGTGTAAAAGGGGGTGCCTGGGTGGCTCAGTCGGTTAAGCGTCCGACTTCAGCTCAGGTCATGATCTCACGGTTCGTGGGTTCAAACTCCACATCGGGCTCTGTGCTGACAGCTCGGAGCCTGGAGCCTGCTTCGGATTTTGTGTCTCCCTCTCTCTCTGCCCCTCCCCTGCTCATGCTCTGTCTCTCTCTGCCTCAAAAATAAATAAAAACATTAAAAAAAATTTTTAAATAAATAAATAAGTGTTAGGGAAAAAATGCCACTATCATAAAGGAGAAAGTAGGATTGTTTTCTATTCATAGACATCACCAGCTAGAAGAACAGTAAAAATAATGAAAACAGAGTTCTGAGCCTGAGGCTTTCTCCTTCTTTGTTAAAAAGGGAGACCAGCAAAAGTTAGAGAAGTGTTTCTGGGGCCAAACCAAGAATTTTGCTTTGTTACTGAATCAGAAGGATTGAAAAATAATCAATGAAGGCATATTTAACAGTGTGGCTCACGGTTACTTAAGATGTCCAGAAGGATCACTCTAATCATTTCAAGGACCCTTTTGAGCTCTGAATTTTAGGAAACCCTCCTGCAGTAACAGAAATCCAGTGATGAATTTTTGAATACAGTTTATTTTAACACAGTTTATTTTTTAGAACAGTCTTAGATGTACAGAAAAATTGAGCAGATAGTACAGTGAGCTCCCCTATAAACTTCCTTCCCACAAACATAGTTTCTTCTATTATTAACATATTACATCAGTACAGTACATTTGCCACTAATTGGACCAACACTCATATGTTGTTATTAACTAAATATCCCTACTTCATTCTAGTAACTATAAAGTCTATGCTTCATTCAGATTTCCCTAGTTTTTACCTAATGCCATTCTCCTATTCAAGGATCTTATCCAGATACCTTATTGCATTTAGTTGTCAGGCCTCCTTAGGCACCTGTTGGCTGTAATTTGCTTACACTATCCCTATTTTTGATAAAGACCTTGACGGCTTTGGGGAGTATGGGTCAGATATATCCTGGGTTGCCCCTATCCTGGGATTTTTTTCCACATGATCAGACTAGGGATATGGGTTTGAGGAGGAGGACCATGGAGGTTCAATGCTATGCTCACCACAGCATCTCAAGGATACCCACAATCAACATGGCTTCTCACTATTGATGTTGACCTTGATCACCTGGCTGAGGTCGCATTTATTAGGTTTCTCCACTGTAGTTACTCTTTATCCCCCTCTTTGTGATAGGCTTTCAAAGTGCGGGTCTCTGTCTCAGAATATTCTTCTGGCAGTGCAGAGGACACACTGGCTAAAGAAAACAGTTCTGAAAGCATTTTGAACCAAGACTGTTGAAACAACAGCTTTACCATTTGGACTGGATTTTCCTTCTTTTTGAAAATCCTTTTACCCCCTCTAACCTCGCCTTCCTCTCTCGGATTACTTATGCATCAATGGCAGAAATGATCAATGTGGGTAGAGGAGACCCTTTCCCAAGCTCAGGGCAAAGCGAGAATTTCTATAGTTTAAAAATAGATGTTGTCTGTGCCAACCACTGTGACTTCACTTAGGGCTCAGGAGAAAACCTTGCATAAATTCAAGACAAAACCTCCATGCCTACATAACTGCAACTCACTGGATAAAGACATTACAGACTGTTTGAATTTGAGGGGAGAAATATAAGTATTTGAATAAGGGAATCGGTTAGGATTTTTTTTTTCTTTTGCACATACCCCGCCCCGCCAAAAAAAGAATAAGAGAAAAAAACTAACACGAGATAACGTGAGCAAAAATAAATATATACATACACATACATGCATATTGCTTCATGCAATAAACAGTTTAAAGGCAGTGGGTTTCAGATGTGGCTTGTCCCAGGGCTCAAATAACTTCTTGCCATCCTTTTCTTGGTTTTGTTTTCTTGGTATTCATCCATTCTGGAGCACTTTTGAGGTTGCAAGTGAGACCCTTGGCCCTAAATCCCTGTCTCTGGGGGAGGAGTCATGTGTTCCTCACGAGGGGAATGCAAATTTTCAAATAAGAGAGGCAAACATCAGATGCGCACAGCAACACGACCCCCAGCAAAATGACCTTGGAGACTGGTTTAATTTGCATAGAGCTTTGGCCCAGAGGGGAGCATCAGGATGTGTGTTCAGCACGAGACAGGCAACCTAGGCATCTCAACCAAATCTCAGTCGCCAGGCTCACAGGCAATCATGAAACTGCGTGCACCCTCTGCTTCTGAATCTCATCAATGAGATTGTCTCTCAGCTACCCGACATGGGATGTGAGAACAGGAAATGAGACAAGACATGAAAAATGTTTGGAAAGAACATTTTAACAATACAACTCTCTTCACAACTCTACGTCTCTGAGTGGCTTGTTTCAACGTTTAGAACCTGTATTCGGAGAAGGAGGTCGCCCTCCTTAGTTGCATAGTTGGAAGGTATTCGGGGGAACATACCAAGTAATAGATTTGAGAACAAAAGCCGTTGGGAAGGAACTATCCCTACGTGCCACAACACAGATGGATTTCACGTAATATGCGGTGAAAGCAGACAGATACAAGCAAACATACTGTGTGACTTCATTCAGATAAAGCTCAGAAACAGACAAAATTAATCTACAGGGTTAGGAGTCAGGATAATTGGCTCACCTTTGGGAGTTCACAACTGGTAGGGCACAAAAAAGTGGTTTGGGGATGCTGGTAACATTCTGATTCTTGGCCTGAAAGTTGGTTAACGTGGTTATGTTCAGTTTGTGAAAATTCATCAAGTGATAGGATTTGTGTACTTTTCTGTCTGTATTTATGTCTTACTTTAAAAGTTCATCCTAACAATGTTTAATGCCATTAAGCATTAATCCAGATTCAAATTACAGAAGCTAGAAAATTAATGCCTGTGGAATGAATTCGGGCTTCGAATCTTTCTTGTCTGGCCAGTGCTGTGTCTTGGAATGTTCTGACAGAGCAGTGGTGGCTTGTACCTCTGTTGTCCTCATCTCTCTCTGAGAGGCTACACCCGGCCACCTGTACCCCAGCACATTACCTGCCTGGCCCCTGGACATGTTTGAGTTTGCAGCCTCCCTACTTCCTCATCCTAAAATTATAATACATTCCCAGAGGGTTGTTCTTTTTTTTTTTTTTTTTCCTTAACAAGGATCAAATGGGCACTTAACACAATACCAGCCACATAATAGTTTCTGTACAAATGGAAATGATAACTGGTAGTAGTAGTAATATTGTCATAAACAATAAAAATATTTAATGAAATAAAACCAGTGGTCCCTTGCTGACTCCCAGCCATTCTCCCACAAGAATTGCTGCTGGGCTGGCCCTTGTTCAGATCCCATTTTGCCACGTCAGGGTTTTCCTCGACCATGTTTAATAACCAGTTTCCAGATCTGGATATTGGGGGATGTAAATTTTCCTGGTGACTGTTGCCAATGACAGGGAAGGAAAGACTTGTGTAATTACCACTTGTACTTCCACAAAACACATGAACTCAAGTCAAGAGCGAGGGTTGGGACAATAAAACACTGGGTTTTTAAAATACAGAAAAGATCTGCCCAGCTTATATGATAAGAAATGTGCACCTGGTTGGAAAAACAGAACAAGGACGACTTGCAGCGGAGCAAAGCACTACTGGACAAGACCGTTTCTCTTTCCCTGCCCAGTACTGCTCACATCTGGAAGAAGAATTAAGGCTTCGGGATTAGTCGTGGGTTGGTTGGGAATCAGTACCTTTGCCTCTGGCCAAAATCTATGGCCTTGGTTTTTAGCATTCCTTTGGTAATGCAGTGCCTTTCTTAGATCATTTTACAGCACGGTTGTATGCAAATGATGCTATGCTGTTCAACACCCTTCAGACAAGGTAGTTTAGTGGGATCCATGGAAATATCCCAAGACAGCAACATACTAGGACTTCTGGAAATCCTAAGACATCATAACTCCTTTTGGAAATGCTCAAGATAATCCTTTGGGAGATGTTGGACTTGGGCCCCCAACACTAGTTAAAGATGCTTTCATTTCTGAGTGTCATGTTTTCAGTCCATGAGAAGGAGATGGATGTGGGTTTCAGGGAAAGGATTGCCTTGCCATTGCATTCCCCCAGTGCTTGATTTCTGGAAAGAAGAATATGAGTAAGCTTACTCTTTTCGCGGGGGGGGGGGGG
>NW_024412444.1:12981141-12994834 GCF_014898765.1 Herpailurus yagouaroundi
TGCATACCCCCAGGGGTGGCATGCTGGAAAAGCCCTATTTGTCAGAGTTCAATTTTTTCCCCCCCCCCCCCCCCCCCGGCTATGTCTGTGCATTATTAGCAAGATAGCAAGTAGGCTTAGGTTGAGTTTGTGCTTCTGGAAGGAGCTGTCCACATCAGCACAGGACCAAAGGGGTCGTGAAAGGCTGAGCAAGTTGAACAGTGAGAGGGAACAGAATTGGAATCTCTTAGGATGACCAGTCCCACGTCTCCTGGACTTCCAGAAATTATGGAGGCATGGAAGAAGAATTTCTCCAAGAGCCTCATTTGATTTGTCAAAGAAACTGATATTCAACAAATCCAAAAGTGACCACTGTGAATTCTTAAACAACAAGCTCAGAGCGTGGCACGTGGCCATTTCTAAAAGAGTAGATGCCCTCCTCCCAAGTTAATGAAACGGAACCTTATTTTCCTTCTGACAACAACGGTTTCATTGATATCTCATGTTGCCCCAAGCCAGTCAAAACTGATAACAAAATAGTTGATTTTAAATTACATTCAGAGGGGCAGAGCCTTTTGCAAAGAGGGACCACTAGCAGCACTTTCTCCAGTGGACCAATTTTCTGTGCATATGCCTTTGCAACTGTCAGCTCAAAGCAAAGATTCTTCCTGGCTTGCCTGGAAGTCTTCTCCTTTCCCAGCCTATGACTTCGGTTCACATAACTTTACCTACTGTCAAAGGAGTGCAGCTGAAAAGAGTAAAGGGTATTTGACTGAAGAGTGATAGTAAGCTCAAAGGTGAGCAATTAGATTCTGGGTTTTGTACAATTCTGAGACAATTTATGCTCATCGTTTCTCAATCTAAACATCACAGAAAAATTGCAGATGCCCCTGAACCTTTTTATGGGCTACAGATTATCTCTAAAGAAAAAGAAAACACAAGCAGGGTTTTCTTTGTGGAACAATTCTCCCTTTATTCTCCAAGAACGGTGTAGGTATGATTAAATGTAACAGAGCTAGGTAAAATGGATACCACATTTGGAGCAAAGAACTGTATTTTCCTTCAGCCAATATTTTGGAAAAAATCTGATGTCAGTTTGGACAGTGATATTAAACCAATCCATACAAATTCAGTCAAAGGCAGCTGTGGAAATCTCATTTAAAAGCCAGTCATTTCGTGTGGAGGGCATCAAAGTGGGTATCAGCACATGGTGGTAACAAGCCAATCAGTTTGTGTATTTGAGTGGAATTTCAGAAGATAATTGTTTCATTTCCAGGTCGGTCTAGCTCACCACTTGACCTTGGACTAATTGCTTAATCTCTCTTGGCTTCGGGTTTTCTATCTCGAAAACGAGAATAATAATAACTTGCAGCTACCTATCTCATCCGGGTATTGAGTGGATTAATGGGGTCATATTTGTAAGGTCCTGGAAAATTCTCCAGAGAGAAAGTTCTGCCACTTTTTTTGTTTCTGGCTGGTAGTATTTTAGAGCCATAGATGGGAAGGATTGCATCGAACGGGGTCTCTGCTTCCTTCTAACTGAAGAACGGGCACCTTTTGAAAGCAGAACTTTTCATTACTGTAAAATCTCTGATCCTATTTTGTTGGTGCAACAATGTCGAACTCCTGTGGTAAGCCAGATTTCCTCCTCTGTCTAAACAGTCCATGGAACTCTGAGGAAGGCACTAGGATTTCATGATCACAGGGAATTACCCAGAATATTTCTGCTTCAATCAATACATAGATTGAACGGACTTGGGTTGAGTCCTGTCTCTGCCGATTTCTGGCCGGGGGACCCTAAGCAAATCTCTTGGCCCTCCTGTGATTCTGGGCCATTGGGTGCCCAACCTGTAGATAAAATGCTTAGCACAAGGTCTGACACATGGGCAGCTTTCAGGAAACACTACCTACATTCATAGTATGTGTAATAGTAACTGCGTGTACTTTCCAAAACATTCCACAAAGAATGACGACAAGATACAGTCCTCACCTAGCCCAAACAAGAGACTGGTTGGCCATGGCTATCCATTAACGGTATACTCATGTTGGGAGCACTTCAGATTTAGGAAAATGGCAAATCAAAAGGAAACAACACTGTGTCAGAGATTACTGCAAATTCCCATAGCATATTTTTCTGTTGTTACCCGCTCTAGCCCAGTCTCTTGACTTTCCAGGGGCAACACTGGATAACCAACATTTACTAAAAAGGAACTACATGCCAGGCATTGTGCTAACACTATGAATAGACTTTCTCATGTAATAGCCACAACAGTCCAAAAACGTAGGGACTGTTAATGATCCCTTTTACAGAGGGGGAAAGTGAGGCTCAGTGAGGCTAAGTTATCCAGTGGCACACAGCTATTAAATAGAGAAGCCAGATTTCAATCTTCACTCTCACTCCTGAGTCCTGTTTTAACTCAGTGATGTCTGGCAGAAAATAATGTGAGCCATGTACATAATTTTAAATTTGCTAGTAGCCGTATTTTTTAAAAAAGGAAAAAGAAGTAGGAGAAATTAATCTTAGAAATATGTGTTTAATCCAAAATATCCAAAAATACTACCATTTCAACCTAGTCAATATAGAGATTATTAATTAAAGACTTTACCATCTTTCTCTGTTTTCATACTAAGGCTTTCAAAGTCAGTTTATATTTTGCACTTACAGCCTGTCTTAATTTGGATGAGCCACATTTCAGGTGTTCAATGGTCACATCCGACTCGTGATCATTGTACCGGACAGTATAGCTCTAACCACTGGGCCATCATGCCTGAGTCTTAGGAGACTGTATTAACCAGATTTACCCAACTATATTAACCAAGGAAGAAAATCATAGATTTTCCAGTTTGAACAAAGGTAAAAAAAAAGGGGGGGGGGGGAGGTTTAGAAATGTAGCAGGAGTTTAACATGCTACTTTTTGTATTCTCTGTTCATCAGTTAATTCACCCTCAAAGAATAGCTCTTTTCTGGAACACCCTGCTATCTGACCTTTATTTTCATCATATATAATATGCATAATTATACAAGCTGGTGCAAGGAAGAAACCAGTAAGTGACTGACTGACTGAATATATTCACTTAGAAGATGGTCTCTTATGCAGGGAAGATATATAGGCTCTCTGAGGGTTAGAACTTTATCTAAATTTTGCCCACCTCAGTAGTCCTGCCTGTAGCACAGTGGCAGGTACACAGGAGGCTTGCAGAAAGCATTTTTGTGTGGAATATATTAATGAATCTACGTGGAGAAAGTAGGTATTTAAAATATTATTCCTAATGAACATAGGGAATCTAAATTCCTTTCTACACCCGCACATTTGGATTTTAAGACCCAAAATCAAACCCCAGTGGATTTAGCTTACTTAAACCAGTTAATTTATGTTTCCAAATGAAGTAGGATCAGAGAGACCAGAGAAATCAAGAGTCAACTTTAAAAGACAGTTGCTGATTTTCCCATTCATTGTCCCAAGTATGTCAAAGCCAGATGTCCTATAGATGTAGGTATAGGTCACAGGCTGCAGCATCCATCACTTAGCCACAGAGTGTTTTGTCTCTAAGAAAAGCCCCTCACGTACTCTCTTCCTGGCTTGGACCTCACTGGCTTATCTTCAAAGCGCTCCCAAGATTCCCACCTGGCTTATATATCGGTTCACCTCGTACTCCACGCCACCCATACGTTAATGGTGATTCCCCATGGTTTTTCTTAGCTGACAAGGGGCTCTGTCTCCAGGGAGCCTGAGGATGGTGTCAGGTCAAATCTCCTTTAGACTCTGGAGGGCTGATCCAAACCCAGCGGGGAATGGAACAGGTATTTGCTGTTTAAGTTGTAAAGCTGACCTTGCCTTTTGTGCTTAAATGTGAATTTCCCTAAAACAACCAAATAGTATTGTATTGTCAGAACCTTTTGAATTGCAAGTGATAAAACCCAACTCAAACTGATTTCATGAAGGATAGGTGAGGAGGGTAAAGTGGACCTCAGACACAGCTGGATCCAAGGGCTCCAACACGGTCAGGCTAATGTCTTACTTCTTCCTCCATTTCTGGGCTCTGCTTACTTCTAGGCTGTCTTCATTTTCCATGCCACTTAGGTCACATGGTACTTCCCAACCCCTCACCCAGAGACTACACTTACAGCCAACCAGGTTAGCAACCTCCGGGGGAGGTGGGTTCCCCTACTGCACTGCCGCCAAGACATGATCCCGACACCATCTCTCATTGGTCTAATCAGAGAAAAGTCATGTGACTCCATGTGTGGGTCACAGGTCCACACCTTGAATAAGAGGGTGGAGTCATCTGACCCAGAAGAAGAATATAGGTGAGTCTTCAAGGGAGAATTAGGTGTTCTTACCCAGGGAAGGAGGAATCAATGCTGGACAGGCAAAAGCTCTGAACAGCCAGACTGATGCCCTATCTCTGGACATAATCCTTTGTCTCCTTTCTTTAGTATTGAGCCTGCTTTTTTCCCTTGCTCTGTCTCCCACATACCTTATTGTGTAGCGTGAATAAGCATTACACTCCTCATCATTATTGCATGCGCCTGGATATCCTGCTTCGTTGTGAGCTCTTGAGGGCAGAGACCACGGCTCATTCATTTCTGCATAGCCAATGGTTAGCATAATTCCTGGCACACAGTAGATAATTGGGGAAAGTTCACCAAAAAAGGAAGAGAAAGATGAACAACCTGGGAATCAAACCCCTGGTTGGGGGACACTGTTCAAAGATACAGACATTGGTTCACGACCTGAGCAAAAACTCTCTACCATGGACGGTGACCTTTGGAAGCAAACTGAAGAATGTACCATTATGAAGTTGCTCAGAAAAAGAAGCAATCCAATTTTGGCCTTGTGAAAACTTCATCGCGTCTCTGGCAACATGCATTGATTACAATTTTGATGTAAACATGGGTGTGGGATATCCTGTAGGCTAATCCTCTGTAGACAAAGAGGAGAGAGCAGATACAATCTTTTCTCACTGCTCTCCTGGGAGAATGGTCTCAGCACCTTTTTTGCCTCATTTCCTTCTCTATCCCCGTCTTTCATCCTTCCCACCTCCCTCTTCCCCCTCTTCTTTCCTTCCATCCCTCTCCTCTGCTTTCCTCCCTCCTTCTTGCCTCTTCTTTTCCTAGCTCTACCCTCCGCTTTTGCCCTTAGGAATCAGGGCTTGAGTTTAAATCCTGGCTATGCATCCCAAGGCAAGTGATGTCACCTCTGCAAGCTTACTTCCCCATCTGTGACATCAGGATAACAGCCCTTACTCTTCAGGTCAAGTCCGATGATATTAGGTATTGTAAAATGCTCAGCACAAACGAGAGTGACTGCTTCAGGAGGGAAGTGGGGGCAGATTCCATTTCTGTGAGGTAGTCAAGAGTGTGGAAAAGAGACTTTTGGCTACAAGTTCACCCAGTTTCAAACCAGCCTCCTCAAACAGAGGCCAAAGTGCCTCTGCTAGGCTTCCTATCAGATGGCAATGTTTGGGAGCCCCAGCAATGACATGGCTACAGGGGGTGTCTCCAAAGGGTGACCCACTGGATCAGAATCAAGCCCTCTCTCCTGCTGGACCCCCTTGGGACTTCCAGGGTGGCCAACTAGCACAAAGAAGAATTCCTAATGTTGAACTTGGTTCTTAATCCTTTTAAGCCCTGTTCCAAACACACTCAGAAGCCACAGGCCCAATGACGTCACCTAAGTAGCAATAACATCCAGGATATGTTTACAAACACATTTTGGGGGTTTCCATCTCACCCATTCATTGGAGCCTTTGTTCTAGAACCTGTTAAGGTCTAGCACTTAGTAAGTGCTTAATAATTATCTGTTGACTGTACTGGACAAAGCAACATAATCTGGCACATACAATACCAATTTGATATGAATGAATGGGTATGCCATAAATGCTTGTTGAATGAATAATTGATGACCCACAGTAGACAATCCATGCATACATTTGAATGAGAAACCAACAGAGTGAATGAATGAATGAATGAATACCTTATCAGTCATGCCTGTGGCTATTACTTTCCGTATGTGTTAAACTGCTCTTTGATTTATTTTCTGTAGCTGTTATTTACTCCTGACAAACTGACCCTAAATGTATGATTTTTTTTTATTTTCTGTTGTTGAATTTTGAAATAGATACTGCTATCACTATGGATTGAATGCTGTTTTCAAATAGCAAAGAGATGTTTGAAAACATCCTCAAATTGAACATGCAGAACCAGGGAGGGATGGTGCTTGTGTACCCACTAATCTCTGTTATGACATATCTACATGACTGAGAGGATTTTGCTCCTGAGCTGAGAAGAACAGGGTTGTCCATGAGCAACACGTGAGTGGAGCCATCATGTTCCTGTATATACTCAGTAGATATATGTACAGGCTGGAATAGGTAAATTTAATCCTTTGCCATTATTCATTTCATGTCCCTGAATTCTGTGGTATTTCCAAGGAGTGACTGCTTTTCTTCTGGGTTAAGTAGAAATCTTTGCTTAAGTCAAAACCACTTACTTTAAATACATTCAGCGACATTGGGATCTTTTATGCCCTGGGAGTGTTTCTCATGTTTTTCAAAGTCAATGAATTGTCACTTGACCTTAATGGACACTTATAGATCACTGAATTAAGGATTAAACTGAGTAAGAAGCTTTTATCTGAAATTCGCTGATTTATTGAGACAGATTTGGGAAGTCATAACAGTGTCACTTTATTAAGCATTGAAGATTGTAACAGCAAAGTATACAAAATTAAAAGGACTTGGGATTTAATTCGGCTATTTAGAATTATTTGCAGTCTCTTTTAAGGAGGTTGAGAATATTTGCACAGAAGAAAAAAAATCATATTAGAGTCACTCCAGTTAAAATTCAGTAAGATGTGTAAGTGCTATGATCAGTCAGAACATTCTTGAAAAGTAAAAAAATGCCCTCAGCTTCCTAGATGGTTTGTGCATAGCTTGATGTCAGGAAGACCAAGTAATTGACCAAATGGTGAAACTCTTGTCTTTTTTTATTTCGATATTTTGCTATTATGTATGTCTTAAAATTTTTCTCCATCATTAGTTTGATATAAAAAATTATTACATAGCTGAAATTAACAAAGATGTTCATATTCTTTTTATTTATTTTTGAGACAGAGAGAGAGAGAGAGAGAGAGCACAAGTGGGGGAGGAACAGAGAGAGAGAGAGAGAGAGAGAGGAAGACACAGAATCTGAAGCAGGGTCCAGGTTCTGAGATGTCAGCACAGAGCCTGACGCAGGGCTTGAACTCACAAAACACAAGATCATGACCTGAGCTGGAGTTGAACCCTTAACCGAATGAGCTACACAGGTGCCCCTAGATTTTCATATTCTTAAGTAGTTTTGAGATGCCCTGATATACTTTTCTTCTTTGGGAAAAATTTATTTTAACACTCATCCAAATGTGCCCTCCTAGTAGGTGGTCATGAAAGGAAGACTCTTAAAAAAAAAAAAAAGAAGAAAGACTCTTCATTGCTTCTTATCTAGAAAGGATAGGTTTGATCTATATTAGACTCTAGTTAGAACCAAATCTGCTCATTATCTAGATGCTGTCTAATGAGATTTTATTTTTCTGCCAGTCAGCTTCACAGCATGTCTAAGTCCGAGAAATTTGAAAAATATTATACTTTTCTAGATTCCTCTTCCAGAGAAAGGAACTTGGCTGAAGAGCTTACACCCAGGAGTGTGGCTGGATAATGCGTTGTTTGGGAGCAAAAATAATAATGAAACTACTAAATCAGATTTCCAAATCCCAACACACAGATTTAGGCACGCAATATTGAAAATTGTGGACAATAAACAAATAAAATAAGGCAAAATAAAAATTCCAGCATTTTCTCCTATCTCTCAGATGAGAAAGTCAACTTCTTTCTATGTTACTAAATGGACTTGTATCCCCCCAGAAATGGTTAATGTGCGTTCTAAACCCAGTATCTAGATGCCCACTGGCCCACATAGAACACGGGATGGATAACAAGATTGAGCATCTCAGCTGTCTTTTATGAGAAAATGCCAGTTAAGAGAAAACTTTTCAAAAGAAACAGTATGACAAGAAGGGAGAGTAATAGAATACTGTCTTTCTTCAGAGGAAAACTATTTCTCTTATCAGACTCCTTCCACTTAAGGTAAGCCTTGTGTGGAGGAGGCCAGAGGAAAAAGTGTGGGCACATTTAGGGAACTAGGGGGACACCTTTCAAAAAACAGTTTTCCTTTCTTTATAGGTAGATAAATTATGGTGGTTAAGCCCCTGCTATTTAGAGTCAGATTACCAGGGTTCAAGCTCTTGCTTAGCAGTTATAGGGCTATGGGTATGATCATTCATTCATTCATTTATTCATTTATTCTGAGCACTTTCTCTGTGCCAGTTACTAGAGGTTATAGGTTTGAACAAGACAGACAAGATCCCTGCTCTCCTGGAGCTGACGTTCTAGTGAGGGGAGACAGAAAATAAATAAACATGCATGCAAAAGAAGTCAGAGAATTTTAGGTCAGGATGAAAGAAGAAAATCATACAGAGGATCATCGGCAGGGGGAGCAGGGGCTACGTTAAGTTAATATGCACGTTGAGGTGGCGACCTGAATAGTGTGAAGTACCCAGATCAGAGGAACAGCTTTTCAGGCAGAGGGAACAGCAAATGCAGAAGATGCATTCTGATGAGCCTTGCAGGCAGGTGGGGACTGGTTTTGACTTTATCCGATACACTGGCGAGTCCTTGAAGGACTTTAAACAGGGGAATGATATACTCTGAGTTGCCCTGGTGAGAGAGACCTCACGTCCTCACCCATGCTTCAGGGATAACACAGGAGGAACACCAGACCAAACTCGTTCCAGATAATGGGGAATTCACGGGACGCTGCTCCACATGAGGTCAGAATTTAAGGCGGATTGCCCAGTATGGATGCTGTGGTTCCTGATGGTAGTGGTAGAATGAGGGTGGAAAGTCAGGACTTCATAGTAAGCTGATTGACGAAGAAAGGACAAATCTTCCACAGGCCGGTTGGTGTGGCTGATTCTGCAGGTATTCATGTTTAGTGCTTATGGGAGTGAATCAGAAGCTTTCAGGAGAGACTCTTTCCACTGAAAGTAAGCTTTATATGGGAGAGGCCCAAGGAGAAAGTGTGGGCACACTTGGGGAACCAGGAAGACGCCTCTTAAAAACGAGTTTTGTCTCTATAGGTAGATGAAGTGTGGTCGTTAAGTCTCTGTTATTTAGAGTCAGATTGCCAGGGTTCATACCCTGGGCTTTGGACACTAAAACAGCTTGAGTTTATAGAAATTGCGACCTCTTTAAACCTTTCCTTTTCTCCATATCATGCAGATAATAATAGGATTTATCTCATGAAGTAATAAGGATAAAACATATCAATGAATATAAAGAGCTCAAACAGGCGGCATCTGGTGCATAGTAAGAGCTCAAACAATGTCCCCAGCAATTGTTACCATTATTCATTAGTCATTATTATCTTATCAGCCTCATACTTATTGGATTCTATCATGCAGACACTGCAGATAATCCTATAACTGCCTCTCACATTTCTCCTTTTTCTGGACCCCTCCCCCACCCCTCCTGAGGCAACTTTTTTGTCTCCGGATTTTACCCAGGGCCCCTGGGACAGACATTCCTAGTGTTGAAATAATCACAACAGCTATCTACAGGGGCCTTTGGAACATCAATTGTTAGAACATCTCTAATATATCCCATTCTACAGGGGAGGAAATTGAGGCGAAGGGGAAGTGACCACTCAGTCAGTGAGAGGCAGAGCTGGGATTCAGACTCAGGTTTGTTTGGCCCTGATGTCCCTTAAAATTAAAAGAAAAAAAAAAAAAAAAGCCGAAAGTATCCATTCAGACCCCCCCCCCTCCTCCCACCGCCCTCCTGTAAAGCACCATTGATGATAAAAATAAAGAGGGCTCTCAGTGAGGGGAACACAGTACAAGGAGAGCTTGAGTCAGGCCGGTGTCCAAAACTGTCCTCCAACCTCAAGGCGGTCCCTGTCCTCCGCAGCCCAGGGGCTGGTGGCATCACAATGCGACGGTATTACTTTGACTGTGGCCATGTGGTGGTGAGGAAGCCCCGACCACCTTCCGGCCTCTTTGTTCTGTTTAGTGCTCCATCTGTGGGCCCCTCGCAGGCAGCCCGGCTGGTCTTGACTCTGAGGCGAAGGAGTAAACATCTTGGGGTGCTTTATTAGTTTATTTCAGAAGATGGAGTCTGTTTGTCCCTGGGGCCCACCCCTCTTTTATGGCCTCCAGCCCTTCTTAACAAATTCTAGTGACTGGAGAGAAAACCCCTTTCTACAGTGGATCATTAAAACACCACCATAAACCCAGGGCCATAAAATATTATTTGCTGGGCATAAAAGGGGGGTCGATTTTCCCAGAATGACAACCCAGGCGCTGCTTTCTCCCACTCTGGGGAAGGCAGCACAGGGGATGCGATCGTTCGTAAATTCCTTATCTTGTGCTCCGTTTTGGTGAAATAACCCTGTTGGGAGAGCAGCCAAAACTATTGATTTATTTGTTCCACAGACTCAAAAGCATTTTTAATGAGTGGAGCATGGTGATGTCTTGCTATTGTGCCTGCAGATGACTCAATCTGAGTGCGCACACCCAAATGCACATGGGGTTTGCAAGGGGAAACAGGGAGTTCCACAAATTGGAGGTGGATTGAACAAGAACCTTTGAAGGTGGGGATGGAGAGGCATTGGTTTCCCTTCTTTCAACCGTCTGCTCACCCCCTAGGCAAGTCCACCAACACCCAGAAATGGACTGGCTCTTAGAACCGAGCCTGGTTTTCCAGAGAAGCACCCTGCGGACTGAAGGCTTAAAATGGATTTCCAGTTGGTTCCCTTTGACATCGTTCTCTGGAAATAACACTTTCATCCATTCATGCATTCGTTTGGTCATTCAACAAATATTTTTGGGCACCTGTTAGGTGCCAGGCACTGTTCTGAGCACCACCGTTCTAGCCATGGAAGATACTGTTACAGAGCTTCCAGCACCCTTGTGGGGTGTAGTCTCAGCACACACATCATTAGTATCTTCAGATGAAACTCACAATCCTGTATCTGAAGTCTTGGGGCCAGATTGGTGTGTCAGAAAATTTTGGAATTTTTTTGAATGATAAAATGGGGGCATATAATTATTTAATTTGCGGAAGGCCCCAGTGAAATCTGAGGAAGTACCCAATAACGCAGTGCTGTTCCCATTTCTTCAGTGAAAAGTGTGGCCATTCACTGTAACTGGAATAAATCAAGATTATAAACGGTCTTGTCGCATGAGGTCCAGTTCTGCTTTCTGAAGAGCAGGTATGGAGCATCTGGTAAGTGACCCATGCGGGGTACTCCATGACCCTCACCGTTCATTCTTGCCACGTCCCTGATTTTCTTTTTTTTCAACGTTTTTTTTGTTTTTTTTTTTTGGGACAGAGAGAGACAGAGCATGAACAGGGGAGGGGCAGAGAGAGAGGGAGACACAGAATCTGAAACAGGCTCCAGGCTCCGAGCCATCAGCCCAGAGCCCGACGCGGGGCTCGAACTCACGGACCGCGAGATCGTGACCTGGCTGAAGTCGGACGCTTAACCGACTGCGCCACCCAGGCGCCCCAGCCACGTCCCTGATTTTCAAGGTCATCCATTTCCTTTTCACTGCACCCCTGCCACAGGTCCTTATATTTCTCTGTGTTTTGTTCGTGTGTTTATATGTGTGTTTAAGGGGATTTTGAGGCACTGAAAGGCTAAATAGTTTGTGTGAGACTTGACAGCTAGAAAGTAGCCTAGGAGGGTTGCAACTTCAGAGTCTGCACTCAACCACTGCCTAACACTACTGTCCTCTAGAGGAAAGACAGCAAAGCAGGCAGTGAAAACTACCGGGGCTGTGTCTACACAAGCAAAGGCAACTGGAGAAAAGCAGGCAATAATCCAGATAATTGAGAATATAGCAAATTTTAGAAAAAGGTCTGTGTTAGATAGCCAGAGTTTCTGGACAGGCTGTAGGGGTAGAACAAGTTAGTAGCCTTTCTCTTGTAGCAGTAAGTTCATCTATGTGGACTCAGGGACACTCAGGCATGGAGTGGCTTCAGCACCCCAGGAGAGCTTCCTTCTTCAACAAGTCACTTCCTGCCACTTCCCAGTGCCTCCACATGTGAAGTGGATGGCTGAACTGGTGCCTCTGGGCATGGCTGGGTTGCCTGCCTCCTTTGGCCAGGAGACTCCCAAACTGCAGTTACCGGTTAAAACCCAGAAGGGAGAGGGGGAAATGGGGAGGGGAGCTGCCCAGGGGAGGTTTTCCAGGCACAGATCCCTCTTGTTTAGACTCTCCCCTGGAACTGGCACATCTCAGAACAGATGGAAAACTGGAAACCACCCATAGGTCATTGTTATGTGGTCAAGGCCTAAAGGTGAGGGGAAAGGGGACCCAGGAGATGAATGGGAGGTGTCTCAAGAGGAGCTTTGATGACCTTGGGCTCCCCCTCCTCAAGGCTTCCTGCACCCTTGGCTAAAGAAAGCAAGCCCAGAGGGAGAGAGGGCATCTCTTTCAGTTTGTGGGAAGCCCATACTGCCATTTTGCTGCCTAGCAAAAGGAGGCCAGCGCTGGGAAGGAGTCCCATCAGCTGAGAGGAGTAAGGGTCAGGAAGGGACCAGGCAGGGTGGGACAGCGTCTCTGGACCCTCTCCCAGCGCTACCTGGGGTGGTCAGCCAAGGGTGGGAATGGGGGATGGAAGGAACAAAACAAAACAGTCACCACCCAGAAGTACCCAGGCTATGGAGTTTTTGCTTTAAGGTCAAGTGCATGCTGCTGGTTGTCAGAAATTGAATCCGTGTGTGTGTGTGTGTGTGTGTGTGTGTGTGTGTGTGTGTGGTGTATCTTCTACCTCCTCGGGTGTCTAGAGGATGGGGAGGACTCAGAATAAGAATTGTGCTCCACTGTGAGGCATGGTTTGGTGGTGGCGCTCCTGGCATGCTGGACGTGGAGGGCACACATCCACCAACCCTGTCCGGGGTGGGGGGGACACCCACAGGTGTCTGCAAGTGTCTAGAAGCTCCAGTGCTTGGAACTCTGTTTTGCGGAACTTCGGCGGCTTCTCACCTGAGGGCACCCACCTAGATTCACCAGGCAGCACTACACCCCGCGTCTGGGTGCCCTGGGTCTCAGCCAGAGGCCCAATCGAACACCCCAGTGCCCAAATCTACTACACTGGAGCGACGCAGGATGTGTGCGTCTACCCTAGTCTCCAGCCCCGGGGCTTAGGGGACCCTCCCCCAGGGATAAGAATGGGGAGGAGGTCCTCCCAAAGGTTCTGTGCCGGGGCAGCAGGCCCCCTGCAGCCCCAGTGGGAGCGGCCTGGGACAGGCGAGCCAAGGGGTCCAGACCGGGAAGTTGGGGTTCAGCCTCCCAAGGGTCGGAGGCTTTGGAAGAGCGCAGACGGCCAGGAGGCGGGCAGGCAGAGGCTGCGGAATGAATCTCTCTCTTTCGGCAGATGCCTGGGGGATGGGGAGCCCAGGGAAGGGGGCTCGATCTGGGAGCGTATTCCGCCCCCCCTGCACCCCAGCCTTGGTACGGCTTTAAAATCCTGCGGAGTTTGTCATAGGCCGGTCTCACCACGCATGCGCAAAGGCGAAGTTGAGTTTTTTTTTTTCTTTCTTTTCTCCCCCCTTCCCTCTCTCTTTCCAGCCGCCTTTGGTTCTGCAACTTAAAAAAAAAAAAAAAAAAAA
>NW_024412444.1:12994934-13016120 GCF_014898765.1 Herpailurus yagouaroundi
GGGGGGGGACACGGTCCCTGCGGTCAGTCAGTCTGCGGGGCACAGGATCGCGTGGAAGGCTGCTGCAAGCTCCAAGGCGCCGCCTCCGCCGCCCAGAGTCCGGTTCGGTGCGGCCGCCGCCGAGCGAGCTCCTCCCGCCGCCGCCGCCGCCGCCGCCGCGCCGTGCCCCCGACCGCCCGCCGCCCGCTTGCAAGCTCGCCCGCCCCTGGGGCCCCGGCGCCAAACGAGGTGGGCAGCCGCGCCGGCCATGGACCGCCAGAACTGAACAGCCGCCGCGGAGCCCCTGGCCCTCGCCCCTCCCCAGCCCCACGCCCGCGGTGCCCTCGCCCCTCTTCGCCCTTCGCCCAGGAAAGGCGGGGAAAAGACGGGGATTAACCCGAAGAAAGAAGGGAGTGGGGAGGGGAGGGAGCCAGTATCTCCCCTGGGGCAATTGCCCATCGCCCCCCAATCCCACCGCGCGCAGAACTTTCGGGGGACGACTTTTACCCATTTTGCGCCCCCTTTTTGCCAAACCGTAAAATGAAAGGACAAAAGTTGGCGCTGACTCTTGTAGCTCCGATGGCGACTTGTGCATTTTCAGCGGCATCTCCCGGAGAAAAAGCCCTGCGCGCCTGATTGTTCTGTGGCTCCAAAGATTCAGTGTGTGCGTGTGGGGGGTGGGGGTGTGTGGGTGTGTGTCTGTGTGTGTACACAGACGTCCACACACTCACTCGCGGCCGCAGGATCAGCGCCTGGAAGCAGACGTTTCGGCCACAGACTTGGAGAGGAGGAGCTGGAGATCGGGAGGCGTGAGCCGCCAGGAGTTTGCAGAATCCGTGGTGTGAATGAACTGGGGGCACCTGGGCGCGCGGATCGCCCCCGCCCCCGCCTCGGGCCAGAGTTGAGTAGTGGGGGCATTTTTTTTCACCCTCTTGTGAAGAATTTTTTTTTTTTTTATTATTTGTTGTAAAGTCTTTTGCACAATCACGCCCACATTTGGGGTTGGAAAGCCCTAATTACCGCCGTCGCTGATGGACGTTGGAGAGGGAGCGCCTCGCCGCGGAACAGTCGCCTGCACGCCCTCGCCGGACCCGCGGCTCCCTTGTTGCGCGCCGGCCCGGCTTTGCCTTTGCTACCGGCCGACGGGCTTCGGCGCCCCCTCGGTTCCCTGGCGCATCTCGGCGCTGCTCCGGCTCGGGCCCCCAGACTTGGGCGCCAGTGACCGCTTCGCCTGTGATTTCCTGCGCCTGCCGGACGCGCCCAGGAGGAGCCCGAAGCTCTGCGCCGGATCGTCCCCCCAGGCTTAACCCGGCCGCTCCGCTCGGATTCCTCGGCTGCCCTCGCTCTAGTGGCGACTTCCTCCCCGCAGCCGCGTCCCCTCCCCCTCGCCATGAAGGTAGGTGTTCTGTGCGTTGCCGACGCTCCCACTTTTTTTTTCTTTACTTTTTTTCTTTTGGAAGTTAACTGACCCCCCCCTTCCCCCCCCCTTCCTTATCCTTCTCCTGCTGCCTCTAGAAGCTGGAACTCCTGCGTAGCTGGCAGGGACCTCTACTCCTTCGCCCATGTCCCAACCCCTTCGCGCACTGCCTATCTCCCGGGAGACTTCTTGTCCCACCAAAAGTTCTGCAAACCTTTTAGACTTTGGGGGAAAAAAAAGTGAGGATGAGCCAGGACAGAAAAAAGCGGTTCACAGATGACTTTCCTTTTGCCCTGAGAAACACCAGTGTAATTTACTATGTATATTTCAGTAACAGGATAATGATTCAATTCTACAAATATTTACGGAGCGCCCACTGCGCGGGCACGGAGAGGGTGTGTGGCCGGGGCTCGGAAAGGGGAGGAGGACTCCTTGGTCGGGAGACTGGGCAGCAGGACTAGGAGCCGACACCCCAGAGCCGTGCACCGCCCCCTCTTCTCTCGTCCTCTGCTGCCGGAGGCCAGGTTGCAGCCTCGTCGCGGCCAGGGAATCCTAGAGCTGCAGGCCGTGTGCCTTTAAGAGTGCCTGGTGGGGGGCCAGCGCGCACCCCGGCGCGGGAGCCGGGTCGCGTTATTAGCATTATTAGCCGCCACTGGGTGAGCTCAGGCACTTTGCCGCGGTGATGGGGGCGGGGAGTGCTGGCAGTGGTGGCTCTAATCCCGTCCGCTGGGAGAGCGCACCTCGGCCCCCTGCGCGGAATCTGCCCTGGCCTTTGGAAACATTTGGGCCTCCGCGTTGGGAGAGCGGGCGGGAGGCAGTTTGTGAACTCTTGTTTGTTTTAATTGTCAGTTGTATGTTAAAGCCGAGTCACACACTCTGAGGGTCACCGGGAGTTCACTTTTGCGAAAAGTTAACATTTCTTCCTGCAATATAACTTGCTATTTTGCAAACAACTTCTCCTATCCCTGTCCTCCAAGTTTCGATCCTTATTTCCACTCTTCTTGATCTGTTTTACTTTTCTTGAAAATAAGGTTGGAATTAGAAGATATTTTCGAAAACAAACAAATCCCCCCTCCATCCCCCACCAAAAAAAAAGTTTAAAAAGAACCCGAAACCTGGAGACCCCGCGGCCTTGTTTTACTTTACAATTCCAGTTTGGCATCGGGGCGCCTTCTCCTCTTGCGTCTTTAAATGGACAACTCGATGTTTGGGAAGTCACTTGGAGGCTGGGTTGGGATCACACCTACAGACCCTGCCCTCCCGCCAATATTCAGGCTGCTCCAGCCTGATAATGGAGATTTCGTTTCTAGAAAGCCTCTGCCAGGGGAGTTCCGAGGGGGCAATGTTGAGTGCGCGCAAGCGATGGAGAGGCCGCGGAAATTCTGTCCCGAGTGTGTAGATCCGTGCCCTGCGTGTGGGGGGAGTAAAGGGTCAGTTGTTCTCGGGTCTTGGGCTTACTAGCCTTAGTCCCGCCCGGCCCCACAAAGGAGGACCCTCCCCAGGAGGATTGGCCCGAGAGTCCCTAGTTCTTTCCCTTCCCTCACCGGAGCGCCTCGGTGCACAAGGGGTTATTAGCACCGTGCGCGCGGAGTTCTGCTTGTCCCGCTGCCTTTTCATCCTCGCCGTGCGGTGCCGACTGCCCCCTGTTGGCTGCCTTGAGGTAGGACACCTGGGAGTTTGTTCTTTGGGGCCGGTAGGCAGCCGCTCTCCTCTCCCTCCCACCTCTGGCTCCGTTGGTCCTTCCCGACCACCAGGTTCTCCCCTCCCAGGAGGGCCTCTCCGAGACTCCCAGAGGACAAGCTGCAATGCGCGGCCGCCGCCGTACGGAAGGGGCCAGAGGTCCGATCCAGCAAACCGGGCTGGGGCGTGTGGAGGAAGGGTTTACCTCCTCACCGGGGTGAAGGAACGGGAGCGTCGCCCTAGGAGGCCTAGGGTCCTGCTTCTGCGCTCTGACCAGTGCCGTCAGTGGGAGGTGACAAGTGTTGCTTTCTCTTTCTCGGCCTCAATTTCTTCGTCTATTAAAAAGTGGAGTTCAAACTGCCTCTGAAGGATAGGGGTTGAACTGATCTTTAGTTTTTTTCTCCTTCCACTGGACACTATGTTCTTCTGGATAGAGTTGAGAACCTGTGCTAGGAGTTAGACAACCTGTGTGAGAAGGTGGAAATGATACGTGTGTGCGAGGAGAAAGAGAGAGTCTTGAAGTCTGGAGAGACTTGTCCAGGGGATGGAAGTGGGGAGACAGGGAACAGAGCCGGGCTTGGCCACAATTCTGCCTTTGGAGAGTCCTTGTTACGGGACCTGCGGTTCAGTCCTGAGCCTGGGCAATCCTTGCACTGATTTGGGCGCAAGGAGCTCCCACCACCTTCTCTGTCTGGCTTCCCTACACCCCCCACCCCCTACACACACCACACACTTGGAGCGCAGTAGACACCGTTCTTTGGCAGCGGCGAGGGGCGGCCTGGGACACCCGGCTCCCAGGCTAGGGGAGTGAGGGATTGCTCCCTCCTTGCCTGCTCCCCCAAAGCAGATCTCCTGTCCGCCTGGGCTTGCTCATCCTTATCCGCTCCGCTTCTCTCTGCATTTCCTGGAGCAGGGCGTCCCAATGCTGTGGTTGATGCCTTTTATCTTCCGCAATTTTCTGTTTCTCTCCTTCAAGGAGAGATCACAGTGGGGAAGACAAAGTTTATTTCCCACCAAGAGCTGGCATTCTTGGAGTGTCCTATCCTTTTAGCCACCGTGAGCCCAGGTCATACATTTCAGACTCCTCGCTGGTCTCCCTCATCATTTCCATTTTCACAGACTTGGGCGGGCGGGGGCGGGGGGGGGGGCACTCTGGATGCAAAAAGCCTAGTGGAAGGGCATGCCCAGACCGAGTGAGGTAGCACCAGTGGCCAAGGATCGAGAATCTTCTCCCTGCCTTTGCGGAATTTCTCTTTAGGGGCGGTGGGGCCGAGGATTTGGGTGCTGCGCGTGGTAGGGAAGCTTTCTGTGACCCAGGAACCTCTTCTAACCAGAGTGATGGTTTCCCCTCTCTCACCCCTCTTCACCCCCGTCCCCCCCCCCGCCTGCACCCCAGTTGATAAAGAAGGTTTAGGCACACCTCAATCCAATGCTAAGGCTTTGGAGGAGATACCGAGTAAGCATCACTGCGTTGAGCTGCTCCGACTTTGGAAACAAGGGCGCAGGAACGCCCTACCCCCACCTCACCCCTCCCTTGGGCTAGAACCTCTCAAGTACCCGAAATCCTCCTCCCCATCACACGCTAGGAACAGATTCTGAGGATCCGTACATTAGTGAGTTTCGCCGGGCCCTGGAAGTGTCCGAAAACATTCAGCCCGTTCTTTGGTAAACTCAGTCTCTGCGCAGAACTTTTGTTTTAGCCCTGGTGTGACAGCGTCCAGAGAGGTCTCGTTTCGTACGGTCTTTTCGGATCAGATCTCTTGGTAAACAGGCAGGGGTGTTTACCCTACAAAGTCGATGTATTTATTACTTCGCTGTGGATTCTTTCAGTGCTTCAAACTTGTGGGGCCTTTTTGGGGGGTTGCATGGGGATTGGAGCGGGAGGAAGGCCAAGGTGTTTCCGGGCAAGCGCGCGGGGTTAAGTGGAGACGCGACTCGCGGGGCTCTCCTGCCCGATCCCCTTTGGGACACAGCTGGCCTATCCCCAGTATGGAGCTGGGGAGACCGAGTCTCGTAGACCCAATGGCCCACTCCTAGCTGGGAACGGGCGGACTCTCCCCGGGGTCTTCCGGCCCAAAGTCGGTTCGGTTTGTGTGGCTTCGCCTCTAACAAAGAGATCCGCTGTAATCCGCCGAATCTGTTATCAATTTCTCCGCTGCCCGCGCGCCCCGCCCCGCGCGCCCCGCCCGTCGGGAAGCTCGGAAAGTGAGCGCGGCCAGCAGTCTTCTCCGCCGGTGTCTCGGAAGCACGCCGGTGCGTGTGTCTGTGCATGTGTTTGTGTGAATGTGCATGAGTGTGTTGTGTGTGTGTGCGCGCGCGGCCTTGTCCGCCGAGGGGGGAGAGTCGATTTTGCAGCCTGGGCCGCGCGCGAAGGCAGACCTCGCAGCCCACCCCCTCCCCTAGAAGAAACTTGACACTTCGGGCGGGGGTGGGGAGGGAGACCGAGCCTTCTCTCTCCTAGGCTGGGGAAATCCCAGGTTTCTATTCTCCGGGATGCGCCCCTCGCTTTGCGGTGTTTGGAGAACAAGTGGGCCAAGGGGTCAGAGCGCTGGCTAGCGGGCACTGGGGACCACATAAACATTTCCTCTCGGAGAAGCCCCGAGCTGTCCTGGTCCAAAGGACGGCGGGCTGGGAAAAGCCTTGGCACGCTCCTGGGCCCCTAAGCGTTTCTAAGGCCGCCTAGGTCCTCTCTGCCCCTTTGACGGCGCACGTTCCAGGATCTTTTGCTGCCCAAGGCGGCCCACCTTTCCTTTCCCGAGGAAAGGGCTCCCTGGGGGCTGCGGGCGGTGCAGCGAGCTACCCTAATCAGAAATGTAAAAGGGGATTTTGGAAACCCGCTCCTCCCACCCGCACCCGCCACTGTCTCGCGCCGCCGCCGCCTACAGGTGGAGAAGTCACCAGTGGGGAGGAACGGCAGCGAAATCTTTCAAGGCCGCCCCCCGCCCCCCGCCCCCGAAATGCTTCACGACGGGAACCTTCACCGTCTGGGCCCTCTGTGCCCTGCAATCCAGGGGCTCAGCCGCCGCGGAAGCCGGCGCATCTCTGGCCCCGCCTAGGGCTCACTCGAACCGGCTCTGGCCTCGCCCTGCACCCTCAACGTCCGGGACTTACCGAACCGAGTCTGAATTGGGCTGGAAGGTGGGGTGGGGGTGTTCTAAGGGCAGGCTCACTGTGGCGCGATGGCGAAGTGGCCGACAACACCAGACCATAACCGGAGGAAACTGGAGTCGCCCTTGGCTTCCTTTCCTCTTTCTCCGTGGCAGCTGTCAGGAGTGGGGACAGAAGGGGGGGGGGGAGCGGGAGGGAGAGTGAAATGAAAAATCAGAACTTGTGGGAAGGCAAGGAAGGGATCCTCACCTCGGACAGTGGGACCCGGACCCCCTTCTTTCCTCGGGGGTGCTATCCCTTCTCTGGGGTACACTGAGTCCGAGGAGGAGCCCGCAGGCAAGGGAGGGGGCACTGTTTTCCGGTTTCCTTGGTTGAGAGAGCCGATCTCTCTCCCCGTTATCCCTAGTGCCCCCCCCCATCGCCTTCTCCCCACTCCAGTCTGGCTGAAGAGTATCCTAAGGAAACCCCGGTTGCCCTTCCCCCTCTGGAAGTGGCTTCCCCCAAAGCGGCCTGTAAACTGATTATGAAACATACGCTGTTAATTCCGAGCTGCATTTCCCAGCTGGGCACTCTCGCGCACGCAGCTCCCCGGGGCCTCGCCCCCCACCCCCTGCCCTTCCCTCCCGCGTCCAACCCCCACTCCCCCACCCCTGAGCCGGCCACCCCGCCTCCTCCGCAGCCGCCGGTGGCGCGCTCCACTCGCCTTCGCGCTGCTCTCGCCCATGGAATTAATTCCGGCTCCACTTGTTGCTCGGCCCAGGTTGGGGAGCGGACGAGGGTGGCGGCGGGTTCCCGAGTGAATTCCTTCCGAGGAAGGACCCTGCACAGCGCGGACTAGAGGGGAGCGAGGGGGTGCGGGAAGCGAACAAGCAGGAAAGAGGCAGCGCTTGGCACCGGGGCTTTGACTCAACAGCAATGAGACATGTTTGTAATCGCTGGCGTGCCCCGCGCGCAGGATCCCAGCGAAATCAGATTTCCTGGTGAGGTTGCGTGGGTGGATTAATTTGGAAAAAGAAACTGCCTATATCTTGCCATCAAAAAACTCACGGAGGAGAAGCGCAGTCAATCAACAGTAAACTTAAGAGACCCCGGATGCTTCCGTTGTTTAAACTTGTATGCTTGAAAATTATCTGAGAGGCAATAAACATCTGCTCCTTTCTTCCCTCTCCAGAAGGCGATTGGAATATTAAGCCCAGGAGTTGCTTTGGGGATGGCTGGAAGTGCAATGTCTTCCAAGTTCTTCCTAATGGCTTTGGCCATATTTTTCTCCTTCGCCCAGGTTGTAATAGAAGCCAATTCTTGGTGGTAAGTTCCTTTTAAGTACATATTCTTTATTTTATTTTAATTTTTTTTTAAAGATTCATTTGTATGATGCTGCAGTTTTCAGAGCTGAATCGTGAATTTGAGTCCATTTATCTAATGCATATGTATATAATACATTTTACCTTATATGTCTGGAAATCAGAATTTTCTTTTAACTTGTTAATATTGTCAAGCTTATCTTTAGCTCCATAGGGAATGGGAAGCTATAAATCTTCGCTTTTCTCTATGAGGCCCTTGTTCAGATGTATGCTTGTAGTACATCACGTAATAAAAGGGAACCAAAATTCACTTCTCTAATAATTGTAAGCCCATCTATAAAATTTACTTTTTGCCACCTCTGGGCAGTAAAAGTGAGTTCCAGCTTTTATTTTCTGTCACTTGAGGTTATTAACCTTCAGGGTCTGAAGTAGGCAGAGTTGTAGGAAGACAGCTAAACTCCAAGTGGGGAAGTATTTGCGCTGGAAATTTGATCAAAAGGAAGTTAACTTGAAGTAGTCAAATGTCCCTAAATGAGGGTTTCTTTCTGGTTAGGGGCCTTGTAGATCGACTGCAGTATATCCAGGGGATTATTTCTGACGGCCTTCTGGATATTTTTTCCCTGTAAATGAACAGCGTTTTTCTGACTGTCAAACATGACTTGTACTCACTGGATACCCTGTCTTGGGTCTTTCCCAATCACATAAGGAGCCCTTTTAAAATGTCCAGAACACGGCGAATTTTCTCCAGTCTCTATATTTGCCTCAGCATCCTTCCATCAGTCAGAAGGAACCTCTATCTCCTCCCCGTGTCTAATTGTGTCTACTTTCGGCATTCATACATTTGCAAAGGCAGATCGGTCCAATTTGTGGGGCAAAGTGAGTCACTTTCTCTAATGTCAGAGGCCCATCCCCAAAACCGCCATTTCCCCCTTTTCTGAGCGCATTTCGGAAATATTGGTTCAGGTATATGGCAAGGAGGGCAAGGAAGGGAGTGAAAACCTAGCTGAGGAGCCAGATGGCGGGGTGGGGACTACAATACCTCCGTTTTCTGAGTGCAGTTTAAACAGAGAAGTTTTATGAAGCCCTTCTCATACTTTGTCATGAGGACAAGCAGGAGAGAAAAAGCATCTGTGTGCTTAAAACCATGTATTGCTGACATGCTTTCAGGGGGCCTACCTCGAGAGTTCACGTAAATCTTGAATGCACATCTCCCCCCCCCCCCCCCTTTTTAGGTCGCTAGGTATGAATAACCCTGTTCAGATGTCAGAAGTATATATCATAGGAGCACAGCCTCTCTGCAGCCAACTGGCAGGACTTTCTCAAGGACAGAAGAAACTGTGCCACTTGTATCAGGACCACATGCAGTACATCGGAGAAGGCGCGAAGACAGGCATCAAAGAATGCCAGTATCAATTCCGACATCGAAGGTGGAATTGCAGTACCGTGGATAACACCTCTGTTTTTGGCAGGGTTATGCAGATAGGTAGGAAACCATTTCACATATTTTCAAATATGGGTCAATTATTCTCCTGGAAAAAGGCTTTAGGGTTTACTGACCGGCTTGATAAGGAGGGGAATCTTTCCAGCAGGGTGCTGGCTGGGGAAGTTTTGTCTTTATTTCTGCTTGCCTTCATTGCTGTCCCCACACCTGATTATAAGTTTTGGGCTGTTTTTAAACCAAATCAGAAGGGAAGCATCAAAGACGCCTCCGTGTTTTCTGAACACTTGATTTTTTTCTAAAAAGCATTTTGTTTAAAATAGAAGCAGAACACTTATTTTGGTTTCTCAAAAGTGGATGAGGAAAGCTGAGTCATTTATATCCTTTTAAACTTCAAAACTCTTGTAACTGTTAGAAGTCTCGTAAGCCACAATTCAAATGGCCCAAGCATCAAACTAAATACTGTCCTCTTTCGGATGCTGGATATGTTGGAAGTGAATAAGGTTTTAATTTTCCTAATATAGATATTTCCTGAGGCTATAGAGATATATATGTTAAAAAGCTTTATTTTTAGTACCAAAAAGAATTTTAATTAGAAGTGATCCAATTTATGTTGTGATTTTGGCAATTGATGTAAAAGCACATGCTTCAGATCTCAACCTAGAAACTTAAAAAAAATCTTAAATGTATTGCTCACATTCAGATTCTGTATATTAAATGTATCATTGAACTTATTCCCTGCAGGGAGGAGGTGGCCTTAAAATTGGGCTAAAGGCGAAGCATTTAGAAAATCAGTTTGCCTCTGGTTTGCTTTAATAGCATAGGATGCTATCTGACAGATGTGATCCTATGTGTGTTTTCTAGTGTGAGTATTTTAGGTCCATTTAGTTTTATGCAAACAAGCCCTTATAATTAATATGACTGCAGTGATTCCTAAAATAAGAAGCCATTTATCAAAGCAATTAACTGTTTAGACTGACTGAAGATAAAAAAAAAAAGTTGGCTTAATATCCGTCACGGGTGGATAAAATGCTTTTTTAAAAACCCTGAAAAGTGCATTCATTGAGAACAAAAAAGAGTTGTCAGTGGATGTTTGAGCCAAGCGACTTCATATACTAAAATAATACAGGACTGGAAGCCATTCCTTTAATTGAATGGGAAAATGGTCTGCAGCCTCAGCCTGCAGTTTCATAGGGCTTTGTCCTTCCTGTTAATGATTAAAAAGTGCTAATCTATATACTGGGATCTGAATCTAGGAGTTCAGCGTCAGGAACACAGGAGCTTTCCCTGAATATGGGGTGCCCTGTGTAGTTAATTGGGGATGTGGTGGAGATTCCATTCTGCATTTCGAAATTGTGAGTAAGTTCAAACCCTCTTTTTTTTTTTTTTTTTTTTAGCTGTATCAGAATGGTAAGTTGTCAGCTTTCTCTTCTCGCCTTTGCCTTCCCCCTAAACTGCCTTCCTCTCAAAATAATGGGGGCATGTTTTCACAGGTATATGAGTTAGCAAAAATCAATACATTTTTAATGGTAGCCAGGAAGCAAGACAGCAATTGGAAAGGTTCTCTGTGTAGTCCCTCGAACACAGCTTTGATTTAAGTATCTCTTCTTGTCTTCATATGTAGCCTGTTTTGGGCCAAAATGTTCAGAATAAGCTATCATTTACTAAGTGGATTTGAGTTCTGCTGAAGATTTATTTAAAATGTGGTCCAAGATTCAAAGGGCCTGCTTCCTCAGGGAACAAGCAGAACCTTTGGTACAAAGGCTTATATTTAATTGTCCCTTGTGGACACTCTCTCTGGTCCTCAGCTTTGTGGTATTCCCATCTGGGTTGGTGGTAAGTGGGTCCAGTAGAACCTCCTGGCAGCCTCCAAGGGATCCTTGCTAGATACCACTGTCAAGTTAGCTGATGTCCTGGGCATCTGAGAACACATTCTCCTTTGCCAAAAGTCCCCCAGGTGCCTGGGGTCTCACAGCACAGGAAGCTGCTGCTGGGTGGTTCGCAGTGGAAAGGCTGATGGGGCCTTCTCTTCTATTTATTTAAAGAGATGGAGAGAAGAAAAAACAGAATAGATTTTTGTGGAAGAGGAACGTGGACCCAACCCCAATAGTGGGAAATTTACTTGGCTTTCACTTTTCTATTTATGAGTCTGTTTGAAGAGAATGAGCTAAGGGAAAATCTAAAACAACTTTGATGCTGAAAGGTGTGTGTGTGCATGTGTGTGCATGCATGTGTGTGTGCACGCGTGCATCACCCCCTCCAAAGCACTCAGTACACCAGGGATGAGAAGAGCAATCCCTGTCCATGAGAATCTGACCCTGTGATGGGGCCCTTGTCTGAGAAACTCAGGCTGCCATTTCCATCCCTCTTCAACTCATTTTTCTAGGGTGCCAGTTGCCTGGGAGGCTCTGTATACAATTGCCTCCGTGAAGGGCCCACTCTTCATTTTGGAAACTTTCTCATTTTTCATCACCCTACGCTTTCCTTCAGCTTTTGTGTCCGTCTCTTCTTTGTCTCCACACTGTGAAAAGATATGTAAGAAAGGCTCCATTTTGCAGGGGCCTGAGGGTCCGAATAGATGTAGATTTCACAGGGCAGGAAGCCTAACTGAACCAGTAGTATTCCATCCAGGAGAACTGTGTCCACAGGCTATTAGCCAATAGAGCACTTTTCAAACTGACGTTTTCCCTGCAGTGACCAATTAGCTTGGAGATTTCTACCAGTTTGTGTTCCAGGGCAAGAAAGGAAATGCTCAAGGTAGACTCATGAAAAAAAGCAGCATTATTGTCTTTTGTATAAAAGTCCTTTTATGCGCTATCTACTCACAGGACAGTGTCTTATTTTCTTCTGTCTCCAGAGGATTTTTTTTATGTCTTTCGCTAGCTGCCGCCTGATTCTACAAGTGTCCCATCCAGGGCCACAATATTTTCTGTGCTATCAGTGTTAATCTTCAAATAACTCCCTAGAATCCGCCTGCCCGCCTCATTTCACTCCATCCCCTGATGTTCTCTGGCTCTCTGATTTGAGCTAGATAGATGTAACACCCCTGAGGAACTTCCTGGATCCTCCTGTCAACCACCAGCACACTCCTCAGGTTATTCATATTTTAAAATCGTGGGAGGGAAGGTCTGTGGTAAAAGGGAATCTTCACCATTCCTGGAAGGAGGAATCACAAATGGCTGTGGATTGAAATGTAGAGCTGAAGTGCAAGAGAAGGGCAGCCCATGGGCCCTGGAATTGGTACAGCCCTCCTCCTCAGACTGGTTGGGGCTGAGTCCTGTTGTCAGCTGTTCTGCTGCTGCACCCCCCCCTCCCCCCAAAAAAGATGGTTAGCAAGCTTTTTAAGTGTAGGAGCAACTTATTCATGTACAGGGATTTCAGGGCCAGAAGGGGCTTTTTTTTTTTTTTTTTTTTTTTTTTTAACCTAGGCACCTAGTTCAATACCCCTATTTTATAGTTGAGGGAAATGAGCCCCCCACCCCTAGTATACCCCTCAGGCCCAGCTTCAGCTGGCAGGGTGTTAACCCTTTCTCAGAGCACGACATTTTTATTCTCGGTGGCTTCTTGTTACAGAAACGTCTCCATGTACAAGTGAAGATTAAGGTAGTCTGTGATTGCCTCCATTTTCCTCCTGGCAGGGCTCCTCTATCAGTGTCTTACAGGGAAGTATTCTTTACAAGAAAGAGGGGGAAAGAGAAGACCTTTTTTTTAGTTCTTCTCCCCTGAGATGGTGCTTTTTCTCTTCTTGCTGTTGTTATTCCAGCACTTTGAGGCAGAGGCTATGGCGTGGGGAAGGGGGTTGCGGAAGTAGCATCAGAGACAGCAGGCTGTTGTGAAAGTAGACCTCCATCTTCCTGAAGGAGAAGTTACCAGGCTAACCCGGTTGGGGATTTAAGAAGAGGCACGGTTCACTACAGTACTGTAGGACCAGGTTTAGAAATGTCCTCTGGAGAAGTCCTGGCCTGAGACAGGCACCAGGCTGCATGATGGAGGAAGGGGAGCCAGGCCGCAAGCGTGTGGCTGCTGCAGCCTCCGCGTTCTAGGGCCTGAGATTTTCAGAAGTCACCAAACGTTAAAATTAAGTGTAAGGAAGTCTCCCCACATTCTCTTCGCCCTCCATGACTTGTTTCGTGTGCCTTTTGGGAAGTCAGTCTCCAGGATTTTCAGGAGTTGTAGGGAAAACCACAACAGCGGAAGAGTCCGCTGTCGGGCCCGTCAGGGTGAGAGCAAAGACGTCAGGGGGCTGCCGCTCGCGTCACTTGCTGCTGCTGCGTGTCGGGGCGGCTCTCCTGGCTTCCCCGGGGCCGGTGGGGGCGGGGGGGGGGGAGGGCTGGCCCGGGTCGGAGGGGTGCTAGGGCTGGGGCGCCCCTGCCCCCGCCCGGGGCCGCTGGGGGGCTCCCGATGCGCTCCCCGCGGGGCCGCGGGCAGGCGCACGGTGACCCCCGCGTCCCGCCCACAGGCAGCCGCGAGACGGCCTTCACGTACGCGGTGAGCGCCGCGGGGGTGGTGAACGCCATGAGCCGCGCGTGCCGCGAGGGCGAGCTGTCCACGTGCGGCTGCAGCCGCGCCGCGCGCCCCAAGGACCTGCCGCGGGACTGGCTGTGGGGCGGCTGCGGCGACAACATCGACTACGGCTACCGCTTCGCCAAGGAGTTCGTGGACGCGCGCGAGCGGGAGCGCATCCACGCCAAGGGCTCGTACGAGAGCGCGCGCATCCTCATGAACTTGCACAACAACGAGGCCGGCCGCAGGGTGAGTCCCGCCCCGCCCCGCGCCCTTCTCGGGCGCCCCGGCTCCTTAGCTCGGTCCTGCCCTGTGCCGCCCCTCTGTGTGTACCTGTCCCTCCGTCTCTGCGTCTGCTTCCTTCCCTTTCTGACTCTGGCTCTGTCTCCGGTCGCTTTCCCTCTCTCTCTGCCTCCCCGTCTAGCTCTCTCCTCTCTCTGCTTCCCTTCCTCCCCGCCCCACCTACACATGGGCCTCTCTGAAGGGGGGTGCACGCCCCAGAAAGTCCTCCTGAAGGTGATTCATCCCTCCCGGGCCCCCTCCAGCAAAGGTGCTCCTGCAGTTGCCTGAAAAAGAGCTTTTTCCGCCTTTTTTAATTAGTCCCCGGTGCAATTGGCCAGCCCAGCTCAGCTCAGAAGTAAAAATGTGAATAACGTTCGCCCTCCTCCCTGGAACATGTTTGTGGTTGGGCTTAAATTTGGGAGAGGGAGCTGTTTATCCCAGTAGGTGCCCAGTGGAGAAAGCCCTCACCTCAGCTTCCAGAACTTACCTTTTCCCTTACTTGCTTTCTGCTTGCCTCCCCTTGTGTCTTTAGATAGCAGGCCTGAGGGATTGAGGGTTTTGTTTTGTTTTGTTTTAAGAGTTCTTCTAGGAAAACTACAGCATTTTTAGCAGTGCGGAATTTTATAGGTCTGACCATCAGGCCAATCGAGGGTGGCTCTGGATAGAAGGGGGAGCCACTCAGAAGTGCCCAGGGAGACCAGCTTTGCAAGCCCTCACCAGCCTTCTGGGTCCACTCTTCCCTTCTCCTGGTGGGAAGCTTCTCCACAATAGTTAAAAAGACCCTTTTTTCCTGTGGTTAAACACATGGCACTTTATGGCTGCTTTAAAATGAAGGGGTGAAACTTTTCTTAACTTTGGCAGCATTGAAAACCAGGGCCATTATTTTTTCACAGAACCCAAGGTAGGTGCCAGGAACTTTCTGGTCAGAGATTTCACTCTTCTGTATTTTGGGGTGAGGAAAAGGGAAGATAATCACAGAGTAAAATACAGAAGACTGGGAGGAGCCTTAGAGCCCTCTAACCGCACACCCTCATTTTTAAAGCTCGGGAAACTGAGGCCCTAGAGAACCACTTCATGGCCATGGAGGAAAATTGATGGATTGCAATACAAGCCCAGGCGTGTTTTTATTAAACGCCTGCGTCACAGTTCGGGGTAAAGGGCTATAGGCTAAATTCCAGTTCTGTTCCTTTCTGTGTATGAGCCTCAGTTTCTACATTTCTACATCTGTTGGATGGCCATGGCACGAACTATCACTTAGCGTTATGTGAGGACTAACCAGGATCATATAGTAGGTGGATCCAGATGAAGTTACCAATACTTGACTACCTCTGACCAGTTAAATAACGGTTTCTCGTGGTTCAATCCAAGGGCTGAGCTTAACGTCAGTGTAAGTGCTTGATAAATCATAATTGTTGGACATAAGCTGAGAGCAGAGAAGTCAAAGATGATCTAGATAGTTCCAGCTAACCTAGCTTCTTCTTAAATTGATGTTAAGGGAGCCTGGGTGGCTCAGTTGGTTAAGCGTACGACTTCGGCTCAGGTCATGAACTCGTGGGTCATGAACTTTCATGGGTTCGAGCCCCACGTTGGGCTCTGTGCTGACAGCTCAGAGCCTGGAGCCTGCTTCAGATTCTGTATCTCCCTCTCTCTCTGCCTCTCCCCTGCTCATACTCTGTCTCTCTCGGAAAAAAAAAAAAAGATAAAAAAAAAAGTTTTTTGTTTTTTTTGTTTTTTTTTTGTTTTTTTAATTGATGTTATACATTTGGAGGTGTTGGGGAAGGACTAAACTGTAGATTTTTACCTGTGGTGCCCTGAGGGGTCAGATTATTGCTCGTGGCGGGGCGGGGGCAGTTGTGGCCTCTCCTTTCTTAAGCCTCCTGTTGCTGTGGTGGACTCTGTCTCCCCCACTGCAGCCGACCAAGGCCACAGAATGGGCATGTCAGCCCCACTCTCTGTGGGAGCCCATAAAGCTTGCCCCTGTCCTCACAGGGGACACGTCACATTACCCTGTGCATACAGTGTGCCTGGTGCCTCAGACCAGAAGTGCCTTCAGGACAGAGATGTGGTTGACTCTCTGGGCCTCATTGTGCCCATATTTGGTACTTTCATCCATTTAGGGGATTTCTTTGACTTCTCTCATGAAGAGAAATTATCAGGGGCTTAGCAACCAAGGAGAGAAGGTCAAGGAATTTCCAAGTAGAGAGAGGGGGTTTTGGAGAGTTGGAAAAAGCACCTTTAATATTAGAATTTCATTTAACATCTACATTTTTTAACGTTTGTTTATTTTTGAGAGAGAGAGAGAAGGAGAGAGAGGGAGAGCGAGAAAGACTGTGAGCAGGGGAGGGGCAGAGAGAGAGGGAGACACAGAATCCGAAGCAGGCTCCAGGCTCTGAGCTGTCAGCACAGAGCCTGATGCGGGGCTCGAACCCACAAACTGTGAGATCATGACCTGAGCCAAAGTCGGAAGCTTAACTGACTGAGCCACCCAGACATCCATAACATCCACATTTTTAAATAGTGAGTGAATTATTTTTGTAAGTTTTATAATTTGAGCTGTGAGCTAAATTGAATCCTGGCAGATGAGGTTACACGGAAGACAGTTTTTCTCCAGGACAGTGGGGGAAGGGAGGAGGAAATCTGTGAACACTGTGCCAGGAAATCATACTAGAATCTCCTCGGGGCATTAGCTTTTTATTTTAGTCAAAGGGGAGCAAAGGTTAAAATACATCTGCAAAACCCTTCTGCACATTAGCTGAGTGCCTGAAACCCTTTATGCCAAGGAAGTACATTCTGCTACCCACCCCCCCCACCCCTTTTACAAAAATAGCGCCCCTTATGAGTCTTTATAGGAAGAAGGGAGCTGTTCTGGGTGGAAGGAGCCTTCTAGCTCTCTCCAGCCTCCAGGTTCCTGACAGGTTGTCTGCAGCTTGCCAGCACCACTCTGACTCTGGGGTGGGGAGCAGGCGGGTGGGTGACTGGCAGAGGAACTGTGGGTAGTAGGAACCGTAAATAGGCACCCGCCACCTCCTGGACCGCTGGGCACAGTGCTGTGAGGCCAGGCCAGTGGGCGCTGCTGCCTGGAGGCCAAGGTGACCAGGCGAGAGCGTAGGAATGGCACCCGGATGCCATGCACTCATCACCCTGGGAAAGACCAGATTTACTGATTGCATCAGAATGTATGCTGAGCACTTTCCTTGCATCTCCTAATTTTATCCTTACAACAATGTTTTGAGGTTGGTACCATTACAGTTCCCCTTTACAGATAGAAAAAGGAGGCTCTGAGAGGTGAATCCAGTTGCCTGATTTCAGGGGCACAGTTAGGACAAAACTCCCATCTGCCTAGGTCTGGCGTGGGTGCTCTTAGCTTAGGCATTGTGGAGTAGGGTTAGGGGCTGTGCCGGAAGCGGGAGTGACAACCTGAGGTCCAGGCCCTGTTCCTCCGCATTCCAGCTGTGTGGCCTGTGCAGACCACTTTCCCTCTCTGCGTCACTGTGCTATCGTTTAACCCGCCCTGTGTTATAATGTTGTTTGGGAGGATAAAATGAGATAAACAGCACAAAGGCTCTTATTACAGTGCCTGGCACACAGCAATAATAATAGTGATGAAGATTTGAACCCTGATCCCACCTGAGCTAGACCCCTCCCAACCCTCCTACTTACCAGCTGGGTTGCCCACGAGCAAGTCACTGAGCATAAGCTGAGAGCCCAACTGTCTGAGTTGAAATCCTGGCACCCTTACCTCCCAGTGGCCGGGCAAGTAACTCAACTGTATGGGCCTCACTTTCCTTCTCTGTGAAATGGGCACGATACTAGCACTTCCCTTATAGGCTGGCTGTGGGGATTAATCCAGGTAATGAGGGCAAGGAATGGTAAATAAGCTCTGGGATGAGCGTTCAAGATGTAGTAGTTGCTGTAATGTTTTCCTGTAAAAAAGGAAGCAACTTGAGTGGTCTCTCCCTGTTCTCAGTTCAAAGCTGGCTGTTTGTGACAGTGATGTGTGAGAATATGGTGATGAGGAGCTAAGAGCATGTTTATTTTGAAGACGCAAGACTTCTGGTGGCGCAGGATGAGGAGGGAAGCGCCCAGGCCCGGGTTTAGCCGGTGACCATGGCTCCATGTAGAAGGTGGACGGGAGCTTTGCTAACATCCCGTCCACCGGCTGTCCGGGGCTCGTCCGGGAGTGCATACACTGACTGTGCTGTCTCCTCACAGACGGTGTACAACCTGGCTGATGTGGCCTGCAAGTGCCACGGGGTGTCGGGCTCCTGTAGCCTCAAGACCTGCTGGCTGCAGCTGGCTGACTTCCGCAAGGTGGGCGACGCCCTGAAGGAGAAGTACGACAGCGCGGCTGCCATGCGGCTCAACAGCCGGGGCAAGCTGGTGCAGGTCAACAGCCGCTTCAACTCGCCCACCACGCAGGACCTGGTCTACATCGACCCCAGCCCTGACTACTGCGTGCGCAACGAGAGCACGGGCTCGCTGGGCACGCAGGGCCGCCTGTGCAACAAGACGTCCGAGGGCATGGACGGCTGCGAGCTCATGTGCTGTGGCCGCGGCTACGACCAGTTCAAGACCGTGCAGACGGAGCGTTGCCACTGCAAGTTCCACTGGTGCTGCTACGTCAAGTGCAAGAAGTGCACGGAGATCGTGGACCAGTTCGTGTGCAAATAGCGGGCGCTCGACGCCTGCCTGTCACCCTGCCCCGCTCCCAGGACCCACTTATTTATAGAAAGTACAGTGATTCTGTTTTTTTTTTTTTTAATATTGTTTTATTTTCCCCTGAGAATTACAACCGGAACCATTTTTTTTTCTGTTCCCATCTAAAAACTCTGTGGTTTATTATTAATATTTTAATTATTATTTGGCAATAATGGGGGGTGGGAACCAAGAAAAAAATATTTATTTTGTGCATCTTTGAAAAGGTAAGACAAAACTTCTTTTGACGGTACAGGATGAGGGGGAATTACATGTACCCTTAGTTGTGTGCACATCTAGAAGGGAAAAATGTTTTCTTTTTCTCAACTAAGGGGTCAGATATGGAACAGGTAGCATCCAACTGGAAGGGGGTGGTACAGATCTATGCAGGACCCAGCTTCTGTGATCAAAGTGAATTGCGAATGCTCTGGGGAGGGTGGAGAGGTCTTGAGAAACCAACAAAAAATGAGGCGCCCCCCCCACCCCCCTTCCCTAGGGACTGCCAACCTGAAACAGTTTCAAAATGGTAATTTAAGAGGTAACAGCCAGAATCTCCTATCCTTCAAAGGAAGAAGGTGTATTATTTGTGTCTGTTTTCTCAAACATTCTATCTGCAGATGGTCTTAACACTAGTAGCTACTGAACCTTGGGGAGCAGGGAGGAAAATCCTGGTAGCTGAAGACCTGAGAAACACAGGTATCAAGATACTGACTTGAAGCTGTTAACAGGAATTAGGTTATCAGGTTGGAAAAGGATTGCCATGTGGTTCTGGGTACTAGACTTTTTGTTTGGAGAGAGCTGGGGAGGTTGGCTTGAATATGAAGAAAAATATACTGTAATTTTCTTAGGGATACTTGGCTAATAAATAACATTAATGAAAAATAGTAAATGAATCCATTCACAGATCCTCAGCCCAGACGACGAGGTGTGCAGGTCAGCGTTGCACCAGAGCAGAAAACCTGTTTGAGGGGAAAGAGTGAAATCGGTCCTCCTACTTGACCCCAGGACCTATCTGATTCCTCCTTGCTTTGCTGCGATGTGATGCTGGCCACGTTGCGAAAGGCAGCAGCTCAACTGGGTCCCCTTTGATTGTGGGACAGGAAATGAAGTATTACAAGCTCCACTTGGGAAACAGTCCACTACTTAGGGATTTTTTTTTCCCTAAAACTTTTATTTGGAGGAGCACCAGTTTTTGTATGTTTTAATGACGTTAACATGGCTAATGGAGTTCCCAGAGGTGCTGCTGCGTTCACTGTTGTGATCCTGTGTAGAGACTTTCCACTCAAGCTTTTCCTATTATACTGCAGGTGTGCCCCAAGACTGTTCTAGTGTACTTGAACAGTTGCATTTATAAGGGGGGGATACGGTTTAATGGTGCCTCATATCTCAAAGTCTTTTGTAAATAACATATATATATATATATATATATACACACACACACACAGACACACACACATCTATATATAAATATAAATATAATTATATCTCAGTGCAGCCAGTGATTTCTAGTTTACTCTGGGGTTATTTCTCGGTCTAGAGCATTGTTATCCTTCATTGCAATCCAATTGGGATTTTTCCAAAAGGTCTCTGGGTTGAGCGTGGGCTGTGGCCCTGATGTGATCACATCTTAAGCATCACGAAGCAGCCTTGTTTCTGAGGAATCTGGAAGGTCTTACCTGACATGCATGTTGGTTTGAAGACTTCTTTCATCATCCCTGTGCCACCCCCTTTCTCCAACCTCCATTTCTGTACACTTTCCAGAAAGGGCATTACTCCTTTGTCATAGAGGTGGAAATGAAGAGAGTTTCAAAACTCGGAAGCTTTGTCAATGCGTCTGTTCCCTTGGTTCATTTTGCAGAGTGAAAACCGGTGCCTGTTAGATCTGGAGGTACCTGTTTGAGTCCAAGGAAAACTGAGCTTACGACATACATAGCTAGTTAGAGAGATTTTTTTTTTTTTTTAAAGCAAGGACACCTTTTTCCTAAAAATGCCATCAAATGTATTCTTATCTCAGACTTACGCTGTTCTAAAAGTTTGGAAAGATACACATCTCCTACAACCGTCCTAGGCTTGGTGGTCTTCATAATCACCTCCACCACCTGTGGCTCTTAATTTATTGCACAAGGATATTCACTTCCCCTCAGTTGCAGTGAATTGCAAGCAAAAGATCTTGAAATTAAAAAGCACTAATTAGTTTAAAATGTCACTTTTTTGGTTTTTATTATACAAAAACCATGAAGTAATTTTTTTTATTTGCTAAGCCAGATTTTGTTCCTTTTTAGTGATTCATGTTTATGAAGAGAGTTGAGTTTAACAATCCTAGTTTTTAAAAGAAACTATTTAATGTAAAATATTCTACTTGTCATTCAGATATTATGTATATCTTCTATGGCCTTTATTCTGTACTTTTAATGTACATATTTCTGTCTTGCGTGATTTGTATATTTCACTGGTTTAAAAAACAAACATTGAAAGGCTTATGCCAAATGGAAGATAGAATATAAAATAAAACGTTACTTGTATATTGGTAAGTGGTTTCAAGTGTCCTTCAGATACTTCATGTGGAGGGTTTTTTTTTTTTTTTTTGAGAAACCATGAGGGATAGTTTAGGGTGACTACGCATCAGAGTAATAGAAGAGTGGAGACTTTTACCAAAACCAAACTTTGGAAGCTTCAAAAGATTTCTATATGTAATGGAACAAAAGGGGAATTCTCTTTTCCTCTATATGTTCCTAAAAAGAAAGAAAGAAAGAAAGAAAGAAAGAAAGAAAGAAAGAAAGAAA
>NW_024412444.1:13016130-13136884 GCF_014898765.1 Herpailurus yagouaroundi
AAAGAAAGAAAGAAAGAAAGAAAGAAAGAAAGAAAGAAAGAAAGAAAGAAAGAAAGAAAGAAAGAAAAAGAAAGAAAGAAAAATCAAGCAGATGGCTTAAAGCTGGTTGTAGGATTGCTCACATTCTTTTAGCATTATGCATGTAACTTAATTGTTTTAGAGCGTGTTGCTGTTGTAACATCTAGGAGAAGAACTGAAGAGGCACACGCTTTTATCCATGACCAGTATTTTTGTCCAAAAGTATATTTGTGTTTACCACTGCATCTGTCGTACCTCTCTGTTGGAAGTTACCATGGACGGATTGTCTCTTATACCTCTTTGGAAGTAGTTCTACGAAAAGCAAACCTCAGTCTGCAGAGAATGAAACTCATTGGAAACTGAAGGTTCGTTGTGTTAAGTGCAATTAATATGAGTTCTTGTGCTTTCTGAAAACTTACACCGAAATCTGACCAGCGCCACACAGATTGATACGTTAGCCCTTTGCTTTTTTTTTTTTTTTCTTTCCGGATAACCTTGTAACATATTGAAACCTTTTAAGGATGCCAAGAATGCATTATTCCACAAAAAAACAGTAGACCAACATATAGAGTGTTTAAAATAGCATTTCTGGGCAAATTCAAACGCTTGTGGTTCTAGGACTCACATCTGTTTCAGTTTTTCCTCAGTTGTATATTGACCAGTGTTCTTTATTGCAAAAACATATACTCCATTTAGGACTGTCAGCATATTTTTTTCTTTTCATCCTGGAGTGCATTCAAGATCTTCCCAATACAGGAAAATTAACAAAAAATTTGTATGTAGGCAGTGGCAAACAGAGTCATGTTCAAAATAGTAATTATGGGCTAAAGTAGAAGGAAGACCGTTTTAAGTTTTGGTCCAGTTTATCTCTTCAGTTCTTCAAGCTTGAACTCCTGGGACTGACACCGTGTGTATGTTTTAGTAGCCGACCCAAACCTTTCCTCAGACAATGTTGCCAATACCAGTTTTCAATTTGTTTTTGCAAAACATTATTCAAGCCGGTGGAATTGTCAAATATGACGTTCTATAAGTACTCCGAATAAGAAACTGGTACTGGCTGAGTCCAAGAGATCCTTGGCAAAAGCAGTCCCCAAAGACTGAGTGGTGTATAATAGAAATAGAGACAGATAGAAAAGGTACTTACAACTTGAAGAATATACGTAATGCAAATACTCACCAAGGCATAGGTCTAGAGTACTGCATTATCTCTGTAAAGTATACTTTTAAAATATTTATTTTTTTAAAAAAGGTATTTTTTAGTCTCTCTCTTTGGAATGGGGAAAACTAGATGCCATGTTTTGAAAGTAAGACGAAGAAATGAGTTTTTAATAATATAGGACACATTTGGCAATGTTAGGAATAAAAACCTAGGAAGCGGATCGTCTACCTTTCGCACAAACTTTACGCTTCAACCTAATGTTTGGATAATACTTTATTTTAGTGAAACATCATCTTGTTAGTCAACTTGAGACAATGGATATGGAATGATTAAAGGTTGGTGTGATTTTTTTTAAAGTAAAAGTGTATCAGTTTGAATTTCAAAGATTTAATGTCTCAGTATTTCAGAAGCAAACGGAAATGAGGAACATTGCCTCCTAGATCAGTTTTATATGCAGTGTACAATTTGCTGGGCTAGAAATGAGATAAAGATTATTTATTTTTGTTCAGACCTTGTACTTTTCTATTAAAATCATTTTATGAAATTGGTGCAGTCGTGTGTGTGTTTAGCGGAGGTGGCGTTCATGGCCGTCAAAGTTTGATGGGGGTGCAGAGCGCGATGATGGCTTAGGGCAACCAGAAGAAAGAAAACTACACTTCAGGCAGGTGTGTGAGACTTTGGTCCAATTTTGAGGGTTTCCTTTGTATTTTATGCCTGATGCTCATCTTTATTTCTTATCTGTTCCGCTGCTGCTAATGTATTAAGAGTCATAGTAGGAGATTATTATTCAGTGTAGGAATTTAGCACAGTGACATGGGATTATGATAAAATTCCAGGGCAAGAGAGGAAAGAGAAGGATTTGAGGAGAGAGAGAAAATGTTCAAGATAAACAGACTGGATCACCCGAAATATTCTGCTGGTTGCTTTTTGCATGTTGCACGGCTGCCAGCCAGGTGTTTAAAACTGGGTTTCTGAGCCTCAGCAAGGTTGGCTTTTGGGTCTGGATAATTCTTTATTGTGGGAGTTTCTCCCGTGTGTTTGAGGTTTGGCAGCACCCCTGGCCTCTAACCACTAGATGCCAGCGGTACCCCCCCATTCGTGACAACAAAAATGTCTCCCAAGACATTGCAGAATGTGCCCCGGGGAGCAAAATCATCCCCAGTTGAGAACCACAGCTTCCAGTGGAGGGACTGAGGGATTGAGCACTTGAGGAATACAGGCTAAGTACAAGGGGGGACTGTTACTTGCCTAAGTTGGCTAATGAGCTAGAAAAGTCCTTTGTCAGTGTTCCTGTGTAGAAAATGGAGATGCGGCAGCTTCCACAGGGCAGCTTGGCTTAGCAATTCAGAACATAGATTGTTTGGATTCAAATCCCAGAACTGACATTTGCTGTGTTACATTGGGAAAGTTCTAAACCTCTCTGTGCCCCTGAACCCTTGTCTTAAAAATGAGAGACAGCATTATACCTACCTCTTAGAGTTGTTCTAAAGATGAAATGAGTTAACACATTTGGGGTCCTTAGAGCAGGTTCTAGCACATAGTAAGTGCTCACTAAACATTTGCTAGGAAGGATAGAATAAGTCTGACTAAACCCAAGATGTGGAAGCCAGTCCTCTTTAATATTCCCAGCCATGGTCTGCTCGATGCTAGGAAGTCACCCTTGTTGTTTGAAGAGGTTGCAGACTTGGGGCCTACTGTCTATATCATGTTTTCAGATGTGCTTTGTTTGACTAGCAAAGCATTAAAAAATGCTCAAATTAGTTGCCACCATTTAAAGATGAGTAGTTGCATATTCAGACTAGGATTTCTGGCTTGAAAAATGGGAAGAGCTGGCCACCTGGACACATCTCACAGGCCCCCTGCAGCGACAGTCAACTATATCTGAGCAGCCACTGCCCCTTTGAGCTGGGGTTGGGCATGTCCAATTCGCCAGCCATTTATGTGACCTACCTGACCCCTGTAGGTTCTTGCACTTGTGATGGCTTTTAAAAGTGTTTTCCCTTTAAGTCAGAGTTTCTCAACCTTATCATTATGACATTTGGGGTCAGATAATTCTTGGCTGTGAGGGACTGTCTTATGCATTATAGGATGATTAGTGGCATCCCGAGAGATGCCATGAGATGCCAATAGCACCTTCCTATTGGTAACAACGAAATATGTCTCCAGGTATTGTTGAATGTTGTGGAATGGAGGGGGGGTGGAGAGGATGGGTAAAATCACCCTCATTAAAACTCATTGGTCTAAACCAAAAAGATCTGTGTTTATGAGTTAGCCAATGAGGTTAAAACAGAAATAAAAAGGATTAATCTCTTGGTGTAAAGAAATGTCTGGCACATCACAGGAACTCTAAATATTTAATGAGTTAAAACCACATCCATTTTCAGGTTTCAGCTCTACCCACTATTCTTGAATCTCTCTGATCTTAGTGTCCTCACCTGAAACACAGGGACAAGAGCAATTAGGTTTGATACTTAAATTACATGATATAACCTGCAAAAAGCCACTGCTAAAGCCTAAAAAATAGTTGCAACTGAAGAGGGGAGATTAGTATCAAAAACAAAGACAATAAATTATCAGCTAAACTTTCCTAACCAGCCTGCCCCCAGGAGCTTAACAGATGTGTACTCTGCCCTTTGATTTTTGATATTGAGCTGTAATTTCTAAAGAGGTTTCTATCACTCATAGGCCCAGGAGATGCTCAACAGAAGGCATGCCACAACCAAACAAGTTTGGGAAGTGACAGACGATGGATTTCCGCCCACTGAGAGATGTATGATGTTCATTGGTGTATTGGCTGTGTGAAAACCAAACAGCAGGAAAGAAACTTGCTGCCTGACTCAGAGCTGGTCGGAGATTTGGACTCTGCTTATTTAGCACCTGTGCTTATCCTGTGGGCAAGCTGGGAAGCACTGGGGTTGAGTGCCCCCGTCTCTGGCAGGTGCTGCGAGGACTCCTTCCATTGAATCCAGAGCTGCCTGGCTTGCTGTCCGTGGCTGCCCAGGGGAGGGCGTGCTACCTTGTGTCATGTCTGGAGAGCTGTTATCTGTTCCTCTGGCCAGTGGAGGCTGGCTCCGAGGGGCAGCTCATCTATTTCTGCAGCCTGGTTCACTAGGAGGGGATGAATCTGCTCAGGAGACGAGGGAAGTCCAGGGACACCGAGAGACCGCAAAGGTGAGGAAGAGGAAGAAAGGAAGGGAAACAGAAAAGAGCAGAAAGAGGGAAAGAGGAAGGTGTAAAAAGCAGAGGAGGTAAAGGTAGCCAAGAGGGGATCCAGATGTCCTCTGACCATTACCTTTGGACAAATCTCATTTCTTTTTTTGTTCAGCATTTACTTATTTTTGAGAGACAGAGACAGAGTGTGAGTGGGTGAGGGGCAGAGAGAGGGACACATAGAATCCGAAGCAGGCTCCAGGCTCTGAGCTGTTAGCACAGAGCCCGATGTGGGGCTCGAACTCATGAGCAGTGAGATCGTGACCTGAGCCGAGGTCGGAAACTTAACCGACTGAGCCACCTACGTGCCCCCCCCCTTCTTTTTAAATGTTTATTTGGACAAATTTCATTTCTAATAATTAAAAAGTGGTGTAGGAAAGGAATATTTGATAAGCATTTATTCTGTACCTGGTACTTGCTAAGGGCTTTATCTTTCATTCATTTAAGTAGGATTTTCAAGAATATTCTGAGATAATGTCATTACCTTCATTTTATAGATGAAGAAATGAAAGTATGGAGAACTTAAAGCTGACCCAAGAGTCAATATGTCCACCAAAAATTCATGCTCCTCCTTTATTGATGTGGAATTGATCCTCCAAGAGGGCTGCTTAACCAAAGACTACATTTCCCAATCCCCTTTACAACTAGATATGGCCCAGAGGCTAGTTTTGAACAATGGACAGTGAGCAGAGGTGGCATGTGTCGATTTTGGAGCTCGGAGTCTTTGAGAAACTGGTATCAGTTCTCCCTGGCTTCTTTTCTTTCCACCAGTTGGGAGCAGAGGGCTCTGAAGTTCTAGGGGCTGAGGGAGCCATGGCATGAAAGAAATCCGGGTCCTTGACCCCCCACGTGGAGGAAAGCCATGCACTGACCCGAAATTCCCTCCTTAGACGGTCATGTGATGAATCATAAACTTCTATCAAGTGACAGACATTTTGGAGTTTGATATAAGTAGTTATTCTACCCAGCACACTACTGGGGTTTCGGTCCACCTGTCGTGCTCCTGCAGTCGGGACCCAGGTCTGTCACTGAGTCCCTGGACACAGTGGGGGTCCCTCGGTGGAACGGTCACAGATTCAGAAGATCCCTTGCAAGTCTTCCTATCCCCCCCATCCCCCCCACCCCCACCCAGGTGGACACTGGCCCAGAGAAGCAAGCAGTTTCACCTGGGGGACTCCATTTCAGACATGTCCTGACTCATCCACATTCATTATCAAAGAGGGCTCCTCCCTCCATCAACTGGGGTCCCTCCCAGCCATCTAAGAAAATAGGCCTCCTTCAGCAAAGGCGGAGCCTCTTCCTGCTTCTGACATAGCTCCAGTGTGATTTGGGGCAAATCTCTTCCCCTTGCGGAGCCTCTGATTTCCCTTTTGCTGTTGCTTTTTCCTCTCAGGACACTTCCAACTCATGCGTTGTCTCATCATTTACTCAGTAGGAAGGGGTATTTAATGAACACTTACTGTATGCTGGGCACTGATGTAGGCGATGCGTTTACAGTGGTGAGCAAAGCAAGTGTGGTCCAGCCCTCCCTGAGTAACCAGCAGTCACAGTGATAGGAGACCAGGGAAGGATGGGCTGCCATAGGGAGCCCAGAGAGCCAATCCCAGACTTGGATATCAAGGGTGCTCCCTAGAGAAAGTGACATTTTAGCTGGGCTTTTTATTTTTATTTTTTACTTTTTTATTTTTTGTAAATATGAAATTTATTGTCAAATTGGTTTCCAAACAACACCCAGTGCTCATCCCAACAGGTGCCCTCCTCAATACCCATCACCCACCCTCCCCTCCCTCCCACCCCCCATCAACCCTCAGTTTATTCTCAGTTTTTAAGAGTCTCTTATGTTTTGGCTCCCTCCCTCTCTAACCTATTTTTTTTTTTTCTTCCCCTCCCCATGGTCTTCTGTTAAGTTTCTCAGGATTTGGCTATTGTTGAAAGTGCTGCTATAAACATTGGGGTCCAAGTGCCCCTATGCATCAGCACTCCTGTATCCCCTGGGTAAATTCCTAGCAGTGCTGTTGCTGGGTCATAGGGTAGATCTATTTTTAATTTTCTGAGGAACCTCCACACTGTTTTCCAGAGCGGCTGCACCAGTTTGCATTCCCACCAACAGTGCAAGAGGGTTCCCGTTTCTCCACATCTTTGCCATTAGCTGGGCTTTTTAAAGACAAGTAGACGCTATCTAGGTCGAGTGGGAGAAAGGCGGGTTAACAGCATTCAAGAAATAGGGCACTGCTTGTGCAAAGGCCGGGAGGTAGGAGAAGATGTGGTCCATCCAAGAACTATGTGTGCATGGAGAGGTACGGCAGCTTGTGAAGAGGAAGGGGAGTGGTGGGGGTGGGGGTGGGGGTGGGGGTGGGGTGCTCTGCAGCTCACATCTTCCTTAGGCGGATGGGAAACCATGGGAAGGTCTCCGGCATGGGTGGGGCGTGTTCCGACTGACGTTTAATGACCCTGTGGAGACATCTGCCTCCTCAGCCCCTTAGATCTTGGACCCTGAAGGATTTCGTGATTGTGGGGATATTTTGGCGTCACATTGCCTTGGCTCACAACCTGCAATCCTTGGCTGCTGGCCCGACTTGGTATGGCCTAAAGTCCCTGCACCTGAGAAGAGTCTAGCCACCTGCTTGCCCACTTCTGTTCCACTTGTGTGACCTTGCTGTCTTGTCCCAGGGCTGCCCTCTGCATACCCACTCCCCACTGCCCACCGAAGGGCTCTCCTCAAGTCGCTTGCCTCAGATGTCAGAACCAGAGCTGCACACGCCAGTCGTGACCCCTCGACAGTGATGCTGCCAACTCCGTGCAGACTTGACTCACTGCATGATTTGATTCACAGGCGTCAGTTCGTTCACTCTTCAGGACAAGCTCGTCAAATGTGGATATGACCGTTATCCCCATTTTACAGATGAGAAAACTGAGGCCGGGAGAAATTAAGTCACTCCCTTTATCAGTTTATTGTTGAATGACACACAGCGATCATACCAAAACTTAGTGGCTTAAAACAATACCGATTGTATTTGCTTATGATCTTGTGGGTCAACAGTTTGGACCGGGTGAGCTGGGGTTCTGCTGCTCTTATGTGGGGCCTGGCAGGTCGGCTAGGGGCTGAGTGATCCTACATGGCCTCACTCACAAGTCAGCGGTTGATACTGGCTACTGCCTGGGCTTTTCTCTCGATGTGCTCTTAGCTTCAGGGAGGCTAGCCTGGGCTTCCTCACATTGTGGTACCACATTCCATGAAGGTGAAACTTAGAAGCTTCTAGTCTCCTTGAGGCCTGAATTCAGAAGTTACACTGCATCGCTTCTGCTTCATTCTATCTGTCAGAGCATCCCAAGGACAGCCCAGCCAGATTCAACGAGGTGGAGAAACAGACTCCCACCCTGGATGAGAGCAGTGGCAAGGTCACCCTGCAAAGGGGATCCATACAGGGTGGGAGAAGTTGCTACAGCAGCTTTGCAAACAATCTCTCCTACGGGTCAAGATTCCAGAGTGTCTGAGTGTGGGTCTACCTCCCCTCTCTCCTGTGACAGCACCTGCAGTGGGACAGGTACCCTTCTCTCAGCCCTAGAAACCCAGCAGCAGCATGGTGCAGAGGAGAGGACAAAGAAGGTAGAGTTAAGAAAGCCTGGCCCCAAGGTTTGCTTTTATTAACTGCGTGCCCTTTAGCCACTACTTACCTCCCTGAGCTTCAGTCAGGATTCATATGTGTAACATGAAGGTATGGTGATGTTACACAGTGTTGGCCAAAATAGCCAACCATGTAAGTAAAGAGCCTGGCCCCAAGAAGGCACTCAAGCAGCGGTAGGGATGATGATGGCAGACGTGGTGCTCACTGGCATGGGGAGAAACCACCTGCATTCCGTCGCTGGCTTTCCATGACTCATGAGCTCCCTGATTCAGCAAATTGCAGGGCGCTCCCTTCAAGGCACTGGGAGGGGGCTCCTGAAGGTTCTTGATCAGGTTCGGGCTGGGGAAGCGGAGGGTGGGGAGACAGAGGATGGGCTCAGCCTCAGCTCAGACATGCCGAGTCCTCCCCCATCCATGGGAAACTCTGCAGAATGCGTTCCCATGTCTGAGGAGAGACCCATGACATGATCAGGGTGGGGACTTACCTCCTCTTTACGGAGCAAGATTCTGAGGCTGGGAAGACCAGCCAGGATTCCTGAATCCTAGGCACACCCTTCGCCATACCCCACTTTGCTTCCTGGGGGACAAGTACCCCCTTGGACAAGCCACTAAGGTTCCTCTGGGCCTCGGTCTTCTTGTCCACAAAGGGGAAATAAGATTTGTGTAATTCATGGCACAGATTTACTAGCAACTGCTCCCATTTATTAAGCACACATACGGTTTTTTAAAGGTATTTTTACTTATATTATTTTGTCTGATCTCACAGCATCTGACAAGAAGAAGAGTTACTGTCTCTATTTTACAGAAGCAAGAGAAGCCTCAGAAGATTAAGTATGTTTCCTAAACTACAGAGCCGGTAGGAAGCAGAGCCAGGTCCCTCTGACTATACAGCCCTTGTCTTTATCCACTAGACGGTAGGGTCTCAGGGTTGCTGGGAACAGAAAGATGGAAAGCTCCTAATGCTAGATACCTAACATGTCATTCCTGACCCAGAGCCACTTGTGCTAGTTTTCAAGTTGAGGCCACCTCGAAGTTCTCATTCTTGTGCTCTCAGAGTGCCCCAGCGTGTGTTAGGCAAAGTTTCCCTCTGCACGTGAACCAGGGCTGGGAGCATCCTGTACCCCCAGCTTTATGAAGGGTCCCAACAGGACTTTTCATGGTCTGGGCTCCAGTCCCACCCTAGCCACCACTCTGCTGTGTGACTTTGGGCACATTCCTTTCCGCCTCTGGGCCTCACTCCCTGGCACATGCACAGTGCTTTGGCTGGGGTCACGTGAGTGAGTTCGTGTTCCTGCGGCGCAGTATCATGTCCCAGTAAGTGGATGCTTTATCAAGACGGAGAGCAGGACTTCAAGGCTTGATAATTTGGGACTAAAGGGAATGCAAATGAAAGCTGGCCTTGGCTGCTGGGCCCAGCAGTATTGTGATGTAGGGAAAGCTTCTCTTTGGCACTTCCTCCTCCGCCACACACCCACACACCCACCACGGCCAGGTGGGCGCCTCACCCTGCATGGCGTGCCGCGAGGCTAGGAAAACCCTGAGCTTTGGAATCAGAAACACCTGCACAGTCGGAGGCAGGTTTCTTGACCTCTAGAGCTTTTTTTTCCTGGTTTGTAAAGGGGCAAACCATATCCAGGGGGGGGGGGGGGGGGGGGGGGTTTGGGGAGGAGGGCTACGGGGCAAAGGGCACGGTGACAGGCAATGGTGACCACTCAATAAATGGAAGCCATTAGATTATTAACTTAATCCGCAAGCCCTCCCGTGTGCCCTGGAGAGAGAGAGAGAGAGAAGCCTGATCAATTATTTAGTGGCAGATGATTCGTTAGTTAATCCGCTGCGCCGTCAGCACGGGGTCTCAGGAGTCGGAGTTTTCCGAGGGAGCGAAGACGCGGAGAGGGGGCCACCTCCCCGCCCTCCCGCCCCCGCAGTCTCTGCGGAGGGATTTCTGGCGTCGCCCGTGGATTTCCTGTCCTAGGGCCTCTCAGACTTTCGCGACTCACCCGTGCTTCGGGGCTGTCTGCTTTGACTCTTTCATCCCGCGTTTCCCGGATGCCTCCGAGCGCCAGGCCTTTGGTGGGGTGCAGAAACGACCCTGTCTTGCCGGAGCAGCGCCCTGTCTGCTCCGGGGTCCGCGCCACGGGGCAGTCTCAGGGTGAGCGGCGGGAAGAAGCCTCGACCGTGCCTTCCCCGGGGAGCCTGCAAGAGCTGGCAGAAAAACCACACTCCAAGCACGTTCTCAGCGAGCAGGGTAAACCACTTGAATCCGGGGCCCGAAAACCAAGAAACCAGTTCTGAGTGTTTTCACCTCTCCCACCGCTTCCTCCTAAATTTCATTAGGGCTGACAATTTGTATATCCACTTACAGGGTAATGCGATTTAAATGGCTGACCGTAACTGCTAGAACCGAGTTTTCCCGGGACGCGGTGAGCCGAGGAGGCAGCCGGGGACGCTTCCCAGGGCGCTGGGGCCCTGTCCCCATCAGTGCGGTGGCCCGAATGTGACTGGCCAGACGTCATGTCCACCCTGGGAGATGCGGGGACAGCCTCTTGGCCCCCTTCCCTCTTCACCCCGCAATCACTTTTGTTCTCGGAGGCCGAGCTATCTTGGAGTTTTGGGCATGCAATAAAACACGCTCTACCACAAGGCCCCTCTCGAGCCAGGACTGTCGGAGGAGGAAGCCAAGTCCCTTGGCCGGGCTGTCTACATGGTGAGGCAGAATTGATAGTGCGTGTCCTGCTTCGTGGCTTTCCTTTCTGTTTTGGCTTTGTAACTAAAACAGAGTTGATATCTCAGAAATGGGATGTTCAGTTTTATTTGATCCCCTATCAATGTTTTACACACATCGTGTGTGTGGCAAGCAGTTAACGTATCCTGGAGTGAATCTGGTGTGTGTGTGTGTGTGTGTGTGTGTGTGTGTGTGTGTAGCAGTTAACGTATCATGGAGTGAATTTGGGTTTGAATCCTTGCCCTGCCTCACTCGGTGACCTCAGGCATGTCATTTTCCTTCTCTGAATATCAATCTGTAAAACTAAGCTGGTGTTTCCTGCCTTGCGTGATGTGCACTCACTGCCCAATAATACAGGAGCTGTTAGCTGCCTATGGCTATTTAAGTTTAAATTAATTCAAGTAAAATTATCCAGTTCTTCAGTTGCACTAGCCACATGTGAAGTGCTCAGTAGCCACATACCCAAGATGACAGTGCAGCTGTGGGACTTCCCTTCCCCTCCCCCTATGGAGGAAAGTGCTTCTAGAAGCACTGGCCCAGAACCATGCCTGTACCCACCAGAGGCTCAGGATGGCCCTACAGGAGACAGAGTGGCCTCCACAGTCTTTCACTATAGCACAGGCACCTGAGGCCAACAGGGAATTGATTTAAATCAGACAAATTACCCTACAGAGAATAGTTTCCCTAGAATTTAGAGTTTGTAACTCACAGATCAGCCACCTTGTTCTGTGGACCTTTATTCTTGTATGTATAATGCCCAAATGGGTCGATGCGCCCCTGTGGGTACATACGCCGTAGAGACGTAGATGCAAAAGGCAGGATGGAGGGCTGTAATGTGGCAGGTGCTAAGAGTGCCAAGGCTTCCGGACTGTGTCAGTTAGAATAGTGCAATCACAGAATCCAACACCACAACAGAAACTTGTTGGAAGGTGCTGAGGTGTCTCCTGCTATCTTAAGAAAGAGTTGAGCCATCAGGGTGATCAAAGAGTTGTGAATTTGCTTTCTGCTATGCTTTTCAAATGTGACGGAGCTCCAGCATCAGCTAGGATATTCATAACAGGTTCTAGGGTCCGCCCTTGGATATCAGATTCATTATGCTTGGGGTGAGTCCTGGGAAGCTGTATTTTTCTAGGTGCCTCAAGTGACACTGAGAAGCCAGCTGGAAACCAGCTCTCCAGATCTGTCTTGCTAGTAACCTGGCTGTCAGATTGGATGCTGGGTTTGGAGCCAAAAGATCTGATCGGCCCACCTGTCAGCCCGTTGTTCAACTGCCTCACGCAAGCCTGACTCGCAGGGTTCCTAGAATTGCCGTACGATCCAGCAGACCTACTTCTGGGTGTGTACCTAACACAACTGAGATCTCAAGAGATATCTGCACTCCCCTGTTTACGGCTTTTATTCATAAGAGCCAAGACAGGGAAACAACCTAAGTGTCCATCCACAGAAGAATGGATAAGGAAAATGTGGCAAATACCTCTAATGGAATATTATTCAGCCTTTAAAAAAGGAAATCTTGCCATTTGTGACAAATAAGGTGAAAATGGAGGGTATTATACTAAGTGAAATAAGCCAGTCACAGAAGGACGGATACCGTGCAATTTTACTTACACGCGGTATCCAGAATGGTCAGATTCATAGGAACAAAGAGTTGAAGAGTGGTTGCCAGAGGATGGAGGGAGGGGGAGGTGGGGGGCTGTTCAACCAGTGTAAAGTTTCAGTCATGCAGGAGGAATACATTCTAGAGCTCTGTTGTAGAACGTTGTGCCCGTAGTTAACAATACCGCACTGTGCACTCAAAAAATTGTTAAGAGGGCAAATCTCACGTTAAGTGTTCTTCCCACAGTTTTCAAAAAGAGAGGAGAGAATTTTGATGAGGTGTTCAGAGAGCACAGACACACGTGCTACAAGGGCAATGCCATTTTCAGTGCTTTATCTTGTGGTGCTTAGCGGGCGGTAAGGCTCGCTGTCATGGGTTTATAGAAAACTAATACAAAGGACTAGATTTTCTTTTTGTGGGGGAGTCTACTTAAAGGTATTTCTCTTACTGTTTGGTGTGCTGTTGGTTTTGCAAATTGTCACTAGAAAATTTGTACTCGATCCTGGGGATGTGTGATTTGTGAGCAGTGCTCTAAGTGCCTGGCTTGCTGATACGCAAGGCGCTTCACCCCCTTTTTGCCCTCAGACAAAATATTCCTCCAAAATGGAAATAAGTGGGCAAAAATATTTGTGTGTGTGTGTGTGTGTCTGTGTGAAAACAGTGTGAATAGAGTACACGAAAGATAATTCATAGTCATTATCTCTAAGTGGCAGAATCGGGTTTTAAAATGTATTAATCTTTAGGTTCTAATTTTTCTGTGATGAACATTAATTTTTGGCAATAATTGAAGTCGCTTTTAAATATAAAAATGGGTAAGTGAAGCAAGGATGGACATGTTTGGAATGACCTCTAGTGAACTGTGGCAAAGGATACCGGCGCGGGGTGGGGGGAGGGGGGTAACATGCGCTTGAAGCTGGGAGGGTTGTGGTTTCCAAGGGAACGCTGCCCCGCAGTTTCGCAGTTGGTATCACGTACCACCCTCCCCAGGAGGTGACAGGAGCAGGATTTTCCAGGCTAGCTACTGAGTCAGACTGGGGACTCTCAAGGAGTTTTTCCTGTGTACCCCAGACGGTGCCCGGCACCTGGTACCTCTGCAAAAGTGTCGGATGAGTGAATGAAAGAAGAAAGAATTTAACTCGGACTTACGCAGTAAGGTTTGGGGAAGAGGGGAGTTATATGACACAGAGCATTTAAGTCCTGTTGAGTTTCTGACCTGGGGCTGGAAGAACAAGGGACCACTGACATGTAAGCAAGTTATGTGGCATTGAGCGGGGCACTCGAGGAACTGTGCCAGACGGTAGCAGAAGTCAGACTATGTGGCCAGCAGTGGAGGGAGATAAAGCCATGCTGAGCTTGGGGAGGTGTCTCTGCTTGAGGCAGGTGGTAGAGGGCCTTCGCATGTCCCTAGCAAGGTGATGCATGCTCAGCCAATGGGTGAGTTCTCCCTTGGTTTTGACAGGGTGCTCCCTTTCTATGAGTATGTTTTCCTAATGACTTGAAGATGTAAATGAGTTGGTGGCCTCATACCCATTTCTTCACTTGATATCTTTCTGGCTTAAAGGAAGCTTCTACTATTATACAGTAACTTTAAAGCTAGCAATGCTTTGCACCTCATGTCTATTGGTTGGGCACTAATATGGTTGCTGTTGTCTTTTTTCGGTTGGTATTTGTCTCTTTCAGTCCTTCTATGCAACTACTCTGTCTTTAGGTCGTAAGAGTTTCTTTTAAATATCCAGAGTTGGATTTTTTTGTCTTTACTTTTTTTTAAGTTTATTGATTTATTTTGAGAAAGGGATAGCTTGCAAGAGTGAGGGAGGAGGAGAGAGAGAAGGAGAGAGAGTCCCAAACAGGCTCTGAACTGTCCACACAAACCCAACACGGGGCTTGAACCTGAGAACAGTGAGATCATGACCTGAGCAGAAATCGAGAGTAGGACGTTTAACCAACTGAGCCACCCAGGCACCCCTCGTCTTTAATTGTTTTAATCTTTTTAAATCTTGATCTTTTAACTGGAAAGTTTCATTCATTATATTGCTTCTGATCGTTGATATATTTTGAACTTTGTGTTTGCCCTACTTTTTGTTTCTTTTATCTTCCTTTCTGTTCTTTTGGACGATTTTTGCTTCCTTTTCCTCGTTCCATTTTTCCTCCTTTCTGTTTTAGAAGCTCTATTTTCCATCTGATTTTTCAATGTGGATACCCTAGATACCTAAACATTTATACTTAGTAGAGCCTAATATTAATCAGTACATCCATCCTCTTCTCAAAAAAGTAAGAGGTTCTTGGATTATTTTATTTCCAGTTGCCTTTCTCCCAACGTATATGCTCTTATTTGACCAGGATATTGGTTGTTTAGCACCCAAAAGTAGACATCAGAGTTATTATTTTACACAGTAAATGTGTGTGTGGATGTTCTAACATATTCGCCAACATCTTGTCACTTAGACCTTCTGTGATCTGAACTCATTTTCCTCACTGACTCAAGTACAGCCTTTAGAAGTTCCTTAAGTGAGTTGCTGAGAATTGCCTCAGTTTTTGTTTTATTGAAAATGTCTTCATTTTGACCATCAATCTCGAATGGAGGTTTTCCTGAATATAAAATTACAATTATTTATCCATTCCTTGTACTCGCAAAATTTACATAGCCAAGCTCAGTGCTAGATACGGAGGAATCAGGGATGAGCCAGTGTAGACTCTGTCTTGTGGGGTTAACCAGATAATTGGGAAAACAGACCATCAAACCATCACACAAATGTGGAAGTGCAGTTGGTGACTGACACACAGCACACTCATGCCGCTCTGAGAGTTTATAACATCGAGCTCAACCCAATCTGGGGAACAAGAGAAGGTTTCCTTCAAAGAAATGGAAATTGAGCTTAAGGCTCAACTGAGGCTTGGTAAGTAGGAGGTACCTTGGCAAAGGCAGGGATGAGAGGAGTGGAGTCAGGGGAGAGCATTCCAGGAACAAGAAAATGCACATGCAAAGGCCCTATGGTACAATAGCATCTCTGAGAACCTCAAAGATGGCCCATATGACTACATGGCCACAAATGAGGTGATCGATGGTGGCCAGCTGAGCTGGGAAGGTCAGTTGGAGGCTCATGAAGAATTTGTAAATTGTGTTGAAGATTTGGACCTTTCTACCAAAATGCTGAATTTCTCTTTGTAATTTATAGTAGAGAAGTTGAAGGGAGGAGAGAAGGAAGGAAGGAGAAAAGTCAGATAGACAAACAGGCCTGGTTCACAAGGAAAAGGCAAGACCCAGCCTGAAACACAAGGTACGTGCTTTCAAAGTCTCCCTGCCCCAGCTAACAGTTTGCAGCCAGGAATATATCTAAGCTCCCTGACTGGTATTCTTAAAAGGGACATAGCTTGAGAAAGCTCACTTTATCAAGGGGAGAAAGATGGATAACCAATTCTTTTCAAAAGAGTTGGTAAAAAGCATTAAATTAGTGCCAGCAGACTCCGTTCCGGTCTTCACTGGGGTCTGCACTGGCCCCTCGTAGGAAGCTACCAACAAACCCCTCTTCCTGATGCTAGAATCACAGCTTTCCATCTCTGAGTGCAACTGCGAAATGCACGGGCGAACTCAGACGTGCAGTACCTAACTATTTCAGAGAAATGAATTTTTATTTCCTGTGAGCTAGTATGTGTTGGTGTCTTATAATCACGCCCGTGTCCTAGAGCAACCAGAGATTTCATAAGCCTCTAACAACCCAAAACTACGGGGTTTTGTTTTGTTTTTAGCTCTGTGTGAATATAATTCCTTGGTAAGACATATTCCTTCTTTGTGGAACTTTTTTTTTTTTTTTACATTTAACTTTCATATACATTTTGAGGAATGCGACACGTGCAAATGTATAAGGTTGTTTGTGATTCATTGCTGTTTCAGTAGATGATAAATTAGGTGACTGATGGATGAGGTTTTCCCTTCTAGTCTATGGGACACAGTTTGCTGAAGAATCTAGGAACATAGCAGATGGCATGGGGTATTTCATCCTATACGAGAGCCCACCTTCAGACTAGGCCACCTTTATTTCCACCCACTGGTTGCACTGCAGCCTGAGTTAGGGAGTAGAAAGAACGTGCTCTCTGGGGCAGACAGACTTGTGCTGGAATCCCAGTGCACAGCTCCTGCTCGAGTCATCTGGGTCCCTTTACAGATGCTCTCTGGATCTCAGTCTCTCCCTCTCCATAGAGCTAGAAATAACTTTATCTTACAGAATTTAAGATTTAATATGGCTTTGCATGTTAAGAACAGGTTACTGGGAACCACTCAATAAATATTGATACTTGCCTCCTCTTTTGCTTATGTGTTTGTTCCCAAAGCTAGGCTGTTCAAACCTCTGCATTATTTATTTTGCTGCCCACAAGTTAGAATCACAAAATTCAGCTGACTTAAATATAATAATACTGCATTTCTTGAAAACAAATGTCTAATTTCAGCTGGTGTCAAATTCAGTGGAATATTTCTCTGACCTGTTTTTTTTTTCCAGAGCCAAATTATCAAAACCTGTGCCAATTCTTTCTCATAAGCATTTAAAGAAATATGCAAACAAATATTACAATACATTATCAAAATACTGAAAAGAAATAATACTCAATGCTGGTGAGGATGTCGTGAGACAGATGCTGTCATACCTGTGCCGCTCTGTGAGGGTCATGAGTCATAAAACAGCATGTAGGCAATCACAGTAATCCTGAATCCAGCAATCCATCATAAGGAGATGATCAGGGGTAGGTAGGTGAATAAAAATTTATGTAGCATCACATTTCTCGTGGCATTATTTATGGCAGTGTGCTATTGGAAACCACCTTAATGTTTAACAATAAGGGAAATGGTTAACTTATGGGACAACCAGATGATGAAATGTTATTTTACTCTTAAAATGTGGTTTACAAAGAAACGTTAGTGACAGGGAAAAGTTGTTGTGATAGAATCTTGAAGGGGAAAGGCAGGTCATGGAGGAGTATCTAGCCTGAGCTCAGCTATGGAAGAATCTTAGAAGTCTTTCTATTTCTAAAAAGATGGAGGAGGGGCGCCTGAGTGGCTCAGTCAGTTAAGAGTCCACCTTCAGGACAGGTCATGATCTCACGGTTCCTGGGTTCAAGACCTGCGTCGGGCTCTGTGCTGACAGCTCAGAGCCTGGATCCCACTTCAGATTCTGTGTCTCCTTCTCTCTCTGCCCCTCCCTCGCTCACACTTTCTCTCTCTCAAAAATAAATAAAAACATTACAAAATATTTTTAAAAAACTGAGGGAAATGCACAAAATATTAACAGCATGTTTTCTCTGGATGGTAGGATTGACATGCATTTTCTTTTTTCTTCTTAAAAACATTTCTTCAGTGTGCCCTCCTCCTTTTGGAATCAGGAAAAGGAATAGTGTGGTGGTGGTGGATTTTTAAAGTGTGGTCTGGACCCCAGGATGTGAAGTCCCACCGGGTTGGTGTCTAGATGAGGGCCCCTAGGCTTGTTTTTCACACACAGCCTGCTCCAACTCGATTATTATCTTGGTTACAAGGTCCATGAGGTGTGGAGACTGTCTTCCTGTGCTCGCTATTAGGGCCTCTGTGCCAAGGAGCACTGAGGTCTGGAGATTCCTGTGAGGTTGGGCTGTGCCATTCATTCCTTGTTTTCTGGGCTTTTCTAGACAAGACTGACCTCCTGTCTCAGCCTGCTCAGGCTGCCACAGTGAAATACCAGAGACTGGTGGCTTGAACCACAGAAGTTTATTTTCTCATCATTCTGGAGGCTGGAAGTGTGAGATCAGGGTGTCGGACGGTCAGGTTCTGGTGAGGGCTCTCTTCCTGACTTGCAGAGGGCCACCTTCTCACTGTGTCCTCACCTGACAGGGTGGAGGGGGAGGGGGAAGGGAACTGGAGACCCACTAATCCCATCAAGAGGGCCCCACCTGCATGCCCCCATCTAACCCAATCACGTTGGGGGTTAAGGTTTCAACATAAGGATGGAGGGAACAAACATTCAGTCCACAACACCTGTGTTCCCCTGGCCCCCTCCGTCTCACCCTTGTCATCATGGTACCCTCAAGACCCTCACTGTAGACTAGGGCAGGGAGGCCAAGAGTGGCCCAGGGCACATCTCACATACTCCCGGAGCTCCCAGCCGAGTGCAGAACAAGACTGGAGGCTCGCTAGGACCAACAGCTGAAGCTTATTGAGCCCTTACTACATGGCACTTGTAGGCAGTGTTTTAAAACAACTCGAACTGTATTCTCTTACAGTTCTGCAGGTTGGAACAGAATTCTTTCAGTGGGTCTCATAGGCTCAAGTCACAGGTGGTAGGGTTGCATTCCTTCTGGGGCTCTCGGGGGGAATCCGTTCCTTCTCCTTCCACTTCTACGGGTAGTCTGTGTTCCTTGGCTCACCTCCTCTTTCGGCAAGGATATCACTTTGACCTTGCTTGCACTGCCGCTGACCCTTTTCTAGGCATTGTTCTGTTTTATTTATTTATTTTTAAACTTCATTTATTTTACTTTTGAGAGAGACAGAGACAGCATGAGTCGGGGAGGGGCAGATAGAGAGGGAGACAGAGAATCCCAAGCAGGCTCCTCGCTGTCAGCACAGAGCCCTATGTGGGGCTCGAACTCACAAACCATGTGATCATGACCTGAGCCTAAACAAAGAGTCAGATGCTTAACTGACTGAGCCATCCAGGTGCCCCATCTAGGTATTGTTTTAAATGCAATCCCTGCTCGAGGAAACAGAGGCAGAGAGGGACTAAGAAGCTTGCATAAAACTGCAGCCCTGAAAAGTGATACTGTTGGGGTTCAAACCTTGGTCCACCTGTGCTCTCCTGACAACACTAGTGAGCGCTGAAGTTTACAGACTGACTTGTCTTCAGAGTGTGGCTCAGCCTGATCCTGAGCAATTTCCTTCAGAGTGTGGCTCAGCCTGATCCTGAGCAAATTGTCACTCCAAGCCTCAATTTACTCGTCTATGAAATGGGCATGATTGTTGTCACATGGGATAGCAGCAAGGATTAAATGCTATGGGTGAGGGTGCTTGGTGAATAGCTGAGGGCAGACAGTGGGGGTTTCTTTCTGCTCCAGGGGTGGGTGCTTTAGGAGTTGCTGAGAGTGGAAGTGTGGGCGTTGCTGAGCTGAAAGCCTGGGGAGAGGGCTTCTGGCAGAGTAAGAGCCTGAACACTTGAAGGAATGGCAGGTGGGGAGATGGTCGCCAGTAAAGGAGCTCCTGAGGAGAAGCTGTGAGAGCAGGGTCACCCCGCCTGGGTGTCAGTGCCTGACAGGTGTGCAGCTCAGGCGAGAGAGGCTGAGCTCCAGGGGCCCCCACCTGCTGGGCATTAGCAATAGGGTGAGGTGGGTGTGGCCGAGCAGCAACCAGCCCCAGAAGAAGGGCAAGCAAGTCTGGGCCCATGTTCCTGCACCCCAGGAGCCAGGAGCTCATTAAAGAGGAGGGGAAGGAGTAATTATGTGCAAACTTCTGAAGGTAAAAGACCGTGAAGAGTGGGGGCAGGAGGGGGTTGTTCTTTACCCTGCTCGGACAGCGTGCCAGGAGGGCAGAAGAGACGAAGGAGGGTGGAGATGGCTTCCAGGGTCACTAGCTAAGGTCAGCACAGGGCCAGTGAATGCACCAGGGCTGCCTGGAGGGCTGGGGAGAGTGGCTGAGGGTTGATGTGACCTGTAATGGGGAGCCCTGGGGAGCGCTGAAGCAAGGGAGGGGCAGGCTTAAAGGGGAGGAAGGTCCAGCTGGTGACTGAGACATCATGGTGGGAGGAAGAGGAAGAGGCAGCAGGAACAGTTGTATCCAGGGCCTCTGTCCAGGGCATTGCTGTCAAACAGAATGTAATGCCAACCACCTGTGTCATTTAAGATTGAGAGCCTGATAAAAACAAAAGGAAGGAAATGGAATTAATTCTGATAATATATTTAACCCAATATATCAAAACTATTGGTCATTTTCACGCGAAGTCATTATGAACATTATTGTTGAGACAATTTGCATTTGTGCTAAGTCCAGAGTGTATCCCACGCAGGAAGTCTTGTCAGGTGGCTCCTATGGGACAGTGAAACTCTGGACCTGGAACAGGTTTGTGTGAAGTTGATTGCAGTTGTGTCTTTTCCCCAGGTTTCCATTCTGTTCCCTTTTCAACTGCCACTGGAGGGGTGGCCACCAACTGGAGGGCAGTGGGGTCCTTTGACGGTGAGCCGTGGGCAGGGGAAGTGCCCTGGCTGGCCTCCTTCCTCTATGCTCTGCTGAGCCTGGGGGCTGGTCTCCACTGCAAGCCCGGAGTTAAACATTAACCCTGGATTTCTCAGGGATAGCCCGAGCGAATGAAAGAAGTGTTTTAGGAAATTAACTTCTCTGTCCATTTGTCAGTTGATGGACGTTTAGGCTTTTTCCATAATTTGGCTATTGTTGAAAGTGCTGCTATAAATATTGGGGTGCAAGTGCCCCTGTGCATCAAGAAGATGTGGTTTATATATACAATGGAATACTACTTGGCAACGAGAAAGGATGAAATGTGGCCATTTGTAGCAATGCGGATGGAACTGGAGGGTATTAGGCTAAAGTGAAGTAAGTCAGGCAGAGAAAGACAGTTACCATATGTTTTCACTTATGTGGATCCCGAGAAACTTAACAGAAGACCATGGTGTAGGGGAAGGGGGGAGGGAGTTACAGAGACTCCCATAAGACCACAAGAGACTTTAATACTGAGAACAAACAGGATTGATGGGGGGTAGGGGAGAGGGAAAAGTGGGTGATGGCATGGAGGAGGCACCTGTTGGGATGAGCGCTGGGTGTTGTATGGAAACCAATTTGACAATAAATTATATTTAATATAAAAATATGTTGAAAAAAAAAAAAAAGAAAATTAACTTCTCTCTATTCTGAATAATCCTGTCTTCTGAGGAGTGAAGGTGGGCAGGGCATTGCTGAGCAAGGGGGTTTCTGAGTCCATTGTAGCTGCTCACGTTGTGCTAGCTCGTGAGGACAGTGCTGGGCATTTAATTCGGCCAGTAGATTGATTTGGGAGCTACAGCTGAGGGTAGAGGAGAGTGAATTTAAGGCAGGAGCTCGTTGGTACAGGTGGCAGGTACCAAGGATGGGAACTTCGCCTGTACTTTCCGGCTCCTTCTCTTAGCTGCTCTGCATCTCCTTGATTTGGAAGAAAAGGAATCGGCTTCTACACTATTCTCTTATGCTCCTGGAATTTCGCTGTGCTGTGAATGTTGTGTGTGTTACAAAACAAGCTTTGGTGCTGGATAATTCTGGGTTTGATTTTAAGCTTTATGACCACGGGAGAGTTGGGTCACCTTTCTGCCCCTCAGTTCATCTGTGAAGTAGGAATGGGAATACATATGATTTGAGAGTTTCTTCAAAGGATAAAATGAAAGAATGTGTGTAAAGCTCTTTACCTGGGACACGAGGGCTCAGCAGATTGGAAATAATTTGTGGGTTACTATTACTGTCATTGCCATTATTATTCATGGAGCAGGGCCTGGGTTGAGTTTGTGGTTTGGGTCAGGAGAGGCAATAGGAGAAGGATAGTGGTAGGGGGTGTGGAGGGACGTCTCCTTACCAAAGCAAGTAGGAAATGGGGTCTTTGAGGGGGTGGAGCCAGAGGCCTCTAGAAGGGCAGGGCAAGAGTCGGGGAGGCCCAGGGCGCTTGTCCTGGACTGACAGGCTAGCAGCTCTGTGGCCATAACCGTAAACTCTGTCTAGGGGTCATGTTCTTCCCTACAGGTTCCAGCCCCCCCTCCCATGTCCAGAGTTACCCAAACATTTTCCAAACCAGTCTGACCCCTTTCTAATATGTTCCAGATGCATTTGCAAAAGATGGGAAAAACGCAGAGCCAAGTGGGAGGTTATACATTTATAGCATCATGTTGTGCCTGAAGATTTTGACCATTGGGCCCCCTGTTCCAGGGGAGGGGCCGCCTGTATTCCTTGTCCTCTCCTATCTCCCTCCGGAGGGGCCTTCCACAGCCGCTTCCCAAATGTGGCCTTTAGACTTGTCGTTGGCATGGTGGGTTTTGTCTCAGGCACGTACTTTGACGCTCGGACCCTTTAGTAGGGCTTTGGTTTGCTCATTTTCTGAATATTTATTGAGCACCTGCTGTGATTTGCTTTGTATTTGCTTTTCTAATTAAGATATAATTGACATGTAGCATAATAGTTTCAGTGGTACTGTATTTCTTAATGATTAGTGATTTACAAAAATAGCTTTGATCTCACAGACTCCCTGAAAGGGTCTTGGGGACCTCCCAGGGGTCCAGTGATCACAATTGGGGAAGTACTTCTTGAAAGGAAATGTACATGGGGCTAGGGGAGCTTAAAACAAGTCAACCTGACCTAAGATAAGGGACAGGAAACTGGATAAAAAAAGGAGGACATCAGAGAATGTTTGAGACCTAGGCAAAGCATGTGCAAAGGTCCGGTGGTGAGGGAGAGCATGGTACCCTAGAGGAGATGAAAGAAGACTGCATGAATCCCCTGCCTAGGGTATAGTGGGACAGCGACAAGTTCCAACTCCCTCTTAAATCCTTGTCACTGACAACTGAAGTGCTGTGACATGCCGAGTGCTGAGTTATATCTTCCCTCCTGTAGCTGGCAGTCTGGAAGGGGACAGCATGTGCCTATCCCCACCTACATTACTGGCAGAGATGGGGGAAGGAGTTGGGCTTGATATGTGTGCACGAAAGTCAGATGTGGAAAGTCAAGTGTTCAGGGAAGGTTCAGTTCAGTCTCAGGGTAAGTAGGGGTGATCCGGGCACAGGGGAAGGTATGTGTGTACCAGGCTTAAGGACAGGGAGGCTCACAGGTCTGGAGGCAAGAGGCACTTTAGTGGGAATGAGAAGGGTGCTGTAGGAAAAGCTGGGGAGATTGGGAAAGCGTTTACCATCTAGTACAGTGTGTCCATCAGATCAGTTGGCTCTGAGCACTAAACCCAGCATGGTGTGTTGTTAAGATCACAGGCTGGGTCCTGAGCCGTGGTTCTGTATCTTGTGGGTCGGTCACTTTATCTTTTTGGACTACCTTAGGCTGCACTGCTTGGAGCCTGTGGGCCTGGGCCCTAAACTACCTGTGGGACCTGGGATCGGTTACTCGACCTCTCTGTGACTTAGTTCAATCATTCCTGTAACAGAAGCAATACTAGTATCTGCCTGATATGATTATTGTAGGGATTCGGTGAGTTATAGATGCAGTTACAGGGCTTAACTATTGTTATGGGCAAATTCCTCACCCACCAGAGGAGATGCTCATCCTATCCTACCCTCTGGGGTAGGCGCCAGAATACCAGGGGGAACCCCCTCTGGGAAGCTGTACCTGACCGAGGAGACTTTCAGGTGTCAAAGGGCAAGCTCACCGGAATTTGCCTGCTTGGGACTGAGTCCCGGCTTTACCTCTTACTTGCTGTGTATGTGACCTTGGTCAACAAGTCGTTCACTCTCCAGCCCACAGATTCCCATCTGTTAAAACGGGGTGGTGGGGGCGCCTGGGTGGCGCAGTCTGTTAAGCGTCCGATTTCAGCCAGGTCACGATCTCACGGTCCGTGAGTTCGAGCCCCGCGTCAGGCTCTGGGCTGATGGCTCGGAGCCTGGAGCCTGTTTCCGATTCTGTGTCTCCCTCTCTCTCTGCCCCTCCCCCATTCATGCTCTGTCTCTCTCTGTCCCAAAAATAAATAAAAACATTGAAAAAAAATTAAAAAAAAAATAAATAAATAAAACGGGGTGGTGGAATGCTTCCTTCATAGGTTTGCTGGGTGAAACGAGGTCAGTCGTGTAATACTTAGCACCGAGAGTACCAAGCGTGCCATGCAAACTGCTGTCCATGGCTGTGATTTTTGTGCCCATGCCACCTTGAGCAAGGATGCGACTTAAGCTCTAGTCTCCTTGAGGGCAGACACCTGCCTGCTGATGTCTGTATCCTCAGGTCCAGATGCTCATCAAGTGTCTCTGAAGTAGGGAATATGTTCCTTTCTGTTACACGTGAGTGAGGTGCCTGAGACCCAGAGAAGGGACACTCTGTACCCAAATGGCCAGCTGATAGAAGAAGCAAGACAATTACCCCAGCTTCTCATTTTGAGCCAGTTGGTGTTTCCACGGCAGTAAATAGAACCTTGAATTTTGTCAGGACCACCACTTGAAGGTTTTACTGGTACTTGGAATGTCTTCACTGAATGCTGTGGAGTTGGGGGTGGGGATTTAATGCCTTCGATCTGCCCTGGACCTTGGGAGCTGGTAAACACTTCTATAAAACTGATTTGGGGAGGTCCTCACAGCCTGAAAGAATGCAGAGGGGATCTCTAGGGTACAAATTGGGTAATTTTATGCTTGCATACTTACAAGATGGGGCTTGCCAAGGAGATGGGGAACCAGTGCCAGTGTTGCTTGAGAGGTGACCTTGCTAATAGTTTTTTCAGTGACCCAAACAAGTCCACAGGCTCACAGAAGTCCAGAGCCTGTCTACCTAACTGCCCAGGCATTTCCAAACTGAGCTCTTCTGCTGAAAACAGGAGGTAAGTTTTCACAGGCCTGGAGTTGCTTCAAGTTGAGCAGGATACATTTTTCATGAGCCCTGTACAATGAAGTGTGGTGGCCTCTTGTAAAGAACACTCGCCCTGCTTCCAGGAATCCCGCTTCATGCCAGGGGACTGTAGGCTGTGACTGACATGTGTGACTTGAGGAGGTAATGGGACTAAAAAGATGCTCATAAATGTTTGTCAGATGGTGAAATGGATGTACATGGAGCATTCCTCTGGTTGGAAGGGAGGGTGTACTTAGAGCATCTGGCTGCTGGTAGCCACAGAAACCCCGTGGCCTGTGGGCAGGGAAGTGGCCAATTCATGAGTAGGATCTCCAGGGTGAGTCTTTTTAATAAACACACAGCCTCAGAGGATGGGTTTGTCAGATTTCCCGTCCCCATCGCCAGCCTCTTCCCGGAGCTCCAGATCCTTAGATCCAGCCTCCATTTGACATCTTTCCTCAAGCATTTTAAAGACAAGTCCTCAGTTTCCCCTCCAACTCCTATGCTCGCTGTAACTCCCTGGCCCATCTTAGCAATGGTGCCCCCTGCTGCCCAGTGTAAGCAGGATGTCCAGCCCTGCCCTTGCCCTTGCCCTTGCCCTTTGCCTACATCCGGTCCATCGCTAAGGTTTGTGGGCTCCACCTCCAACATGTACTTTGACTCTCTCCAGAACCGGCATTTCTACTCCACCTCTCTGGTCTGAGCCACTTTCATGCCTTTCCTGGGCACCTGGGGGAGTCAGGCCCCCTCTGCTTCTAGCCCCGTTTCTGTGTGATCGGAGTGATTCCACCCCACCCTCCCCTCTTCCCACTAGCCTCCCTGCTGCCCGTTCCCACATGCCTCGGCACACATCCTTTCCTGACTCTTCGTGCCTCAGGGTCTTTGTACTTGCTATTCCTACTGCCTGAGGTGCCGTTCCCCGTGGCTCTTCACAAGCTGAGACCTCAGGGTCTCAGTTCAAGTCACATCTCTCCAGCGGTGCCTTCCCTGACCCCTGCTGTCAAGACCTCCCACAGAGTCTTCCTTAGTCTGTAATCCTCTTATTTTCCTGTCTAGTCTGCCTTCCACAAGAGCAAACCTTTTCAGTAACGGGTCAGAAAATATTTGAAGCTCTGTGGCCATATGGGGTCTGTCACACTGATTCATCTCTGCCATTTTAAGTGTGAAAGAGCCTAATTAGGCAATATGTAAGGAAATGGATGTGGCTGTATTCCAATACTTTATTTGTAGACACTGTAATTTGAAATATGTATCATTTTCATGTGTCAGGAAATATTCTCCTTTTGATTAAAAAAAAAACACCTTTAAAAACATAAAAACCATTCTTGGCTGTTGGGCCTTACGGGTCTATGTCGTGGGACAGACTTGGCCTGCAGACTGTAGTTTGCCAGTTCCTGTTCTAGAAGGTAAGCCCCATGAGGCCAGCGGCCTGTCTGCCTTGTCCTTCACAGTATCCCAACTTCATAACATTTCTTGGGACATAGAACATGCTCACTAAATAGCTGAAGGGTGAAAGAAGGCTGAGGAGGCTGTATCTGGAGCTGATCAGACGTATCTCAAACGTGGAACCATCATGTTTCTGAAAACAAGGAAGAAAGGAACAAGGAAGAAAAGAAGAACAACCACAGAGATAGGCATCTGAAGACCTGTCAACAGCAATTTCTGGACATCAAGTCCATCCTCCTATCTCTAGCCAAGACAACATTCGAACACCCACGATCTGTATTTTCTAGGCTCAAAGATTCTTCCAAGTCAAGCAAGAATCCTCCAAATTGGCAATTCAGCCCGGCTGTCAGAACTCTAACCCATGGAGAGGTCATGGACATTTTGTCCTGGTACCAGGAGTTAACATCTGAATAAATTAATAATTACCTGCACTTCTGAGGAAAGTTATTCTTGATCTTTAAACATGAGAATCAGTCTTCAATCCCATCTGGAGTCTGTAGCATGTGTGTATCTCTTTTAGTCTTCACCTTGACCACTGGCTCAGAATAAACACTTCTCTGATTTTTTTCTAATAGCATTTGTCCCCCCTGCTAGAGCTTTGAGACAAAATACTTTTCTTAATAATACTCTCAGAGGGAAAATATTTGGCTCTCTCCTCCATAATTTTTGATGGAACCTGTTTATTGCCTTGTGGTCATTCCATTGGCGGTCATTTGATGCTTTGGACGGCTGAATGAGGCCCCATTTGGGCTGTGCCTCTGGACACCATTTGGAAACATTTGGAAAGTTTAAAGAAGGCTCTGGCAACTGGTTGAATTTGGGGGAAAATATAACTAGATTCTACCTCTTAACCTCCTATCAAAGTCCTGGACGAGTTAAAGATTTAAACAAGGAGAAAAGATGGATGAACATTTAAAACACTTAATTTGGGAATGTGAATGTCTCTAAACATGTTACTGAAGGCAGAAACATAAATATAAAGACAATTACATAAGAGTTAGAAAATCATCAGCACAGCCCTCCCCCTAAAAAACGTCTGTTAGAATCATGAGAAACTACAACCTTATACAGTTAATTTCCTGACAAAGGGTTAATTTATTTAAAACTTTTTCATTTACTTCTTTTTTTTGGTGAGAACATTTAAATTCTTTTTTCATAGCATATGTGAATTATATAATAGAGTCTTACCAACTGTAGTCATCATGTTATATATTAGATCCTCGGGTCTTATTTACCTCATAACCAAAAGTTTGTATCCTTTTACCAGCTTCTCATTTCTCCCACCAGCCAGCCCCTGGTGCCCACTTTTCTACTCTGTTTCTGACTTGGACCTTTTTTTAAATTAACATAGAAGTGAAGTTTCACATGCATTTGTCCATCTCTGTCTGGCTTATTTCACTTAGCATAATGTCCTCCATGTCCATCCATGCTGTCACAAGTGACAGGCTTTCCTAATTTTTTTTAAGGCTGAATAATATTCCATTGTATATATGTACCACATTTTCTTGATCCGTTCATCCATTGGTGAACACTTACCTTATTTCCATGCACTATTAAGAATAATGCTTCAGTGAACATGAGAGTACAGATGTCTTCAAGATAACGATTTTGTTTGCTTTGGATATATACCCAGAAGTGGGATTGCTGGGTCATATTGTAGTTCTAAACCTCCGTACTGTTTTCCACAGTGGCTGCACCAGTTTACATTGCCACCAACAGTATATAAGGGTTCCCTTTTCTCCACATCCTCACCAGTGTTTATCTCTTGTCTTTTTGATAATAGCCCATCTGACAGGGGTGAGGTGATAGCTCATTGCGGTTTTGATTTGCATTTCCTTGATGATGAATGATGTTGAGTAAGCTTTATTTCCTTAATGTGTAAAATGATCTAATCATTGACAGAAAAACAATTGAAAAATGGGTAGAGAATATGAAGAGTTGTATATATAAGGATGTTAATAGACAAATGAGTGAAGGACATAAGCGGATGACTCACAAAGTTCAACCAGCCAACACACATTTGGAAAAGAAATTCAATCTTTTTAGTAATAACTGCCCCCCCCCCTCGGCCGCTGACACAAAACAACCCTGAGGTACCATGTTCTGCTTGTCAAATTGCAAAGAATAAAAAAGAATAAGGATAGGGGTGCCTGGTGGCTCTGTTGGTTAAACATCTGACTTTTTTTTTTTTTTTTTTTTTTTTAGTGTCTGACTCTTGATCTCAGCTCAAGTCTTGATTTCAGGGTTGTGAGTTCAAGCTCCACACTGAGCTCTGCACTGGGCCTGGAGCCTACTTAAGGAAAAAAAAAGCACAAGGGTCAGTGTGCGGTTGAGTGTTGGTGAGGCAGCATAGTTATGTTATCCAAAGTTCCAAACTCAATGGTTCTACTTTCAGCGATTGAGATTCACATGGTATTTCCTCAGTTTCCAAGACCATTAGGACAGGGACTCTGTCTGACTTAGTCACCACTTGTATGCTCCTAGAAGGTGCTTGATAAGAACTGGTTGAATGAATGGCCGACTGAATAGACACCAAGGATGTTGGAGTGTTTTGAGTAGCAAAATGCTGGACACATTCACTGTGTTCATCAGTGCTCTGTTGCTTAAATATATCAACAGTCTAGGTTTCCAAGTGACCAGTAGCTTAACAAGTGACCGACCATTGGGTTGACTAAATTGTCATTAATTCAGTCAAAATACTGCCGTGGGGGAATGGTGTATTCTACTCCAGCAGATATTCATGCCAAGTATATTCTTGGGGCTTCTGTGTTGAGCTGGAACCTGGCATATGAAACACTTTCTATGCTAAAGTGTTCAGTATATTCATGATCACCCATTGCTGGATTATACCAAGTATAAATGTGCCTTTCTGTCCCCCTCCTGTAGTGTCAGGATTTTGTAGAAAATACTGTCTTCCACTTTAGCAGGCACCAGATACACATGCAACTGAGCCTTCAGTCCTGGAGTTAACGCCAGTATCAAAAACCTTGGAGAATAACATTCCTGCTTGAGGAATCTAATTAAACTTCTGCTGTCAACATGAAGTGGCCCCCAATGGACAGATCAAACCTATTTTTAGGTTGCAAGTGTTGTAAGAAGAAATATTTAATTAGAATGGGGGGATGTTTAAAATAGCTTTCTCTCTTAACATGGGTGCCTGCTGGCTTGTTTTCCCTGATGTCATTAATCACCAACGGCCGGACGTCAAATTCACAGTCGGCTGTAGCTCCTGTCGAAATCTGCCTTCTTCGGGTAATTTGTCGCATAACTCAAAATGCCAGGTCTCTCCAGATCCTGGCACTTTCCTGTGAGCCAACGGCACTGAGAGCTTTAGACAATTCAATTTAGAGCATTTCTTCAGAACGAGGGCCCAGGCAGGGTATTTCTCCCACTGAGGTCTGTGGTTCCTGGTGTCTGTGGAAAGACTGAGGAGATAGACAATATTCTGTGGTCATGGGACCCAAAGGGCTTGATGTTGCCTCAGGACCTACATGAGGACCTGGGTGCAGAGCAAGTGATGGGAGGGAGATAAAATCTGCAGCTCCGTTAGGTTTCACACCTAATTTTTGATTTTCTTTCATGATTTTTTTTTCTGGATCAACAAGTGAAAATCTTTGGGAATTGGAGAAGGAGATTTACTTTACCTCATAATTGTGCCATAAGAAGTCCTATAGATTAGACTTTATGTAAAAGAAAGATCACACAAGTAATTAATGGGAAGCACTGTTTTAAGTGCTTTCTGTGTGTTTAACTCATGCAGTCACCACAATAGCCCTTTGCTGTGTGTGATGATTATTCCCATTTTAAAGATGAGGAAACTGAGGCACAGATAGGATGAATACCTTCTTAGAACCACTCACCTGTGAGTGGTAGAGACAGGATTAAAACAGTCTGGCCATAGGTTTGGGTGCTTGGCCACATCTTCCATTTTATTACTTTATGATTAATAAGGAACTTTTTCCTCATTCATGCTGGATTTTAAGTAGTGCATGCCTCCTAGAACTTCACTTCCCAGCTTCCTGCAAATGATTGCCCTTCTCCCAAATTCAAAAACTGTTATAAAGTCACTGTTTGCGAGAGGAAAAAGCACTTTAATACTGCTCTTGTGGGAGGCAACCATTAAATCTGTATGATGCTTCAGTCCGACGTTTCTGCTTCTAGAATTGTACTCTAAGGAAATGATCCAAGATATATGTACAAAAACCTATTTACAGAGACTTTTGTCAATCGTGTTTCTAGTATCATCAGAACTTAGAACACTTTCTAGCACACGGTGGATATTGGGCAAAGAATTATTAGTGAGCAGACTACAAATTACAAACAAAAACAAGGATACGCACAAAACCTCAGTGTCCACCCAGAGGATGAAATAATAATTTTATAGCCCTTGATGGTTTGCTATATGGATGTTAGAAATCATGTTTATAGAAGAAATTTCATCAATAGTAGCTTTTTTTTTTTAATTTTTTTTTCAACGTTTATTTATTTTTTGGACAGAGAGAGACAGAGCATGAAGGGGGGAGGGGCAGAGAGAGAGGGAGTCACAGAATCGGAAGCAGGCTCCAGGCTCTGAGCCATCAGCCCAGAGCCTGACGCGGGGCTCGAACTCACGGACCGCGAGATCGTGACCTGGCTGAAGTCGGACGCTTAACCGACTGCGCCACCCAGGCGCCCCAATAGTAGCTTTAACATAATCTATTAAGGGGGTAAACCAAGCACCAAAACATTAAGGACATTATTTTCTTCGTTCCGCTAATTAGCAAAATGGTGGGTTTGAAGTTTTAAGCTGATTGAATTCACTTCAAAGCCTCACCAGTAGTTGTCTGTACATAGTTAGCAAGTTGTGGTTGATTTTCTTCAGTCCTTTGGATTTAGGGTGTTTTTCACCTTTCTTATAATAAATGTATGTTCTTTTGTGATTAGAAGAAAGAAATGTTTAAAATTGTACCTTCCTTGGCGGCACAAAAAGAAGGAGCAAGATTTACACAAAAGGAAGGAGCAAAGGTAGCTTAGAAGAAAATGTTGGTAAGAAAAACACCAAAATTTAACAGTGGCTGTATGTGCCTAGTAGGCTTGAAATTAACATTACTTCTCTTAGTGTATGTAATTTGCCAATTTTTTTAAAATAATGAAAATATATTATTTCAACAAATATGTATCCCTTTAATGGGAAATGTGGAGTCTAAGTGGGTTAGTTTAAAATTGGCCACAGCATCTGACACCAGTCAAAGGGTTTCTCTCTGGTCCCCATGGGTGCCACCTGTCCCTTCTGTCACCCTTGTCCTTATGATCCTGGCCATCTTGCTGGTTGGGGACTACCCCCTGTGCCTGGCACCTAACCGGTTTTCATATGTTTAATGACTGAATTGAATAGCTGTGGAGTCAATTTTTAATTTAATATTTAAAGATCTGTCTGCTTTGTAAGGCTCAGTGTTCTCCTAGCATCACTCACCTCTCCTGGTCCCTTGTCTCTGGATTGGATACCTGCTTCCTGATGGACCTCAGGTTGTGGTGCATTGTGTCCTCTTGTTGCTCTGAATGTGTGGGGAATGTCAGCAATCCCTGATGAAGGAGAAGCCTTTGAACCACCTGGGGGGGGAAAGCACTCGCCCGACAGACACAACCTTTAGGCTCAGACCCCTACCTCTGATGGTATCAAGCCACCTATGCTGGGTATGTTTGGTGGTGGGCTTGGGGTGACAGGTGAGGCTTGAGAATAGTCACAAAGCTCCGAATGGCCACTGGGGGTCAGTCTGATGCACGGGAGGTACAATGGCCCAGCCCCCTTCCTCTCCTAGTATCTTCCCAGCCCACAAACTCGTAACAGAGATTCTGCTACAAGAGAGAGGCTTTTAATTGAAGATTTCTGGCAGAGCTAATATTTAGATACTGTCAAACATTTATACCTCAGTGTGACTCAAGTTCTCCAAAAGTACATTTGGGTTGAGGAAGGCCTGCCTGCCTATTCTTGGCCAGGCTTTGCGTTAGGAGCTTTATATAGAGGGTGACCAAAGAATTTACTATCCAAACTGGGATGCTTTTGAGAGTGAAAGATGGTACTAACTGGTGGGGGTGCCAGGGCAACAGGCAACCTGGGGGTATCTTGCATCAACAGGGTTGCATGGTCTCCCTGTGTATGGATAGATCTTGTTTGTGTTTGTAGAATGAGAAGCTAAGGGGCGCCTGGGTGACTCAGTCAGTTGAGTGTCTGACTTCGGCTCAGGTCTTAGTCTCGCGGTTCTTGAGTTTGAGCCCCGCATCAGGCTCTGAGCTAAGAGCTCAGAGCCTGGAGCTTCCTTCAAATTCTGTGTCTCCTCCCTCTCTCTCTGCCCCTCCCCTGCTTACGTGCTCTCTCAAAAATAAATAAACATTAAAAAAGAAAAAAGCAATGCAAAGCTAAGTATCCTCCCTGTTTTATAGATGAGGAAGCTTAGGCTCAGAAGAGTTAAGAAACATGCCCAAAGTCCCTGTTTTGGAAGTCTGTGCTCTGATATCCCCTCGAGACGTAAAGTCAGTGGGCTCCTTGGCAAAGGAAAGAGGTGTTACTGAGGGGAGAGCGGGAGAGGCCTTGAGGGGGAAGAATGAGGAACAGCCAATGGTCCTTTGTTACCTTAATGATTTTGCCAGGACCGGTTCTGGCTACAGCCTGGAAGGTGCCTCGGGTAAGGCTCTGGCTGAAAAATTCCACTGACCCACTGCTTCTCTGCCTCAAGTGTGCCTCCTCCACCCCAACTGAGGCTACATCTTTGGGTATGGTGGGTTCCACCCTGTGCTTGTGTGTGTGTGTGTGACCTGCTGGGAGGCTGGAGTTCTGGTTTGGTTTGCACTATTTTACCTCCATGAGGCTGCCTTTCTGTCTCACAGGTCAGGGTTACAAATGGGAGTGTCTGTCACACAGCTTGCATGGTGCTTAAGGGTTTCTCTCCTATTGTCAGGTTTTGAAAATTTCTCTGGACTTTGCTGCAGGAACAGGGGAAAGAGAGGGACTTGTTTCATGTCCAGAAAGGCTTTCATCACAGCAAGACAGCAAGGAGGGTTTGAGGCACCCATGCTTCATTTCAGAGTCTGCGACTCCAGAGGAGGAATGAGGGTCCTCGGCATATATCTCACAAATTGGGATAGACAGCTATCTCCCTGAAGCGAGTACATACTTCCTTCTGTGATGGGTAAGGAGCCACCCCCAGACATTCTCATACTGGAACTCCATCCCACATCAGTCCTACCAACTCAGCCATTTGCATCCTGTGGAATTCATTTCCCAAGTAGCAAAACTGGTTCTTTTCAACTTCCATTTGTTTATGTCTGTTCTCTTATCCTTTGTCTTCATGCGTTGGCCTCCTCCCTGTAGTCATCAGAGCTGAGTCTGAACTTTTACCTGGAAAGTTGGGGATGTCCTGAGGAGACATGAGCCCAAGAAGAGACAACCATGCCATTCATCACCCTTGGTGAGCTCCTGACTGGACTAAACCATATGGTAGCTCCTGGTGTGTACCCTTTGGGGAAGTCCAAAGCTCTCACAGACATCTCTGTTCTTCCTCAGGGCTACCCTTCTCGTGACCATCTATCGGCCCAAGCTCCTCCTCCTTTTCAATTTAGTTTTTAAAAGATCTTGCTTGCCGTCCTGAATTTTCTCATCACCCCATGCTATTCCGGGTCAAACCAAGTGTGTAGTTCACCCAGGTCCTTGATTTCTACCAAAAAAAAACTGAACCCAGTTCTAGGTTCTGGGAACATAGCAGTGGATACATCTATTTAAATCTCTCCAAATTCCTACATACAGAAAGGACGGCTGGGGAGCAAAGCCATAAACAAATGGTCAACATTTACCAACAAAGAAGCATCCCAACCCCCACCCCCAATCCAAGGTACTCCTACAGACTCCTGAATGGAAATCCATCAAGGGCTGCAAGGTCCGCATGGTATCAGCCTCTGTGTAGCAGCAAGCAGAGAACAGCAACGTGGTATCTGATAGGCTTGATAACAGGAGAACCTGAAAATATCCAACAGGTGTGCACTGGGCAATGTGCTTGGCCAATTCAGGAACAGTATTTGAAACCGGGGCACGGTTTTCTCTCACTAACTGCAGGTGAGCATGAGGGCCCTCGGTAAGGTTGGAGGGGGCAGGAGCAGCCTAGCCCCCTGTGAACTCCAGAAACCGATCTGCTCAGAAACTTCAATGGCCTCCTGTTGTGTAGAGTGTTAATTTTAGACCTTTTTTTAAGCTTGACATTCAAAACCTTTCCTCGTGTCACGCTGGCATACCTTTCTGGTATAATTTCCAACCACATCTTTTGATTCGCCCTATAGGCCAACCACCGTGTTCTCAATGGTTCCATCTGCCTTCCCTGACTTCTTACTTCTCACATTTCACCCAGCCATTCTGGGATGGTTTGGGTGAATTCTCATAACCTCGTGAAATGTGCAGGCTGAAGACACAGTTGATGGCGTCCAGTTAACTTTGGCACAAAAGTTTTAGAAATACAAATCCCTTTCGGAAGAGAAACCCGCAGCTGCCAGATAAAGTTCCCTTAGTTCCCCAGAGAACAGGAGGACTTCTACCCTGTAGCTCTTGCTCTTCTGACTTCCTACTAATCAAACTGATTAGTAGTCTTTATTTGAAAAATTCATGCTATCTTTGGAAAAAAGCTAAAAGGTATTTGCTTGATTTTTGAAATGATGATAGAGCATTTCCTTTTTTCCAGGGAATGCCAACCAGGTTCAAGGTTCACACAAAGATGTTATGGAGACATCTTGGTAATGCCATGGGTCTGTGCTCACCAGCACTGAAGATTCCTCAGGAAGATATATGCCTGTATAGGAAGCTCTAGATAATGAATACAATGTCAAGGGTCCTCCTGGTGACTCTGGCTGTGCCCTGTCCTGTGCCCCCATGGAATGTGAACAAACTGCCTTCTTTCAGAGAGAGCATAGATGCAACATTTTTCTTGTCTTCCGCTGAATGTATGTTGACTTCATGGTGGGAGGAAGATTTTGATAAGCATAATCCGCCTATCTCCTCAGTCAGAGAAGCAGATGTACCATATGATTTTGAGTGTGGCACCCAGGATTTGGGTCTAGTTCAAGCACACAGCTCATAAAAGCCCAGACAATAAAAAGTGAAGATGTAAAAGATAAAAGGGTTGCTCTCAGATGCCATAACATATTGTTTAAAGCCATTCTTAGCCATAGTGTTCTAACCTTTACATTTCCATTTTTACACATGGAAAAAAGGACTGTTCAGTATACTAACCAAGCCTCAGGAAATGAACATCTTCTGGCCATTAAAACCAGGTTCTACTAGTCTAGCAACAGCATCTGAATCACTCTCGTTGCGGTATCAGACTCTCCATTATATGCCAGAATGTGTTCATTCTCTTGTGCTCAGGACCCTGCTGATGCTTTAATTCCTGTAGGTAAATCTTGTGGCACAAAGCATTACTGCAGCTGAAATTTCTGTGAGAAGGCACCCAAGATTTCTGTAACTTTAGAGAAGTTTGCTGTAACCAATTTAAGAGAGCAACCATTGTGGAGACCCCTTGAATAGAATTGTGGTTATACTTGAACCTCTATACGTTGAGCTTAAACTAATTCCAAATTAATAATAAAAAATATAATAGCTTTCAGGGGAGCCTGGGTGGTTGTGTGGATTAAGCATCTGACTCTTGATTTCTGCTCAGGGCATGATCTCACAATTGGTAGGATCGAGCCCTGTGTATGGCTGTGTGCTGATAGCATGCAGCCTCCTTGGGAGTCTCTCTCCCTCGCTCTCTGCCCCTCCCCCACTAATGCATGCCCTCTCCTTCTCTCTTTAAAAAAAATAACTCTCACATGTTGCATGTTTTATGAGGATTAAGTCCTGTGCTTTTAAAATCATAAAATCTTCCCAACATGTCCTGGGCAGGTACTGATGGGCAGCTTTATTCTACAGCGAGGAAGGTGAGACTGAGTGATGAAAAAGCTTGCCCGAGGTCAGACAGGGCTAGAATTTTATTCCAAATCTGTCTGGCTTGAAAACCCAATTTCTTAATCACTTTTTCTTTGTTTTGAAACCACTCTTGGCACATTGTATTTTGCCCACCTAAAATCTTTCTAGGATGGGAAATAAACTTCCTGAAAACCATACATTGTGTTTAAAATAAAACAGTTCCCCTTTTGACGCTGAAGTTGGGGAGCCACGTTGCTCCCCGTGTGAAGGCAGTATAGTCTCAGCACGTAGTGTGATGTGTACCAGGGTTTTAGTTTTCTCGTTGGCAAAATGGAGGGATGGAATGAAACACCCTCTGAGAGCACCTTTTCCTTCGGACATGCATTCGTTTGTCTATTCTACAAATGTTTATTTGAATTTCAACTAAGGAAAGTACTGGGTGATCTAATCATAATGATAGAATAATGAGGTGTGATCCCTGATTGTAAGGAGCTCACCATCTTATGGAAGAGAAAAACTCACAACAAATCATCAGAGTCCAGTGCAGTCTGTGGGGTAAAAGGTGTGTGGGTGTATGTGCGTGTGTGTGTGAATTCACATGTGTGTATACACACACACTTACATATACAATCATACCTACACACACACGCCTGTGGGAACAGAGCAGAGGCAGGAACTTAGAAGTTGGGTGGCTTCACAGGAGAGCGACCATATGCTCCATGAGGAGGAGGGGCTGAGCCTGTTTTCAATTCCCATATGCATCCTGGGCCTGGCAGGCCAGTACATATTTGTTGAATGATAGCATGCATGAACATGAGACATAATCTGGGTGGTAAAGGATTAATGGGAGTGCACCAAGTGGAGAAGAGGGGTTAGGACATTTATTTCAGGCAGCAGGAACAGCATGTACAAAAGTAAGGAGTGCACACAATCTCATGGTAGGTTGAGGGAGGCATCAGAAGCTGGGCCCACGAGGAGGGTACCCATGGGCCATTAGTAGGAGGTAGATTTGGGCCAGGTTCATGGTGGGTCTAAAGGCATAGGGTTTGGGTGATATGTGGCTCTGCAGAGTTCTTGTAGTGGCTTTTGACTTGGGAAGGACTTTAGTGCTACTTATCTGGTATAGCTCTGGATGTCTTCCTTCTTCATAGCTGTTAGACCCAAGATAGTTTAATATGATGACTAACAAATCAAAGGAAACTCCATCAGAGAAAGATATGAGTGGGTCTCCAATTTAAAGGGAAAAAAAAGTTGCTGACCTAAATTAAAGGAGAAGTAAGAATTACTGGCATTAAACAGTAGGTAGTCAGATTGAACTTGAGTATGGGAACCTGTGTGCATGCTAGGTTCTTTTGCCTGTGCTGGTCTGTTCTACCAGGAGAACTGACATTACCCATCAATGTGAGGCAGCCTGGGAAATGTGATTTTTTTGGCTCCACCCATTAAGAGGTACGAATTTGTTTCCCTAACTTCTTGAGTCTGGCTGGCCTCATGACTTATACCGCAACAGAAGTGATGGAATACCACTTATAAGCCTAGGCCTCCAGGGCCCTGGCTTGCTTATAGTCACACTCTTGTAACACTACTGCCACTGTGTGAACAAGCCCAGGCTAGCTTGATGGTTGTCACCTCAAAGTGAATCCCAGCCAAGCTCTAGACACATGACCAAGGCCATCCTAGACCAGCCAGCCCCCAGCTGACTCATAAGCTGGCTCACGAGCAAGCTTAGCTGAGTCCAGCCTAGTTCAGCAGAACTGTCCAGGCAACCAGAAGACTCATGAGCAGGAATAGGTGGTAGCTGGTTTAATTAAAAAAAAAGATGGAAGGCAGGAAAGGAAGGAAGGAAGGAGAGTGGAAGGAAGGAAAGGAGGGCTAATGTGATAATATGATAAATGTGATATTTCCTACCATCTAGCTCTTACTATGGGTCAGAACTTGGGCTGCCCACTTTACATTCCTTATTTCACTTAATTGGCTCTTGGTTGCATCAAGCTGAACTTTATCATAAATGCATCAAATCTCTCTTCAAAGTAAAGTTTGATTCCAAAGACTTCCAACTTGATTTGCCACATTGCATGCCAGAAGGATTTTAAATTTTTTTTTTCAGCGTTTATTTATTTTTGGGACAGAGAGAGACAGAGCATGAACGGGGGAGGGGCAGAGAGAGAGGGAGACACAGAATCGGAAACAGGCTCCAGGCTCTGAGCCATCAGCCCAGAGCCCGACGCGGGGCTCGAACTCATGGACCGCGAGATCGTGACCTGGCTGAAGTCGGACGCCTAACCGACTGCGCCACCCAGGCGCCCCAATTAGGCAAAGATTTAGAATCATACAAATCTGGGTTTGAAGTCTAAATTCACCTGTTACTATCTGAATGACATTGGGTAATGTATTTAGTACAACCTCCAGTGCCAATTTCTGCATCTGAAAAGTGGGATTGAATAATATCCACACTTTGGAATACTATTCATCCATAAAAAGGAGAGTCTGCCATTTGTTATATCATGGATGGACCTTGAGGGTATTCTGCTAAGTGAAATAAGTCAGAGAAAGACAAATACTGTATGATCTCACTTATATGTGGAATCTAAAAACAAACTCCTAGAAAAAGAGATCAGATTTGTGGTTATTAGAGGCCAAAGGTTGGGGAAGGGGAATTGGAGGCAAGTGGTCAAAAGGCCCAAACTTTCAGTTCTGAGATAACTGGAATGTATACAACTGGGGATGTGATGTACAATGTGATGATTACAGCTACTGCTGCATACATACTGGTGCATGTATTTTTTTAACTTTATTTTGAGAGAGAGAGGTAGAGAGAGAGAGAAAGAGAGAGAATGAGCTTGGGAGGGGCAGAGAGAGAGAGAGAGAAGGAGAGGAAGAATCAATCCCAAACAGGATCTGTGCTAAGAGCACAGAGCCTGATGTAGAGCTTGAACTCACAAACCGTGAGATCATGACCTGAGCTGAAACCAAGAGTTGGATGTTTAACCGAGTGAGCCACTTAGATGCCCCTGCTGTATGGTATATTTAAAAGATGGATGCCTGGGTGGCTTAGTCGGTTAAACGTCCGACTCCTGGTTTTGGCTTAGGTCATGATCTCACAGTTTGTGAGTTTGAGCCCCGCATTGAGTTCTGTGCTGGGTCTGGAGCCTGCTTGGGATTCTCTCTCTCCTTCTCTGTGCCTCTCCCCAACTTGTGCTTGCTCTCTCTCAAAATAAATAAATAAACTTAAAAATAAAAAGTGATAAGAGCCTAGATTCTGAACGTTCTCATCACAAAGAAAAAAGCATCTGTAAGAGATGATAAATATTAATTTGTCACAGTAATCATTTTGCTCTATATGTAAGTCAAGTCATTATGCTTTACACCTTAAACTTATTCAGTTCTGTAGGTCAATTATAGCTCAATAAAACTGAAAGGAAAATTAATATCTACACCCCTTATTGTAGTAAGGATTAAATGAGCTGAATTAATCCATGTGCCTATTATTTGTACCTGTTACCAGTGTGAGACAGTAACAGCTGTCATTATCACTGCTGTCTGTAAATTTAAGCAAGGGGGGAACCTGGGTGGCCCAGTTGGTTAAGTGCCGGCTTCAGCTCAAGTCATGATCTCGCAGTTCATGGGTTCAAGCCCCACATTGGGCTCTGTGCTGACAGCTTGGAGCCTGGAGCCTGCTTGGGATTCTGTGTCTCCCTCTCTCTCTGCCCCTCCCCTGCTTGTGTGTGCTCGCTCTCTCTCTCTCTCTCTCTCTCTCTCTCTCTTTCTCTCAAAAATAAAAGAAACAGTAAAAAAAATTAAGCAAGTTATCATCTGAGGGAAAGAATTTTTCATCAGAGGTTCCCAACCTGTTTCCAGTCTGCACCCCAATGACCTTGAGCATGGCATCCCCATTCCATGGGCATCCCCATGGTCATGTTTCATTTCTTATACTTCATTTTCTCAGAGTGTGAAGGTGTCTTCATCAGCACAGCCTTCAAGCCACTCTCAATTACAAATAAAAACGAGATGATTGCACATGGGAGTGGTTTATTACCTACAAATTGCTGGTGGCAACGTGACACCTGTCAGGACCCCTCACAACTCTGTAGGTTGAATCAGGGTGCTGAGAGAGCCAATTCTCCCTCTCTGCTCTCTGGACTGTGAGTTTCACTTGGGCAAAGGCTATGCCGGATTCTCCTGTGTTCTTGGCACGTAGTTCATTGGTGCATAAACAGTAATTGATAAATATTTGCTGAATGAACAGCTCTACTCCCCCACCCGAAGGGAGTGAGAGAGTGAAGGCTTCCTCTCCCCCAATAAATCAGGGAGACCTCTGGAGTTGGAAGGGTGGGATGGGATGGAATGTCACGGTTTGAAGGATGAACAGCAGCTTCTTGTCAGCAGCTCGACTATCCTGCTGGCTTTATCAGCCCAGTTAGAATGAAAGAAAGGGGCTTTGTTACCCAAGTGGATCATTACCAATGGCACAGTTCCCACGCTAAAGCTAGAAGGGGGTTAGTGTCTTTTCAAGTTTGTGAGTCTCAAAGTCTGCTTTACTTATTGAAAACTCTCCTGGTACAAAGAGGTGGGATGGCAAGCTCTCAATAAGGTAAATTGATAAACATATAGAATATTCGATGGTGATGAATATCAAGTGAAAAAGAAAGCAGGGAACAGGGGTTGGGAGAATGGGGGGGTGTAATTTTGCATAAGAAGGGGACAGTGAGATTCATTGGTCAGGGGACATTTGAGTAAAGACTGAAGGGGTGAGGGAGTGAGCCAGGGATATCTACTGTAGAGTGTCCCAGGCAGAGGGACCAGCAAGTGCCAAGGCCCTGAGGTGGGAGCATGTTGAGCATGGATGAAGATCATCAACGAGACTCCTGTGGCTAGGTCAGAGTGACCAGGGCAAGAGCAGTAGGCGATGAGGTCAGGGAGGCAATGGGCTGTCAAGTCAAGGGCAAGGATACTAGCTTTTGCTCTACATGAGACGGGAGGGTTCTGAGCAAAGGAGTGCTACAGTCTGACTTGGGGCTTGACAGAATCACTCTGGCTGTTCTGTTGCCTACAAACTGAAGGAGCACGGAGGTGAAAGTGGAGAGACCAGTTAGGAGACCACCAGGTGAGGCATGGGGGTGACTTGGAGGACGGTGAGGAGTGATTGGATTCCAGGTATACTTTGAAAGTGGAGCTGATGGCTTTGCCGATAGCTCAGATGTGGGCAGGAGAGGGAACCCTCATAGAATGGAGTTGCCTCTTTTCAAGGTCAGCTTGTTACATGTAGGGGAGAGTGGTGGTCATGATATTGAAGGTATAGATAGATGTCTAAACCTACTTTAATAAATCCTACAATCAATGAACTTGATTCCGTTTTCTTCTTTTGAAACCATTTTTGAGTTTAGTACCATTTGTAATGTTCATTGAGTGTGCAGGCTTCTATCAGCAAGTCACAGATGGTCATCTGGGAAGGAACTCTGAGATCAAATAAGCCAGCATGTCCCACAGTGTGGGGGAGGGGCTCTGGTGCTTAGCCAGAGAGTTTCAGATGACACATAGTAATGGGTGTTACCATATCACGTTTTGAAAAAGCAATTTCCTTTTCAATCCTGTTTCATTATATATCAAGAAGCAATGTCCATTTGGTGGTAAATCTTCAGTGCTTCTTGAACACTTCCTTATTTACATGTTTAACCAAGAGATCAGGCCTTGGGCTCAGCAAGCAACAGGATCTGCCTAGAATTTAATAACATAGTTTTGAATTCACTAAATATACTTATTTTTTCCAAAAGCATATTTATTTGTGGACTTGTATTTCTTTTTTGGACTCATGTTAGTGTCTTACATTAAATGACTCTACGTTTGGTTCAAATAATTCCTAAAAGCATTAGTATGGTTGCAAATATTGTCTTATGTTTGATTAAAAAAAATTACTCATCAGTGTATATATTCAGACACTACAGGACACCGAAGAACCCAGCTTGATGATCTTTTGCAAGGTGAACATATGTATATGATCACCACTCAGATTAAGACATAAAGTAGTAGAAATATCTCAGCAGTCCTCTTTTCTGTGTCTCCCCCTGCCAAACTCCAACAAAGGAGACCACTATTTTGACTTCTAATACTCTAGATAAGCTTTTCCCATTTTGAAATTTATGTAATTTAAATTACTCAGTGTAATTTTTTTGTGTGCGTGTTTGGCTTCTTTGAGGCCATATTATATTTCAAAGTTTCATCTGTATTGTTTATGTAACACTAATTCCTTTTCATAGCTGTGTGTTATTCCACTGTATTAATATATCACAATTTATCCATTTTATGCTGGATGTTTCAAGGTTTTGGTTGGTACTTATGAGTGGCTATGAACATTCCTGTGCACAGCTATGCATTTCTGTTAGGTACACAGTTTTCAGCCATTCTTGTAAGTGTGTAGTTATATCTTACTGTGGTTTTGATTTTCAGATTTACATTTCTCTGATGATTAATGGGATGGAATACCCCTTTTCTGTTTATTGGTCATTTCTACACTGTTTAATCTGCCATAAACCCAATATATTGTGCTCTTATTTTTTGGTGATTGTATATTTCAATTCTTTAGTCACATTTTTCATTTTGTAAAGATTCTAGTTCTTGTGAAATTCTTTGTCTTATCATCGACTTTCTTGAAATTACTAGTCATGGATATTTTGTGGTGTGCATTTGATAACTCTATGTGGCTCACATGTGAGTCTGGGTTTTTTCCCTTGGTTTAGTTATTTGGTTATATCTCCTGGCATGCCTGGTAGTTTTTGGTCAGTGTTGCACATAGTACATGCATGACACATTGCAGAACCAATTTGAAGCTTTGGAGTATATTATCTTCCAGAGAATTACATTTTCTTTTGCTTCTGTCAGGTGTTTTGAGTACTAGAAGGTCATCTGATTTCATCAAGCCAATTTGAATTGGCTTGAAATGGGGTTTTAGTCTTTGTAAGGATTGAGCTGTTTCCACTTCACACTCATTTCTGATATATAGTGCTTACATGGCTCCAATTGGAAGTTTGAAATATTTACCAGGGCTCCTCTCTTTGGTGGACCACACACCTCAATTTTTGTTATCATGAGACTGTTGACTTTTGAACTTCTGGGTCCTATGAAATGTACAAATCTGAAAATGCCTGGAGGGCATCAGTAGATGGGCAGTACTGGATATACTTCTCTCTGGGCTTGTGGCTCTTCAGGTCCTAGCTGCTTATAGCGTCTCCACAATGTCTTCACACAGAAGTTCTTTGTTTTTATTTTTACATTTTATACATTTTATCCAGATTTTTAAGTTGTTCTTGGCAAAGGAGTTGGTCTGAAGCAAACTTGTCCGTCCTGAGTAAAGAGCAGGAGTCCATTGTACTTATTTTTTTTTTTAATTTTTTTTCAACGTTTATTTATTTTTGCGACAGAGAGAGACAGAGCATGAACGGGGGAGGGGCAGAGAGAGAGGGAGACACAGAATCGGAAACAGGCTCCAGGCTCCGAGCCATCAGCCCAGAGCCTGACGCGGGGCTCGAACTCACGGATCGCGAGATCGTGACCTGGCTGAAGTCGGACGCTTAACCGACTGCGCCACCCAGGCGCCCCAATTGTACTTATTTTTGTCATTAACCTTCTATTTTAAGACCAGCAATTCTAGCTTTCCTCTTATATTAGTGGAATAATCTTCTTTCCAAGTAAATATGTTTATTTTGAGATATGTACAAGTTGTAGCAAAGTACAACAAATAGAATAATAAATAGTCATTTCCTTCCCCAGTGTGTGACCATATACACATAAAGAAGAGTTGACTTCTATGAAAGCAGTAAATAAATAGCAGCGCAAGTGGAGGTTAGAGGTGGTAAACATGGTGGTGATGGGGTTTGAGCAGCTTATAAACCCACAAAAGTCATCGTCTTGCCTAAAATTACCCGGAATATGCATGGTGGAGCTGACATGATGATTCAGGTCTCCTAGTTCCCGGTTCAATCTTTCATCTGCTCTAACACAGAGCTCTGTTCCCAGGTTCTTCTCCCTCCCTGACTGGCTCTCAGGTAGATTTTATTCCTGTAGTTTGTTTTCCATTCTGGCCTGAATTCTTGTATGTGTATCCTAAGCCTATTTTGATAATTGTCTTTTAGTTATTGGACTGTAAAGAGAGAAAGTATGTCTAGGCCTAATGCATGACTGTGTGTGTGTGTGTGTGTGTGTGTGTGTGTGTCTATGTGCGTATGTGTGTTTGTGTTTCAAATCCTCATCAGCTTTTACTAGCAGTTTCTATATAATGTTTGAGCCGGTGAGATTCAGGGTGATTGATCCATCTAAATGCTTGGCTCCTTTTAAAACTGCATGCAAAAGAATGGCCTTTTCTATGGAATTTATTGTTACTAAATCTCCTCTCCATTTGCTTAATTGTATTATTTGCCTGGGGGATGCTGTTTAAATGTGGAGCCAAGGCAGCTAAGTGAAACATGATCCCAGTGCAAGAAAATAATGATGCTTCTCTTTTGCTAAATAACATTCTCCCCCCTCGTCTCCAGATGCTTGTAACCACACCCTCATTTTTTCAGAGGCAAGGGAGGGTGGTGCCTGGCTTAGTCTTGGCTGTCAAGGGCCTGGACCAGGGAGTAGGCAGACCACTGCAAGCAGAGCTTACTGCTGGGAAGCCAGCACACATAGAGGACCTTGTGAGTGGCCCCGGAGGCGGAATCACAGGTCTTCCCTGTGCTTCTGGATTTAGGACATGTCTCACTTTTCACCCAACCAAGTAGCTGAAAACCAAAGCATAGATTAGCTGTTTAGTTGAGAAAATTGTCAGGGTTGGAGGAACCTTCCAGAGGATCATCTACTTCCTTCTTATCTTGAAAGATTACTGGATCAGTACTTAAAATTTCTAGGATAGTGCGTTTTCAACCACGTCATTATATAGCCTTCACATACTACCTTTCTTGTTTCTTTGACCTTCCCTTTGGAGCCCTCTGCGGTCGAATGAGAATATGGGCCACAGAAAAACAACTCTCCTAATATTTACTGAGTGTCCACTGTGTGCCAGCTGCTGGTCTCAGCCCTGGGGGATGTGGCAGTGAACAAAAAGAGGCCTGCCTTTGTGTAGCTGACATTCAGGATGGGGTGGGATGGGACAAACAGATAAGGAAAATACATGGATGGCAAGATAAATGGTAAGTAAGTGTTATGGAAGTAAAATGAGAGAGGGGGATACGGAAGCCTGGGTAGGGGTAGGACTGCTGTGTTAAATAGGGTGTTCAGGGAAGACCCCCTGAGGAGGTGGAGAGGATGAACCTTGTAGTTTGGGGGGTAGGGAGAGGTTATAAGTACCTCCTTTCGAAATGGTGGTCTTGCATACTAGTGGTTGTCAGAATCGTGGTAACGTATGGTCTCCCAGGCCCCACACCCAAAGATTCTGATTCTTTAGGTCTAAGGCAGCAATCGGCTACCAGTCTGGCAATTGGCTTTCCTAGAAAGCTCCCTATGTAATTCTGAAGCGAGAGTCAAAACCAACTCAAAAAAAAAAAAAAAAATTGTGAACTTTCTGTACTTCAAAAGCCTAAAAAGAATTTTTCTGCGGACAAGCGATTTTCATACTCGGAGAGAAAAGATTTTCCTGTAGACTGCCATTTTGTTGGCAAATGCAATCCCCAGTGCAAGACGGAGGGAGATGGGCAATTTTCGAGTGCCTGATGTGTGATGGGTGTGTTCCCCGTCTTCTGATCCTTCTGACACTCTCTGGGGCTGAGTGTCAAAGAAGCACAGTGAGGCTCAGAGAAGCCAGGTGACTCACAGCTTTAAAGAAACAGACTCCGTGTCGTGTCCTCATCCCAGTGCGCTATGAGTTTTGGCATGGAGAAGCAAGTGTGCAGGTCTGCTGGGTCTCCTCGCTGTGCCAGGGCCCGCACCTTCACCTATCTGACTCCGGTTTTTGCCAAGGCTGCCTGGACTCCCTGAAAATTTTTCTCAAGAAAAATTTCTGGAACAACTCCTGGGTGTCAGGCATTTTGAAAAACTGCTGACTTTCTGAATTAGAAAGTACCTTGGAGATCATGTAGCTGCTGCCCAGAACTAGGACAGATGTGTTGTGTCTGCCACTATCCTTTCCTCTTCCTTCCATACCCATGGGAAGCATCAGTAATGGATGATGGTGCCCTTTCATGAAAAACCCACATACAACCCTGGAAGCCGCTCAATGTGCTAATTAACAGCTACCATTTTATCAACTGTGGCTCACAAAGCAGAAACCTCTTTGACATCCATTATCTGGACAGTTTCTTTTCATCACGTCAGAAAACCAGGGCTCAGTAGGGCCATCAAAAATACAGTTAGTAACAGAGCTGGATCTCATTTCAGACCATTGCTTTTTTCACTTTAGAGATTAGGAATCCCAGTCCTCAAACTCGGGTAGGTAAGCTGTATGGCTGTAGACAACCATCACCCATCCTCAGTTTCTGAGTCAAGTCACTTCTGTTTGGAGAAGCATCAGCTTCTCCCTTTGGAGCTATGCCAGATTTTGGGGGGCAGTGGAGGGCAAGGCATGCGTAGTCCCATATGGTCTCTCCTTTGACACGTCTCTGTGCTGGCATCTACAGGTGCTGCCCCATCTTCTGGTCTTCAGTTACCACCCTCCCACTGGCATGCTGGCACCCCAGGTTGTGTCCCTCATCCACGATCTGAGTGTTGGTCTGCATCCTTAGAGCTTGCTGCTGAGTCACCCCCATTTCCATGTTCGAGGTCCCTTCCCACCCAGTTCTTTCTCCTCCAGCCACTGGCCCTGTGTCTCTCGAAGGGTGAGCCCTTGGAGAGGGCTTCTCTCGAAGGGTGAGCCCTTGGAGAGGGCTACTCTCCAAGGGTGGGGGATCTTTCTGCCGTTACTGTGTCCATCTGGGATGGAGGGTATTCTGTGAGGTGGTCTTAGGCTTGATTTGCTCAACCCACTGAGAAGTCACCTTTTCTCTGATGTCCTGTTATTTTTCTGGGCCTCTACTCAATATCTGGGGCCCAGGATTCATCTGTTCTCAGATGCTATGCATCAGCCAGGGGGATCTGAGATTTCTCGTCCCTCTGCTGGCCCTCAGCCAGGGATGGAATGGAAACACTGGTGCTTGCTGCCCTTTGTAACAAGGCGCTGCCAGCCACATGTTCAAGTACCAATGTTTGGGCTTGTCCCCCTCCCCCCATCTACCTGCTGAGGCCGCTCTTTGTGCTCAGGTGGGGAGCTTTGCCACTGGGGGTCCATCATCTCACCTTCCACATCTATTATTAAACAAGGGTCTTTCTGTCCCTCATCTCTCCATGCTGGGGAGAACTCAAGAAAGGTGTTCAGACTTCAAAAGCCAGGAAGAAATTCTTGTTTATTTCTTACCTTGTCCTGAGGCAATGAACTCAGGGTGGCCTTAACTGAATAGAGAAAAGGCTGAGGGAACAGTGGGGAGGAAAGAAAAGAATAATTCACTACTTCAAAACATTACGCTATCATATAAAGTTGCCTTAGAAGTTCAGATTTAAAAAAAACATGCATATTGACTTGTACTTTGAGGTCTACAAACTACGGCCCGTGGGCTAAATTTGGTCTGGTGTCTGTTTTTGTATGCCCTGCAAATTAAGAGTGGTTTTGTATTTTGAATGATTCCATTTAAAATGGTTGTTAGGTAACTATATAATATCCTCTATCTGGTTCTTGGCCCATATAAACAAAAATACTAATTATCCAACCTTCTAAGAGAAAGCCCACTAGCCCAGTTTAGAGCGCTGACTGGAAGGGGAGATGCTTTCTCTTAGCTCTCTGAGGCTGCTAGAGGAAGGAATTCCTGGTTTACCTTTGCTTATCTTCATTCCAACTCTTCAGAATAAATATCATTGACTGCTCTGCCCTCACCAGCTGGTCTCAGTTTCAGATCAGTTGAAAACGATAAAACTTCAGACAAGTTGACGAGGGAGAATCTTCCCAATAAATATCCCCATTTGGCATTCCTGTGGCCCTTAGTGATCCCCAGGACCAGACACTGCCTCTTTGGGGAGCTGCTTTCAACTAGCAGCGTGACATGTGGAAAATCTACTCTGGATATGAAGTTTCCTACCCATAAGCTTGCATTTTGGCACCTTCCCATAGAATACATTGGGAAACAAATGTAATTCTTGCAATTTGGTTTTCCTGACGGGAAAATATGTCACTTGAGTCAGTGAATAATATATGTTGCTATACATTTTTAATAAAATGAACAAATTGTTTCTGAGTATTTGGAAGACTTAATTCTTCATTTGCTAGTTCATTTTCAAACCATTACCGTTCTGTGCATTGCTCCGCACAAAGACGCGAAATTAACCGTCATATTTTCTGCTGTGGTCTGAAAGTTGAACAAGCTAATGTTTCACCCAAATTAGCTTCTTTCCCTTCACATTTGCTCTATCATTAACCTTCCCTATTTGAGCCTGCAATAAAAATTACATCATGATCAGATTCAAGGAAAGGTTTTGTGTAAGCTTTGCCTAACACATATTTATTGCTGGGCTTGAGGGGCAGGAGTCAGATTTATTTGGATAATTTGTTCACAATTTATGCTGTGACTATTTTAGACTCTTGAACACACAAACGTATGCTCTCATGTCAACCCATTGCCATAGAGATGGGCACACGGGCTACACCCTGAGAGTTGAGTTTTGCTGACATCTGTAAATGGAGATCTTTGAGCCATTTTGGCATGGCCAATCTTTACTATGAACTTGGAAAATTCATCTTCTTAGTTTTGGTTAAGCCGCTAGCCATCGCAATTTGACTTTTTCTACTTTCTTATTGTAGAATTTGTAATGGTGCTGATAACGGAGATGATCCTTTGTATGTGGTGAAGCCTTTCCATATATTCTAGCTCTTGATCCTTGGACACCCTGTGGACTAAGAACATAAACACTGTTTCTGTTTAAGAGAAGGGAACGCCAAGGCCCAGAGACGGGAAATGGATGAGTGGAGGCCATGAAGCTAGTGAGTGGCCAGTTCCTCTGCCTTTTATCTTTAAACCCCTTTCAGATCATGCTATTTCATGTTTGTTTGGTGGTCAGCATTTGAGGGGTCCAGCTGACCCCCATGTGGTTAGACAGCCTGAGTGTGTTCAAGTGCCTGAGACAAGAGTGTTTATGGAGTTTAGAATGGGCTTAAGTATCTTTAGTTCCGAATTTAGAAGCAATTTTACTTTTTTTGAGGTTTTGGTCAAACCACTTGAGGCAAATAGAACTTCTTTGTTCAAAGGAAATAGATTTTTTAAAGTCTTGTAAAATAGACCCATAATGCTTTTTGGGACTCAAATAACACTGGCCCAAAATGTCTTAATAAATTAAATGTAAGTGGATTAGAAACAGACAGATTGTCTTTCCATGAAATACACCCAGTCCAGACCCAGAAGGAGAAGCACTCAGAGAGACGTGTTTTTAGGTTTTCCGTGGACTCCGGCACTTACATTTCTTGGCCTTACTCTCTTTTTGATAACAGAATAGAGATGAAATCTGTTATTATTCCTGTGACTATTTCTTTGTGCCTTTTTAACATGCATCTCTGGATGTGGCTGTGTTTAGCTCCTACCACATCGAATGGTATTATCTGTGCCTTCAAGGGGTAGCTATTTAATGAGGCATGGTGTGGTGGTGGTATTTGACCTGACTATGCCCAGTCTCTTTGACATTCCAACTTAAATTCCCCAGACTCCAGATAATCACTTAGTCCACGGATCGAAGAAGGAGCAGAACACGTAGCAAAGATAATAGGGCAATGATGGGGAGGTTGGGCTGGGTTGTATGTATAGTGGTTAAGAGTGTTGGATTTAGGGTCCAGTGGGTTGGGGCTAATCTCAACCCTCACACTCACCTGTGTTACATAAGTAAGCTATGTAATCTTTTTTCAACTTCATTTTCCTCAGGTATAAGTTGAGAATAATCATGGAGTCTACCTATTATTATTAAGTGTGGCAATCTATGTCAAGAGTGTATTGGGGCGCCTGGGTGGCGCAGTCGGTTAAGCGTCCGACTTCGGCCAGGTCACGATCTCGCGGTCCGTGAGTTCGAGCCCCGCGTCAGGCTCTGGGCTGATGGCTCAGAGCCTGGAGCCTGCTTCCCATTCTGTGTCTCCCTCTCTCTCTCTGCCCCTCCCCCGTTCATGCTCTGTCTCTCTCTGTCCCAAAAATAAATAAAAAACGTTGAAAAAAAATTAAAAAAAAAAAAAAAAAGAGTGTATTTAGCTGGGTGTATAGTACCTACTATGAACCCAATAGATATTCAATGTCTTCGTCATGGTGGATGTTGGTGACTTGTACTTCTTTGCTTCCATAGCAAAGAAATAGCATCTCATTTTCCTTCATGGAGCTCCTCCTCCCCTCCCACATGAAGTCATGCTGGGATTGTCAATTTAGGTGACCTTTCCTCAACAGAGAAGAAAGTGAACACGTGGTCTAAGATAGACCCATAAATTGTCTCTCCTGGGATTTGATGCTAGAGCCAAGAGACTCATGGACTGAAAGTGACTGAAGTCTTAATTGGTTTCTGCCTGGATCCCCAAGAGACCCCAATTCTTGGACTTCCAAGGCCTTGTTGGTCAGCTTTTTCTTTAATCCTATGAGCTGCCATATGTGTGTGTGTGTGTGTGTGTGTGTGTGTGTGTGTGTGTGTGTGTATGTATACGTACACTGTCTATATATAAATAGATAAATGTAGTTTATCACTTGTGTAATATATACACACATATGTATATATACGTATATACTATGTATACACGTGTATATAGTATATGTGTATGTACATATGTGTGTATGTATATTTCACTTATCACTTATGTAATATATACATGTATGTATATATGCATATGTATATATACGTATGTGTGTAATTTTAAAGTTAAGCAGTGCCATTATTACCCAAGGTCTGTATTAATTGTATTGTTCTGTGAATGTCTAATAAATTTCATCATTGTTTTATCATTACATGCCTTAAGTAAAGAACTTATTTTTCAAAATTACAAATGTGAAACATAGTTTAAAATTTGGGGGGGGGGGGGAGAAAAGCACCATGAAAGGAAGCAAAAATCATCCATAATCCTTTAACTTGGAGATATCCTGTCTTAGCGTTTTGTAAATGTGCTTGTCTTCTCCACGTATGTGAGTTTGTGTGTTCTTGTGTATTTCTGTGAAATGATATTTTATGAACACCCATAAACCTTTGAAGATGATGTCAGAGAGAACAATGTGTAGGGAAGTCTTTAGGGTCCCTATAGGGTTGTTTGTGGAAATTTTGGATGAGCCAGTGACAGAATTCTTACAGTAGACATTTTTATAGGAACTGAATCTCAGACTCTTGAGTATGGCTCTATTGGTCACCCAGGTCATTCTCCTGTCCGCTTTAGTGAGATACATCAACCACGACTTGCAGGGTAAAGTCACAGCACACATTAGTGGGGAGGCTGTGATTTTCAGGTTTGTGCAGTGCAGGTTGCAAACACCTTGGAGTTCTACTCCTTCATTCCATGAGCCAAGTGATTATCTGGTTCTGGGGAACTTGAGTTTTAGGAAATTCAAGATAACTCCAACAGCATAGAGGATGGGTGAATGGTCGAGAGGTGAGGTGCTGGACATATGGAGAGCCAGAAGATAGTGGGCTGTCATGGGGGCCACCTTCTCTTTGCCAAATATTGACATGTTTTCTACACAAATGAGTCATATTTGATACAACAGTTCGGTCCTAAAGGAAGTGTGTAAGGCAAAAATAAACAACAGTCATCCTTACCTTCCATGTTGGGCAGAGGACTGTTTTTTTTTTTTTTTTTGCTTTTTTGAGTACTGGATAAAGACTTGGCTTGCATTTAGACACTAGTCTTTATGAAATACACGTTTAAATGCTAGAATCCTGCTCGCTTCAATGATTCCTTCCCTCTGCTCTTCTCCTTTTCTTCATACCCTGTCAGGTGTAGAGCTGAGACCAGGCACACAGACAGCCATCTCAACCTTTCATGACCCCAGGGCATGTACCCACTAGCAAGCCAACAGAAACCATAGCTTTTTTTTTTTTTTTTAAGTTTTAAAAAGAATGCAGGAAACGAAACAAAACAAAAAACATATTATGCTGAGCCATCCTACTGGGAGTCTCTGAAGCTAAGTGAGTATGCAACTCCCCTGGGCTATGCTTGGAGTTTTAAATCTAAACTGCAGACTCAGTGCTGTTAGCCTCAGGGGCTCTATCTGTAATTAGGCAAATGTGTTGAGTGGTCCACACCAGCGGGGATGCTGCAGCTCCAAGATCTGGCCTCAGTGACGGCTGTCCCTAAACCAGTACCGATTCCATCTCATCCCCTTGTTATGGGGTTCTGCAGTTCCTGTGTATAATCTCAGGGCACATCTTTACAGAGAACATTAAGCCTGGCTTTATTAGATACCTATTGGGTTTTGTTTCAAAAGACAATTGTGTTATAAAGGAGGCCTCTCATCTTTATCATTGGACCCTGGGTTTAATACATGCCCTGTGCAGCACATGTGAAAACAGTGGCTAGGACATTAGTACAGTGGCCATTTATGTGAGAGTCATCATTGCCCTTATCGATGCAGCCCTGTACTAGGAGTTAGCTTAAAATTAGCCTGAATCTCTATCATCTTAGAGTGTTTTAAAGGATGATTCCATACAACTGATAAAGATTATTGTGATATCATTGGGAATTATGAAGGATTTATCCAAGAAGCGTTTAGTGAGATACATCAACCATGACTTGCAGGTATAGTCACAGCACACACTAGTGGGGAGGTTGTGATTTTCAAGTTCTTTCAGTGCAGATTGCAAACACCTTGGGGTGGGTTGCCGGGGCTCAGATCCTGGCTCTGTTGCTGGTTAACCTTGACCTCGCACAAGTCCCCTTGTGTCTCTGAGTCTTGGCTTTCTCATTTATAGAGTGGGGCTAATGGGATAAGCTCATGAGTTTGTGGCAAAGATGGAATAAAATATTATGAAATGGACTTACCATAAGCACAAAAAAATTACTTGTTTATCACGGTTGGCACTGCCACGGTGGTGGTTCTTGATAAAAATGATAAAGGGTATGGAATCTGTAAGAGGAAAAGATTACTCTGATCTTTTCCATTCGCATGATAAGAAAATATTGCTTTTATTAAATGTCACACTCTGGGTTACAGAAACTCATTTTTATTAGCTTCATTAGTCAACTAAATACTTTCTGAGAATTCCTATGTGTAAGGAACTGAGTAAGCCAGGCTCCATGAGGGGCTTCGTGGGCCCCTGATAGCCTTCCAGCATAACTGGGGACAAACGGTGTGTATCCAGCCTGACTTCTGGTGTGTCATGTTGTAGCAAATGGATCCAGTGGCCAGTGCTTGGCAGCTCAGAGGAGGGAGCCGTGGCCAGGGCTGGAGTGGTCAGGGGAGACTTCGCTGAGAGAGGATTCTTGGCTTTAAAGGAGGTTTAGATTTAACACAGATGAGGAGGAATAATGAAGGCACTCCACATAGGAAACTCTAGCAGAGGGAGGCGGACCTGGTCAAAGTTTGGGTGCAGATGAGAAGCAAATTCAATGGCACATGTAGATGTGTTCCATGAGAATGTACAGCTACAGGCATGGATAGATATACATATTCTAATGCTGCCACCAGGATCCCACGTTTCTCCTCTCTTCATCTCCTGCCCTCTGACAGAGGTCCGTTCTCAGAAGGGATTGCCTCCCCTAGTGACAAAGTAGCTGGAGAATCATTATCTCCATCCTTCTGCTTCCAATGGAGTGGGGAGAAGACTTCTGATCTCTGTCCCAGCTATGCTGACCGAGGCCTGATTGGGTCCCACTGATTGGATTTGGGGCCGATCCCCCAGCCAGTCACTCTGATCTGGAGAATGAGATATAATTGGTCTGGTCTCAGGTAATAGTAGGTTGACTTAAGTAGGGGAAGGATAGCTCCTCAAATGCAGAAAGGAAGCTGCTGCTGCTATTAGCAAAGTATTCCTCAGGATGGAATACCTGGAAGCATCCTGGAAAGTAGCAGGATTCCTCAGGAGGGTGAGGCAGTCTTCTTCACCGAGGATATCTTCTTAGGTCTGTGTTTCTTCTCTTGAATTTGGTACCTGATTCACAACAACCTGAAAATGGGGATATCTGTTACATACCTTGGAGATGATGAGTTTAATTCTGTATACCCTTTTATGTTAAAAAATATGTACACTTGGGAATAGTTGTCTTGGTCAAGATGAGTAATACTGGATTTACTTCATTGCAAACCATAGCTCCTTAGTCCCCTCAAAGTACTTTTTTTTTTTTTTTTTTATAATACAAGGGACAGGATATGACTGAACAGGCCATAATTGCTGCCTTAAAGTTTTTTCAAGACTGCAGCTAACTGATTTTTTCTGATTCCCGTGGTTCTTTGAGTCATTTTGGAATTGGCTCTCTGTGTTTGGGTGGCACTTGGTTTTGTCAAAGTTGAGGAAGTAGAGTGCGGGTTTTCAGAAAGCAAGCACCAATGAAAAGGATGGGACCACATTTTAAAGTGAGTATTTTTATACCAATGGAAATTCTCTATTTCCTCCTCCGTGGACAGGCTTTATTTGATTTCTTATTTGCATGGGAAGTTTTGACGACAACCCCATGCAAGATGGACTGGGATCCCTCTTTGGCTGTATCCGGCCCTTTGGGCTGGAGATATGATCATAATAGCAATGAGGAATATGGCTGATGCAGAAGCTACCGCCATCTGTTAAGCCCTTGATTTAAGAGTTTTATACTTACTGTTGAATCATTACTACCTTGCTGTTGCGTGCACTCCTTTATCTCAGTTTTGCAGATGAGGCGGTGAGGTATGGAGAAGCCAGATCATTTGCCCAAGATGTCACAGCTGTGAAGGGACATAGCCAACATACAGAGGCACATCTGCCTTCTGAATAGACCTATCAACAGACCCCACTCCTTTGCAGTTTCTATAAGACACTATTTGATGGTCACTTGTTTGATTAGTAGAAATTTCCAAATCCCAAGATAACTTGCCTAAGTGACATCAGTACCATTCATTGTATAATTTTGAGCTAGGTATCTTGAAACCTTTGATGGGAGCATCAAATATGGAGCCAGCGATGTTAGTAAGTTTTCTGCAGGTAAATGCTCGTTTCTGTCCTGCACAGCCCCATCTGCAGTTAGCTTCTGCTACCCCAAGGTGCCACTGTTGGAGACAGTCCTGTGTGGTCTGAGGTTGTCCCATGGTTTTGTGGTGCTCTTGCTGGTCTCCATACAATTGCAGTGGTGTCCTTGGGAGATGTTGGCATCAGCCACATGCTGAACTAGATCAGCCATCGTCTGGGGTGGGGCCAGGGGCTTAGATAACAACCTAGTCCCAATTCCTAGTTCCTAATTTGATCTTTCTTTCTATCATTTGAGATAGATTGCTACAGCACAATTTTGTGGTAGCTGGTGTGCTAGGGTATAAAAAGGAGACCTACACAATCACTGGATGAGTCAATGAGTAGGTATATTATCCTCACACGTAATAATCTCTTGGGGAGGCAGTAACAGACACAGTGAAGAACATGGGCATTGCACTCCTGCCAACTTGGTTCAAATCTTGTCTTTACCACTTACAGCATGAATAATTTGGGCAAATATTTTAATTTCTAAGCCCCAGGTTTCCTCATTTGTAAATATGACCCTTTTTGTGAGTTGGCTGTGATGCTTGACTAAGAAAATTTTCATAAGAGCTCACTAAGTTCTCGATAAGTGACAACTATGACTAATTAGTCCCTTTGTGCTCTAGGCTATCCTTGTATACAGTCAGCTCTATGATGACGCTTGTTTTAGAAATTCACATTTGCTCCAGTAAGATTGATGTATTAGCAACAATTTGAGCAGGACACAGATTTAACATGTGGGTGTGTTGAATCATGTCCAGGATAAACACTTGGCGAACTCCGGAAGCTGAGCAAAGACATGGAGGAACACACAAGTGGACGCACCTCAAATGCTCACCATCCACCTCAGGTCAGCATGTGTCTTGTGAACCACAACTGTCGGTCCAACTTCAGACAACCTCCATCCTCTACTGCACAACGACCACTTGCAAGCTGCAAGCCTTCTTCCCACGCCCACTTCCCACACGGAAATGCCAGGTCTTTTCCAGGTAAACTGCCATATTTATTGTAATACCATGTATTTCTCAGCTGTTGAACATGCTGTACAAAAGGTGCTACCAATTTTATGAGGTTCCTCTCTTTAAAAAATATGTGTCCCCAATGAAGATTTTGAGCATTGTGTTCCAACACCTTTTTCTCCTGTGGTTTTTATTATAAAACATTGCATGGTGTGGTGATTTTTGGGAATGCCTGTGCTGTGTTTTAGCAGGGCCACCAGTACTGGCCATGCATCTGTAAAACGCTGCCCTTGTTCCAAAGGGGGTTTGCAGTTTTGTGGGGAGCTTGTGCCACTAAGCTTTGATTCAGATCACCGGTGCCCAAGTCCACAGTGTGCTTTCACTGCAGAATGGGTGTCTTGAGCATGGCCAGGGCTCTTGCCCACTGGATCCTTTCTTGGTTTTTTCAGAAAAGCTAAATGGGAGCCATGTTGGCATAGCCTGGTACGTACTGACCTTTCTTTACAGGAAATTGCCATAAGTAAAGCTTGCTACACTTCTCTCTCTTCATCCCTGGTGTGTTTGACTACCCAAAGATGGGCATGTGATACCATCTTTCTGCTTGAGTTGGCAGCTACTTCTGGTAGTAATGATGCCTCAAACTGGCAGTGTTTTAAGACGTTTTTCAATGTAGTTCTACAATTAATTAATCCACTTTATTATTTTAAATATCTGAGGAGGTTGGTAAGACTGTCTTCATTATGGAATGTCTAGTGTGGGAATAGCACATAAATATGTACGGCCATTTTTCATTTCATGCCACGGCAGATATTATCAGTTAACCCTAAATATCTTTTCTTGCTGAGCTTGGATTCTTCTTGAGACACTACTCTAAATAGCTCCTACCAATGGGTTGGCAACAGGAAATGGTATTTACTTGCCTTCTAAGATCTAGACTTTTGAGCTCCTTAGGGCAGAATGATCTCAAGCCTCTCTCCCAGTGTGTGTTTAATGAGGTGGACTGAATGACTGAGGAAACAGGCAAGGCATGTTAGGTGATGTTCTCATGATGGGGATGTCTGTATTTTACAATACTCATTAGGTGGTGGGATCTTAAGAGTGTGCTATTAGCTGTAATACCCTCAGGCAGCCAATTCCCTAGATGGAATTCCTGCTCCGGGATTTGTGAACCAGCATTCTGGTCAGAAAACCCATTTGTCTGTCTTTATCTCCTCTACCCATACCATGGGCTCTGGAGATTTGCGTAAGGAGTTCGAGAGGTGGATTTGACTTGGTGAAATGAGTGGCTTGTCCATTAGCATGACAAGTGTTAGAAATGGGTTCTCACGGGTGAAATTAGTACAGTCAATATATGTGGATTGGTTGCAATATACTAGGGACAACTTCTTATTCTCACATTAAACAAGTTGTAAAAACCCACCTGCAGCCCAAATGGGGCTGGACCATGAGGCATAACCTTACGTGAGACTGCCCATCCACTGGTACACAGATCACTGTTTGTCTGAGGCTGACTATACAGATAGCACAAACTGGACCCTAGGCAATTGGGACATCTGCTTTGAGTCAACCTTTCATGCAAGCTTTGATCATTGTGCCTGAAAAGTCACAGAGCTGGGATTTCATCAACCTTATAGTATAGACTACGTGAACTGTTTTGTGCACCCTCACCAATTAATTCTTTTTAATAAAGATCTTCCAGTGGGGCAGATTTAAGCTGAAATTTGTTTTCTGTGGTAAGATTGTGGGCTAGGGCTAACACTCACTCACATTTCATCAATGGCAGCATTCTGCCAAAAATCTAATATTTCAGCATGATTAGCATAGGTCAATTCAGAACTCCAAAGTCACACAGAAAATTAGGTCAGATCTGGAACCAGCACCCACATCAGTGCTTTTCCCCTAGAACTATATGATTTTTCTTATAGGGTCACTATGTATGGCTGTGTAGGTTGTGCACTGCACAAAAATTCCACTTGTAAGAGATGTCATTTATATCACAAATATTGTGGATTTAGATATTTATTATGTCCGTTTTCTGGCAGATGTCAGTAAAGCGCTGTTCTTAAAAGCATGGAGTTATCGTGGCAATTTTTAGACAAGAGGAAGTAAAGAGCCTTGAGGGAAGGGCTGCCTTCTTCCAGTGTTGCAAGTGGAGGATAGTGGGTTGACTTCTTTTAGCATTTTATGTACTCTTTTCCTCAGGTGAGGTAGCAGGAGGGCTCATATCCCCTCATGGCCAGTACCTCGTGCGACCTGTATAAGGTGTTGTGTGAATGAGCAATTAAAAGAGATACAAGTTTCGTGTTCCTAAACACTAGTAGAAGCCTGCTCTTTATGAACCAAGAATCTTATGTTAAGATACAGGAATATAAAGCTCTGAGAGCTGGGGTTCCCGGTGGTGCAGTAAGGAAGACTGGTAACAAAAGAAAACGGGACATGCCTTCATGTGCTTGGACCAAGAGCATCTTCGGACTCCCCAGCTTCCCTGGCTACGGGGTCTCACTCCCCATGAAGTCACACCAAATCCCTTCACCGTGTCCCCACTTCTGCATTTCTTATAGTCCAAAGGTGCTGTGTTCATTTGTTTCCTCATTAGAACGTGCCCTCTGTGAGAGCCGGGATTGCTAACTCATTTGTCCAGTGTTGTATCCATAGCACCTGGAACAGTGTGTGGCCCTCTGTAAATAGTTGTGGAATAAGGGAATGCAAGCAGAATATTAGTCCAATGTGTGCATTCAAAGGACTGGAGATTTGAAAGGAAGCATCAGAAGGTCCCCGCTGCTATGGTCTGAATGTTTGTGTTCCCTGAAAATACCTATGTTAAAAACCTAAGCCCTAAGGGGATGGTATTAGGGGAGGGGCCCTTTGGGAGGTGCTTAGATCATGAGCCCTCATAAATGGGACCAGTGCCCTTATGAAGGAGGACCCAGAGAGATCTCTCCAGCCCTCTGCCCTGTGAGGGTACTGCAGGAAGTCTGTGATCTAGAAGGGGACCCTCACCCGATTGTGCCCTGTGCCCTCAGACTTCCAGACTCCAGAACTGTGAAATACATTTCTGTTGTTTAGAGGCCACCCAGTCTGCGGTCTTCTGTTATAGCACTAGGACACTATTTAGGTTCTGGTTGTTCAGCTGGGGGTTTGCTGAGCTTTGTTTGAGGTCTTTGTTTGCAATTTCGGAACCAGACCAATTACGTGTCAGGACTGGCAGTGAATTTTTATGCCGATGACCCATTCCTATATGGTATCCTGAAACCCAGCTTTGCCCTCACAAACTGTCCCCATCTTTCTACCAGGAAGGAATAGGAATAAGGGCAGAGAGAGAGAAATCTCACAAGCACCATTTGACAACTACAAGATTTAAGGAATTGAGGCCGTGAATGATAAATCGTGTCTCAAGCATTTGGTGCCCATGCAGGCTTCCCGCTGCAGTATCTTGCTGGGAGTGGAGACTGAGTCACATAAATCTCTCAGCAGAGCACCTCAGAAAAGTATATATTGAGCTTCCAAACTGTAAGGCCCCACATCCAGCACTTTCCTGTTAGCTTCCTGCCATGATGGGCCTGGGTGATATCTTCATAGAGCAATTGGGTGAGTTAACACCTGTGGAAGTCTTTTGTGTTCCTTGAACTTGAAGGCTGCCTTCACTTAGAAGATCAAAGAAAGGTGTGCGTCAGCTGGGAGCCTGTGAGTGATCTGCAGGGACATTAGGATGTGTAGGGATTGCCGGGAAGCAGCTTGGGGAGGCCCTTGCTACAAATGGCAGTCTCTGAAAATAAGGCTGCATAGGGCACCTGGGGGAATTGTATCCTTGTTCTAGCTCTCTCTCTGCCTGCCTCTTCCCAGTTGGTGCTCCCCATGCCTTGAGTGCTCTGCTTCTTGACTAAGTGGGTAGTTCAGCCTCTCAGCAAGATGACAGGATACCTGAGGGCAGACTACAAGAGTTCCTTCCCCCACCCTGGGGCACAGGTTACTATCTGCACTCTGTAGGGGCTTAAAAGATGCTCACGGATCCCAGATGATGGCTTACTGGCTTACAACATCTGGAGACAGGTGAGTTTTAACAAATCTAAACACCCATGTCATCTACACTCCAAATCAAGATCTAGAATAGTTCCAGAACCCTAGAAAGTTCCCTCATTCTCCTGTGTAGTCCCTCCTTCTCCTTCTAGAGGTGACCGCTGTTCTCATTTCTGTCTCACAGATAAGGTCACATGCATGGAATCCTACAGTATGTACTTTTTTTGTCTTTACTTCTTTTGCAAAAAGTAGTATTTTTGAAATCTATGCACATTGTCGCAAGCATCGAAGTTTGATCCTTTTTCTTGATAAGCAGTAACAGTTCATTGGTTGAATATATAACAGCTCATTCTCTTGCTGATACATAGTGGATTTGCTTCCACATTTTGGCTTCTTTGAATGAAGCCTCTTTGTGAATTTGTTTACAGATCTTTTTATGGATGTGTCTTCATTTCTCTCAGGTCACTATCTAGGAGTAGAATTTCTGGGTCATATGATAAATGGATACGTCCCTTTATAAGTGACTGCCCAACTGTTTTTCAAAGCTGTTTGGTCTAGCTGCTTCACATTGTCACATGGTCTAGCAGCTCTAGCTGCTTCACATTGTTGCGGAGTGGGTATTGTCAATTTGAAACATTTTAGCCATTCACGGGGCACCTGGGTGGCTCAGTCGGTTGAGTGTCCGACTTCAGCGCAGGTCATGATCTCATGGTCCGTGGGTTCGAGCCCTGTATATTGGGCTCTGTGCTGACAGCTCAGAGCCTGGAGTTTGCTTCGGATTCTGTCCCACTGTCTCTCTGCCCTCTCCTGCTCATGCTCTGTCTCTGTCTCTCTCTCTCAAAAATAAATAAACATGAAAAAAAATTTAAAACATTTTAGCCATTCTGGAGTGGGTATCTCATTGTGGTTTTAATTTGAATTTCTGTAATGACTATGGATTTTTAAAAAATTATTTGAGTGTAGTTGACACACAATGTTAACGACTTAGGATATTGATTTATGTCCTAAATTGGCCATTTGTATAAATTATGTGTTTTTACACATTTATAAATTATGTGTTTAAATTTTTTACCCATTTTTATTGGATCCATTATGTTACTATTATTGAAGGTTGTTATGTTCTATTTGTTTTGGATACAAATGCTGTGATAGATGTATATACATTGTGAATATTTCCCCCCAGTCTGTAGTCTATTTTTTACTTTTCTCACTGATAACTTTTAAAGAGCAGATGGTTTTGATTTTTACAAACTCCATTTTATCAGTTTTTCTCATGATTCATTTTTTTCTCACAAAGAAATCTTTACCTATCCTAAACTTGTAAAAATGTTTCCTAAATTAAGTTTTATGGTTGTATTTATTACATTTAAGTCTGTGAGCTATTGTGAATTAATTCTTGTTTGTGGTATGATGTAGGACCAGATGCTATTAAAAAATATAGATAGATAGATAGACAGATAGATAGATATCCAGTTATTTCAACACCATTTGTTGAAAAGACCATCCTCTTTACTCCATGATTCAGTTTGACTCCTTTGGGGTAAATCAATGTGCCATGTATATGTGTGTATTTCTGTTCTGTTTCCATGTCTGTGTAAACATGCCCTCATCACACTGTCTTGATTGCTCTCACTTACTAGTAGGTCTTGAAATCAGGCAGTATAAGTCCTCCAACTTTGTTCCTTTTTATCAGAGTGGTTTTGTCTATTCTTTTACATTTTAGAACCAGCCTATCAATTTATACAAAAAAAAAAAAAAAAGCATGCTGGGTTTAGATTGGGATTACATCGAATCAATTGATCTATTCAGCAGAGAAATCACATCTTAACTATATGAAGATTTACAATCCATGAATATGGCATATCCCTCCATTTAGTGAGATGCTTTAAAAAAGTTTGTGAGCTGTACTTTTTTTGTTTTCAGTATGCCAATTTTGCTTATCTTCTGTTAATTTTTTTCATAAGTGTTTTGTACTTTGTAAATGGTTGTTTTTTGTTTCTTTTTTTTATAAAAAATTTTTTTTAATGTTTATTTATTTTTGAGACACAGAGAGACAGAGCATGAATGGGGGAGGGTCAGAGAGAGGGAGACACAGAATCTGAAACGGGCTCCAGGCTCTGAGCTGTCAGCACAGAGCCCAATGCGGGGCTTGAACTCACGGACCGTGAGATCATGACCTGGGCCGAAGTCGGCCGCTTAACCAACTGAGCCATCCCGGCGCCCCATGTTTCTTTTTTAAAAATAGCCTTTTTATTGTGTAATAGTTTTAGATTCACAGTAAAGTTGGAAGGACAGTACAAAGATCTCTAGCACATCCCTTGTCCAGCTTTCCTGTTTAGGAATATTTTACATTACTGTTACACCTGTCACAACCGAGAAGCCAGCCTTGGTACGTTACTATGAACTAAACTTGACTTTATTCACACGGCACCAGTTTTCCCGCTAACATCCTTCTTCAGATCCAGGATCCCATCTGAGATCCCATGTGACACTGAGTCATGGTGTCTCCCGTGTCTCCTATGGTCTAAGGCGGTTTCTCAGACTTTCCCTGTTGTTACGTTGCTGATAATTTTGAGAAGTACTGGTCAGGTATTTGGTGGAATATCCCTCCTTTGGGATTCGTTTGATGTTTTTCTCATGACTGGATTTTAACTTGGGGGAGAAAAAGCCGAGAGGGAAAATGTCCTTCTCATTGTTATCAATCACTCCCTCTCTCATTTTGTTAGTTTTGAGAGAGGAGGAGGTTGGGCTATAGTTTCACATATTTTTGTTTTGGATTTCAACTCCAGTAAGACCGTTGAACCATATTCTCTTCTCCCTCCTGTATCTACGCTTTCTTGGCACAATTCAAGGGTGTGGGAGAGGGACAAGAGTTCTTGCAGTGAATCATTCTTTCTGCGTTAGGATCCAGCCTGCTGGTCCATGCAGATTTTGCTGATTTCTTCTTATCTGCACATATTATCTCTGTTTACGATGATCCTGTCCATCTGCACTCAAACTGAAGCTGAAGCTTTCCCCACTTTCTAAGCCTCTTTTCTCTCTGTAATTCAGTTATCCAAGGCTTCTAACTGCTCTTTACTAGCTCCTTAGAATAACATGATTGAAAAACTTTGGTGCTTTCTTGTTAACCGAGAGAAATGCTTCATCCACATCCTTCTACACAGAAGCAAGACTTATGCATGTTTGGGTATTTCTTCACCTTGTTTATTCCTTCTGTTTTTCCCTCCTTTCCTTTTTTTTGGGGGGGGGCGAATTGTTTGATTTGTTTACAATTCTCCTTTTATCCCTTCATTGGCTTGCATGTTATGTGTTTCTTTTCTCTTTTTTTTTTTTTTTAATTTTTTTTTCAACGTTTATTTATTTTTGGGACAGAGAGAGACAGAGCATGAACGGGGGAGGGTCAGAGAGAGAGGGAGACACAGAATCGGAAACAGGCTCCAGGCTCCGAGCCATCAGCCCAGAGCCTGATGCGGGGCTCGAACTCACGGACCGCGAGATCGTGACCTGGCTGAAGTCGGACGCTTAACCCACTGCGCCACCCAGGCGCCCCTCTTTTCTCTTTTTTAAAGGCTCCATAAAATATTTTTAATGAGTTTGCTTAACTTAAAATTGAGGTATATGTGACGTTTTAGCTCTCATTACTCCTTTAATTATATATTATTGTCATCTGATGTTTGTGTCTCACCCTTTTTATGCTGCAAAATTAGTAATGATCATTTTTGTACCCAGGTCTTGCTTTAGATTTTCTCAGTTTGCTCGCCATTCATTGTCTGTCTCCTCCTGCTCTCACCCAGGGGGTTCAGACCCCTTCTTTCTGTCTTACATTCTTTGATAGTTCTTTCAGAAAGGGACTTTCAGGGGCAAATTCTTGCAGGCTTTGTATGGAAGTCCATTTATTTTATCCTTTGCTCTCACTGTTAAATGGTAATTTAGTCAGGGGAAAAGTCTAGGCTGTTTATTTTTGCTCACTATTTTTGGTATATTATTCAATTTTTTTCTGACCTATACTGTTGTTTTTGAGAAGTTTCCTGCCAGTTAAAGGGCCGTCTTTTGGTTCATAATACAGACTTGTGCCTACCTGTTTTTAAGATTTTTCTCATTGTTTTTGGAGTTCTGCAGTTTAATGACAAGTATCTAGATGTAGATGAGCTTTAAATTTTTTTTTAATGTTTATTTATTTTTGAGGGAGATAGAGACAGGATACGAGTGGGTTAGGGGCAGAGAGAGAGGGAGACACAGAATCCAAAGCAGGCTCCAGGCTCTGAGCTGTCAGCACAGAGCTGGACGCAGGGCTCAAACTCACGAGCTGTGAGATCATGACCTTGAGCCGAAGTCGGACGCTCCACCGACTGAGCCACCCAGGCACGCCTAGATGAGCTTTTATGTAAGTTTTTATTTCACTGTACTTACTGCCACATAATTTAATAAATGGGCTCATGTCCACAGACATGAGATTGCTCCCATTTTGTATCAAAAGCACTCCAGCAAACATCCTGGTGTGATATCCTTGTACCTGAATAAATGTTGTATTGTTTTAGTCACTGAAGCTTTATATCTTAATATCCAGGAGTTTGCGAAATCTCTGCTATAGGATTCTTCTTCTTTTTAAAAATATTTTTCTTGCAATTTTCACTGATTATTCTTCAGACTAATTTTAGAACAATTTTATCAAGTCCCAAAGTAATGAGATGGTATTTATTTTATGGGCTGGTCTTGAAAAAAATTGATGTAATATCATGTCTTCCATCCAAAGGGTATCTGTGGCATCTCTCTCTCTCTTAATTTATTTGTCTTTATTTTGTACCCCAGTAACATTTTACTATTTTATTTAGGTAGGTCCTAAAGATGTCTTGTTTATCTCAAGGTATCTTATGTTCTTAAGGTATTTTTTTTTTGAATCTAATATTTTCCTGGTATTTTCAAAATAAGTTGTTGCATAACCTTTATTCTCATATATTTATTATTTATTTTGGCTGAGAGTAATTTACCCAATTCTCTCTACCCAATTTTATTCGTTTTTATTTTTTAAATGATACTCTTGGATTTTCCATGTTAAAAAAATAACCTCCAAAAAATAATAGCTATGCTCTTTGTTTGTAATGCATTAACTTTTTATTTAATGTTTTCATTAAGTTGCTTTGGCTATATAGCATAAAGAATATCACATAATGGTAACGATATCCCTATGCTGTTCTTTATTTTGTTGGAAATTATAGCATTTCTTCAAAGAACACAGTACTACTGGTTGACTTAAAACATTTAAAACACAATACAAAATATCTTGCTTCTTTTTAGAGCCTTTCTAAAGTTGAAAAAAAGACTAATTTTATTAAATGCTCTTTTGATTATAAAATGTCATAGATACAAAAGTTTATAAAATATGTATGCCCAGTTAAAGAAGAATAATGAAATCAATGTCAGGTAACTACCACCACCATTAATTAAAAACAACAAACTAACAAACACTTCCGGTACCTTCCACACTCTCTCCTGCTATTTCCCTGATTGTGCCTCTATACATTACGCAAGAGTTTAAGTGTCAGAGACCATCCATTGTCTAAATGTACCACAATTATCTATCCATCCTACTGTCGATGGACATTTAGCTAGTGTCCAGTTTTTCACTAATGTGAATAATCTTGCCCTATCATTTTTGCATATGTTCCCTGGCACACATTTGTAAGAGTTTTCTGTGGGAGAGTTTCTTACAGGAGTTTTCCAACCTGTGGCTGGAATTTCTGGGGCTTGGTGCTTGTGCACAGTCACCTTCACTGAGTGACATCATGGTGCTTTTCAAAGCAGCTGTTCCAATCCAGGTTGTAATGACAAGCTCCGTAGCCCCACATCCTTGCCTACCTCAAGTAGTGTCAGACTTTTTAATCATTCCCAGTCCAAAATTACATCTCAGTGTGTATGTTAATTGATTCATTTTTCTATTGAGGTATAGTTAACATATGATGTTATATTAGTTTCAGGTATGCAGCATATTAACTGGACAGTTCTTTGCATTACTCAGTGCTCGCCATGTTAAGTGTAGTCACCATGTGCCATCATACAATGTTATTATGATATTAACACTATCTTCTGTGCTGTTCTTTTCGTCTTCATGACTTACCTGTTTTACACCTGGAAGTTTGTACCTCTTAATCCCCTTTATCGATTTCACCCATCCCCACCTGTCCACCTCCATTCTAGGAACTGCCGGTTCTCTGTATTTAAGAATCTGTTTTTGTTTGTTTTGTTTTTTAGATTCCACATATAAATGAAATTATATGCGCTCTTTCTCTGACTGACTTACTTTACTTAGCACAATACCCTTTAGGTCCATCCACATTGTCACAGATGGCAAGATCTCATCTTTCTTATGGCTGAGTGATATTCTCAATGTGGTTTTATTTATTTATTTAAAAAAAATTTTTTTTAACGTTTATTTATTTTTGAGACAGAGAGAGACAGAGCATGAATGGGGGAGGGACAGAGAGAGAGGGAGACACAGAATCGGAAGCAGGCTCCAGGCTCTGAGCCATCAGCCCAGAGCCCGACGCGGGGCTCGAACTCACGGACCGCGAGATCGTGACCTGAGCTGAAGTCGGATGCTTAACCGACTGAGCCACCCAGGCGCCCCTCTCAATGTGGTTTTAATTCACATTTATACAGCTGCTAATAGAGACAGATCAGCTTTTAATATGCATATGGTCTATTTATGTCTTCCTTATTAAATGTTGTTTATGAATTTTTTTCTATTGAGTAATGACTTTTATCACTGACTTATAGGAATTCCTTATCCTTGATACTAATTCTCTGTTGGTTACAGGTTGCAAAAGTCTTTCCCCGGTTTCTTGTTTTTTATGAAAAAGATTTCTAGTTTTAAATTTTCAAAATTTCTGGGTGCCTGGGTGGCTCAGTCATTTGAGCATCCAACTTCAGCTCGGATCATGATCTCATGGTTCCTGAGTTCGAGCCCTGTGTGGGGCTCACTGCTGTGAAGGCAGAACCCGCTTCGGATCCCCTGTCCGTCCTCTCTCTGCCCTTCCCCCTCTGTGCTTGTTCTCTCAAAAGTAAATGAACTAAACACAAATTGTCAAAATTTTATGGTTTGTGCTTATTACGTCTTATTTTAAAAATGCTTTTCTTACTGAAGTAATAAAGTTATTCTTCTATATTTCTAAAAGTATTTCTAGGTGGAATACTCTCAACTTTCATCACTAAAGAATCTTATTTCTGGTAGTTATGGTTCATTCGACTGAGTTGAATTTTATGGAAAGCCTTTTTTGTTTTTGCATTTACTATATAATCATGTGGGATTTTTTTTCCTAATTTGTTCATATGATGACTTGCATTCATTTATTTCTGTATAAACTAAAGTTATATTTCTTGACCAAACCCAAATTGGTAATAATGTTGTAATGTTTTCATGTACATGTGAATTTGATTTGCTAGTGTTTTATTTACATTTTTCATTGATGCTTATGAGTGAAATTGGCCTGTTATATTGTCCCTGTCTTATTTGCGATCAAGGTTAGGTTGGCCTAATAAAAATAATGCTCTGGAAGAGTTTGTATAAATTTGGAATTATCTCTTCCTATCTGTTTGGTAAAACATGCCTATAGGGCCATCAGAATCCAGCATTTTCTTTTTTTATAACAATGAAATTTTGGATATAATTTTTTACTTTTATTATTTTTTAATTTTTTTCAAAATTAAAAAAATTATATTTTATAAAGATAGAGTGTGTGAGCAGAGGAAAGGGGCAGAGAGAGAGAGAGAGAGAGAGAGAGAGAGAGAGAGAAAGTCCCAAGCAGGTTTTGACGTGGGCTTGATCCTAAGATGCTGGGATCATGAACTGAGTTGAAATCAAGAATTGGGTACTTAACTGACTGAGTCATCCAGGCACCCTTTTGATATAACATTTTTTCATTTTTCATTTTTATACATTTATTTTTTATTTTAACTAAATCCAAGTTATTTAACATACAGTATAATAATGGTTTCAGGAATAGAATTTAGTGATTCATCACTTACATTTAACACCCAATGTTCATCTCAGCAAGTACCCTCCTTAATGCCCATCACTCATTTAGCCCATCCCGGGGGGCACCCCCCTCCATCAACCCTCAGTTTGTTCTGTGTATTTAAGAGTCTCTTAGGTTTGCCTCTCTGTTTTTATCTTATTTTTCCTTCCCTTCCCCTATGTTCATCTGTTTTATATTTTAAATTCCACATATGAGTGAAATCATGTGATATTTATCTTTCTCTGACTTATTTCACTTAACATAATACATTCTAGTTTCATCCCTGTTGTTGCAAAGATTTCATTCTTTTTGATTGCCAAGTAATATTCCATTGTGTGTATCCATTCATCAGTCAGTGGACATTTGGGTTCTTTACGTTATTTGACTATTGTTGACAGCACTGCAATAAATATCAGGGTACATATGCCCCTTCGAATAAGCATTTTTGTATCCTCTGATTAATTTTTAAAATAATTATAGGATTATTTCTACTTTCTCTTCTTTCTTGAGTCAATTTTGATAAGAATTTTTCTAGGAATTTATCCATTCTACCGAAATTTGTGAGTTTATTAGTATGAAGTTGTCCATAAAATAATAACTTATTATTAACTATTAATATCTGTAGCATCTCTACTACCGTCTTTTCTTTTACTCCTAATTTTATTTGCATCTTATGTGTATTAATTACCTATATTAGTATTGACAATAATTTTCTATTAGTCATTTCAGAACCTCAACTTCTGGGTTTTTTGATCTTTACTCTTGGTGTTGTTTTTAATTTTATTAATATTTGTTTTTATCTTTATTATTGCTTTCCTTCTATTTTCTTTGTTTTTATCCTGATATTTTCCCTCCTAATTGTCCATTAGATGCTTAGTTCATTAATTTGGAGCTTATAACTTACTTTATAATGGAATATTGAAAGTATAATTCCCCTGTAATATTGTTTTAGTTGCCTCACCCATGTTTAAGTATTTTCTAATTTCCATTATTATTTTTCTGTGACACGTTAGTTGTTTTTTAAAAAAAAATTTCAATTATATGAAGCTTTTTTAAAAAAAAAGGTTTATTTATTTTGAGAGAGAGTGTGCACACGTGAGAAGGGAAGGGGCAGAGAGAGAGGGGGAGAGAGAATCCCAAGTAGGTTCCACACTGTCAGCACAGAGCCTGACATGGGGCTCAATTGCATGAACTGGGAGATCATGACCTGAGCCGAAATCAAGAGTCAGTCGCTTATCCAACTAAGCCTCCTAGGTGTCCCATATGCAGTTTTTCTATATATTTTTTTCAACCCACACATTTTCTCACTTAAGTGCGTATTGGTCAGAGAACATGGCACAGGAGATGCCATGTTTCTGTATTTTCCAAGGTCAGCTCTATGGCATAATATGTGGCCAGTTTTTGCACTTGAGGGGTGTGGGTCTTCTCTAATTGTTAGGCTCCTGTTCTTTGTAATGCACAAAATCAGGATTTTTTATTTGACTTTTTCAGTTTGTAATGGCTTCTTGATCTACTTCATGTGTCATTATTGAGAGAGGTGTATTGAAACAATTGCTGTTATACTGGTGGATTTGTTTCCTACAGGTCTGTTAATTTTTGTTTTTATGTGCAGCGTACAATTGAACTTTTCAATTCCAACTCTGACTGGAAGTTTTTGTCTTTTATCTGAAGATATTAACCCATTTATATTCATTGTGAATGCTGATATATTTGACTTTATTTCTTGTAACTTGTCATGTGCTTTGGGTTTGTCCTGCTTCCTCTGATTCTTTTTATTATTTTTTTTAATTTTTTAATGTTTATTTATTTTTGAGAGAGAGAAAGACAGAGCATGAGCAGGGGAAGGGCAGAGAGAGAGAGAGGGAGACACAGAATCTGAAGCAGGCTCCAGGCTCTGAGCTGTGAGCATAGAGCCCAACGTGGGGCTTGAACCCATGAACCATGAGATCATGACCTGAGCTGAAGTCTGGTGCTTAACCCACTGGGCCATCCAGGTGCCCCCTTCCTTTGATTCTTTTCTGTCTTCTTTTGGATTTTATTTTCTTATTCCATTTTTCCCTGCTCCCTCTTTGGTGGATGTATGTTCTTTGCTTATTCTTTTAGTAGTTATACTAGCAGTTTAAATAAGTGTACTTTGCTTAATAAAGTTCACATTTAGTTAACATATTACATCCTCCAGAATAATCTTCAAAATTTAGGATAATTTTGCTCCCAGATCACACTCCTTCCAACTGTTATTATCCATAATTACTGTGTCAGCTGGAGTTCTGTTACTCTTATAGGTCAGTATTATTATTTCAGCTATTATTTTTTGTTTGCCCCATCCCATTTGGTATTTGCATTATCACTGTATACAATCATTAGATTAGCCCACTTATTTCCCTACGCCTTTGCTCACTTTTTACTACTTACATCAGCTTTTCGTCTGGAATAATTTTTCCTGTGTCTAACATACATCCATTAGAATTAAAGTTTTAAAGCTATTTTGTAGGTTACTTTTTTGTGGATAAATACTCAGTTTTTGTTTGTGTTTTTATTTTAACATCGCTGTTGAGAGTTTCACTGGGCATTGATCTCTGGGCTGACAGGAACTTCTCTCAGCCCCCTGAAGATGCTCCGTTCTTCTGGGCACACTTGGGGTTGAGAAGTCAGCAGCTGTTCCAAAAACTAGTTCTTTATGGGCGATCTGTGTTATATCATCTCTTGCTTTTAAGATTGTTTTGTTTTCTTCAGTTTTCGGCAGTTTCACTATGATGCCTCTGTGCTGAATCCTAAATCTGAAAACGGGTAACGTTATCTCTTTGATAAGACTTCCATTCTGTTCTTTTATCACCTTCCAGAACTTGGATTAGATTTGTGTTAAGCCTTACGCATCTTCTATGTGTCTTACCCATCTGAGCTTACTGGGCATCTTTTTATCTCTGGACTACATTCCGAATATTTTCCTGTCTTCCAATGAATTCCTCTTCAGCTCAGAGGCTCTGACTCAAATGCGGTCATGTGGTCCCACTTAAAACACTTAAAAGTGTTGAGTAATGTTCCCCCGTTGGAAGAAATCCTGGGTCTGACCATTTCAATCCCTGTCATTCTCTAGATGAAGATGAGCTCTTTTCCATTTTAGACACAGAGACAATAGATGGACTAAGAGAAACAGACTCTGCGTGGTGATGCAATTACAGCCTTGATGGATCACATGACCCACCACTTTATGCTTATCCTACTTTCCTAATAGACACCCGAGTACTTCCAGCCAACTCTTTGCTAGGTAATGCCAAGAGCCCAACTGAGTTATTACCAATATATGTATCCGTAATTGGCCACATCAGAGGATAAAATCAACAATTACAGGCTTCATGCTTGCACCAAAGAATATAATTTTATCATAACATCGATAACAGTTCCACACTCTACCCAATCTGACCACCAGAAAATGATTTTCCCCCATGAGGGAAAGACAAGCCTGACGGCCCAGTAGCATGTTAGTCCCTGTCCCTTCTTCCCACCCTTCTTTGTCAGACATGGGAGGACTTCTTCAGGCTGCTTCTCCACGGCACGGTAGTACCCTTCTGGTGTTAAAGGCTATTAATCAGAACCCACTCAAATGAATGGTTTATGCTACCATGAAACTTGTAAGCCAAGTAGATTATCCCAAGTGACTTGCTGGTTTGTTTGTAACTGCCAGAAAAGACATAAAACAGCAGTAAAGTTCTGTTGATCCTTGTCCCATTTTTCTTTATTTGCTGTGTTTGGAATAGATACAGTAAGTGTCAGTAATTACTTGAAAAATTGTTCTTATCCAAAAAAATAAGGAAAGAATATGGGTCTCATAACTGATAGAGAATGCCAAAACTTGTAATAGGTATCCTAGGGTAACTTTTGAAGGCATCCATAGAGGAAAACATTCTGAAACGGACAGGACTTTGGAGGTCTTTAGAGAGGACAGGTATCCTGTTTAGGGCAGTTCTAGAAAGTCAGAGCCAGGCTTATCACTGCCAGTAAGGACTCCTGTCAGTTGCTTGATTCTTCAGGATCAAGCCTTCATTGACTGGGGACAATACTGATTTTGCTCTTAACGTCGTCACTGTGGATTTGGATGGCATTATCCACCTTCTCTTCCCCATCACCCACTCGGACAGCACTGATGGGCTCTAGCCAAGTGGCATGTCATGTCCCGTGGCTTCAGTGGTTGGCATGGACATATGATTCAATAAGAAACACACTGAGACTTTTGTTGGGAATGTCAGAAAAGAGGCCCAACCTATTTCCCACTGAACCATACTCTACAAGGATATAGGCAGAAGCTGGAGTGGCCATCTTGCTACCCTGAGGGTAAAATCTTTGTGAGAATGGAGCCAACACAGAGGAATTAGGGCAGATAAATTGAGAGATGACAGATCTTGCTGATGCTTTCTGAGCACCTGGATCCAGCCATGCCTGAAGTCATCGCTCCTCTGGTCTTTTCAGTTTCATGACTCAATCAAACCATGGCTGAGAGAGTTATGATATATTTTGACCAAACTATCCCTATATTCTAATCAATGGCCATATGATCCCCATTCTTAGGAATTTTGTCAGTGATTAATTGCTGTGATGGTTAATTTGATGTGCCAACTTGACTGGGTTAAGAGGTGCCCAGTAGCTGGTAAAACATTATTTCTGGGTATGTCTGGAAGAGATAAGCATCTGTATTGGTAGACTGAATAAGGAAGGTCACCCTCAGCGATGCAGGTGGGCACCATATTATCCACTGAGGACTTGAAGAGAACAAACAGAGGAAAGGCAAATTTTCTTTAACTTGAGCTGGAACATCCACTTTCTCCTGCCCTTGGACATCTGCTCTCCTGGTTCTCTGGCCTTCAGACTCAGACTGGGACTTATACCATGAGCCCCTGCTTCTCAGGCCTTTGAATTTGGACAAATTATACCAAATTATACCACTAGCTTTTCTGGTTCTCCACTTGGCAGACAACACGTACTAGGACTTCTCAGCTTCCATGATCATGTGAGCCAATTCCTATAATAAATCTTTATCTCTATCTCTGTCTCTGTCTCTGTCTCTGTCTCTGTCTCTGTCTCTGTCTCTAGCTCTAGTTCTAGCTCTAGCTATCTCTATCCTATTGGTCCCATTTCTCTGGAGAACGCTGATAACATAATTGCTTAACTTTTATCTAGTAATAGTATTAGCCTGAGATGATCTGCAGACTTTGTGGGGCTACTCAGACATCTTCCTGGTTGGGAGAGGATCCCTTGGCCTATTTTGAGTGTTCACATGCTTGTAAATTAATTGGAGAAAATTATTCAAACAAGTAAAACACAAAAGGTACGTTTTGAGTAGCAAAAGGTGGTTTATGTTCCCTAAGTGCTATTATTCTTGGTTGGCATCAAAATGCACCTTCTGGCATAAAGTCAGAAGACTTTGGGGAGAGTATAAAAAATGATAGCCCTATGGATCTGCTCATCCCAGAAAAGATTCTAATTTTACCTTAGGAAAAAGAAAGAGAAAGTGAGTAATTACTTGAAAGATTTCCTTAACAAAACAATAACATGGGTCCCAGAGTTTATGGAGGATGCCACAACTCTGGGAACAAAGTGAGCAGCTCATTCCAGGCGGGAGAAGGATTGTAAGCTGAGCCCAGCTAGGAGTGTGCACAGGAGAGCTCTTGACCTCACTTGCAGACTGGGTGGTATCTCTCTCTTACTCTCAGGTTCTCAACCTCAGCACATTTGGGATGGAGTAATTCCCTGCCCTGTGCATTGTAGGACGTTCAACACTGTCCCTGGCTTCTACTTACTAGATGCTAGTAGCATCTCCTTGCCTTGATTGTGACAAACCAAAATGCCTCCGGAGATCCCCTGGAGGGCAAAATCACTCCCAATTGAGCACCACCACTCGATCGCCTCCCTTTACCCTCCTCTGCAGCTAGACTACAAACCAGACCTGAGCTGACAAGTTTTAGTGGGTCCTGACAGATATCCAGGACAACGTGTGTGGAATATTTGTAGAGAGACTGTGTCGTGCATAAGAAAGAACATAGATTGAGAAACAGGCAGAGCTGAGTTCAGATTCCCAGCTGGGGCATGTTGTGCAGTTGCTTGATTTTACAGAGTTCTGGTTTCTGCATGTGTTTACAGGGAACAATAATTCCCTAATCGAAGTGATGATTTGGATTGAGGTGAGTTGTTAAGTACTTAGGTGTTAAGTGTTTAGATTTGTTAGTTGTGTTTGCTTATGTGAATGTTTGCATGTGTCTATATGTGTGTGCACGTCTGTGATTGTGTGTCTGTGTCTCTGCATGTCCGTGTGTGTATTTGTGTGACTGTGTGTGTCTGTCTGACTGTAACTGAATGTGTTGTAACCCCACAGTCCTGAGTGTGGTCCTACAGGATTTAGCTCTCGATGGAACAGATGCCTCCCACTGGTCTTGGTGAAAGACTCTACGTGTCCGGGGTGCTGCAGTGAGGACTAGGTCATAATCTGAAAGACCAGGGGAATATAACCATTAAAGATTCTGTTTTTACAGCTTGCTTTCTCCCCGGCTTTGGGCCGGTGCCAATGTGCATGGTTTATGTTCTCCATAAAGAGACAGGTTAGTTGCCTGATGGCAGTGAGCACAGTCATACAAATTGCTTCCCCCCTTGAAGTCATTGAATAAGGATAAAGTACTAAAATGGAGGATTTGGTTTGTCATATTTTCAGGGGGACTGCTCTTGTGAAAAACTTTCAGAGATGGGGAGAGCCTACAGGTTCTAGGCAGTGGTGCGTGAGTGTGTGTGTGTGTGTGTGTGTGTGTGCGTGTGTGTTGTTATATCAAGAATATCAAGGGGCGCCTGGGTGGCTCAGTCTGTTAAGTGTCCGACTTCAGCTCGCGATCTTGTGGCTTGTAGGTTCAAGCCCCGCGTCAGGCTCTGTGCTGACAGCCCGGAGCCTGAAGCCTGCTTCAGATTCCGTGTCTCCCTCTCTCTCTCTGCCCCTCCCTCACTCATACACTGTCTCCCAAAAGTAAGTAAACGTTTAAAAAAAGAATATCAATTATAATGCTGGTAGCTGATATTTTTAGTGCCGCTTATATGCCATGAATGGCACGAAGGACTTGATAAGCTTTAGACCCTTTGTTCTGTCTATAACCAGATAAGCTTGGCACCATCATTACCCCCTTCACAGGTGAGTTCATGTAGAAGTGATGAACTAGCCCATGGTCACACAGGTAAGAAGCGGGGCTCATTGTAACTCCGCCTCCCCGAGGCTGGAGGTCCAGTCCCGACCCCTGGTATTTTCTGCCCCACCTCCTGAGCCCGTAGCCCTGCCCAGACCCTCACCGGACACACAGAGGGCTTCACCTGGGAGGGGTGTGCAGCCCCCGAGTTAGCCTCTCACGGGGAAACACTCGAGCCAACCCCGGGACTGGGCTCAGGCAGGCGGCCCGGCCAGCTTTGGCAGCGAAGGGATTTGGGCTCCAGCCTCAGGGTGCACCTTGAACTGGTGGAGGTTATGTGCAGCTGCCTCTGACTTCCCTCACAGTAACTGATGACGGGCCCCTCCCTCCCAAATCCTTGGGATTTGTTTTATGTTTTCCTCAAAGGCTCCAGGGTGAGCGTGACGCCGGCACATAAATCTCAGTCAAGCGGTAGGGCCGGTGGGAGGACAGGTCAGGAACGAGAAAGCCCAAACACATATGGGAAGGGCGGCCGGCTCACAGGGCCTCCGCTCTGGGGCGGCGCCGGGCCAAGGAGGCCACCTCCCAGTGGCCGCTCCCCAGGCCCAGGACACCAGGGTCAGCGGGTCGCCAGCCCTGGCAGAGGCGGCATCTCCAGCTGCTACTAAGAAGAAGAATTCCTGTCAGGTGTTTGCTGTGGCTCACGCATTTGTCAGAGTCCCGACTCAGGTTCCCAGACGTTTATGGAGTCGAGTCCCCGGGGTGGGGGTGGGGGGGGAGGGTGGTGCCTGAGCAAACTGTGAGGTCGGCCTACCTCCCACCAACATTACTCCACTTCTCACTGCCAAAATTGGACAGCTCTCCACCCTTCACCACCCAAACACTTAAACCAAAAAATAGAAAGAAATTCAGTCAAACTGGTTTGTGTATAGACATAGCCCCCAGCTACCAACAAACACCGGTGGTTGGAAGTGGAGTAAGTCACTCAGAAGTTTGAGAGCTTGGGAAGCAACTTTAATACATTGGTCACAGGACCCCTAACTTTGCGCACGGGTCACCACTGGCCTCTTTCACGTCAGAGCCCAGTGTCCCGGCACCAGCTAGGCCCACCTCGACCACGGTTTAACGGTGGTAAAACTGGGCCCTCGGTCATTCTTCGCCTGCTCTGTTTTCTCCTGTGGTACCTGTCACTTTCTAATGGTTATGTTTATTGTTGATCGCCTGTCTTCTGTCTCTTAGAATGTGAGCTCCATGAGTCAGGGGCTTTGTGTGTTTTGTTCACTCATGTCTCCCAAATACCTGGACCAGTGCCTGACGCGTGGAAACTACTGAAAAATATTTACTGACCGTACGAAGAAGTGACTGAGTGAGGAAATAAGTGGGCAAACAAGTACTTGCTGAGGGGCGTAGTTCAGAATGAAAGGCTCAGGCTTAGCATGCCCCTCTCTTCCGGAAAGTTTGAGTCTGAGTAATCAGAGCTGGCTGATTTGGAAATGATACTTCAAGAAGATGGTGAGCATCCCAGGACTGGGGACATTCACTTGGCAAAGAGGATGGAAAGGAAGTCCAAGCCTCGGATGCCCAGGTGGTCTCTCAGCCCTGTAAGGCCCCATCTACCTCTTTTGCCAAGACTTTTGTTGCATTAGCTGGTGCTCGCCTCAGTTCCAGAGAAGTGATGAGCAGGACAAGGCAAGGTTGGCAAGGTAGATGGCCTGGAGGATCTTTTCTAGAGATCTGTAACATTGATGAGTTGGAGGAATGCATCAAGATGGGCATTGCTTCAAGTCTTATTCTCTTGGTTGCACATAACAGAACACCCAGCGCTCCCTTGTACAACCTTGAACCAATCACTATGGCCAGGGGAATGGAGCGAACCAACTGGTCATGTGTGTGACTCTGGATCCAAGCGTGGGGTCAGTGTCCCTGGCTGACAGTAAATGAGGAGAAGAGAAAAAATGGGTCCTCAAATGAAAATTAGGATGCTTCCTTCCATAGGAAGAATGGGTTCTTGGGAGGAATGCTAACAAGTGACGGTTCCAATGATGTGAAAGGAAACCCATCTAGAGCAGAGGCAGAATGGTTCCACCTCAAAGGCCAGCTCCAGTTGATTGTCAGGGGCTCTCTGGAATGCCGTGTTGAGCATAGCCTGAGACCAAGCCAAGGGGAAAAAAATGTCATGATGGATTAGAAATACCTGCTGTGTGCTCTGAAAACATTTGGGTGCCAGATATTTGTTCTCCTTTATTTAGGCATTAGCCAGTGGAAATGATTAGAAGTGAAAACATGTAGAGTGACAATTCTGCTAGGTCGTGGTCAGTTTTGAAACTTGCATTGAGTTTATTTATTAAAGTCCTTGTTGCTTTATTTTTCACACACCCAGTCAGGACAAAAAAAAAAAAATGAGGATCTAATATACAAGGCCACTCATCGCCATCAATGTCAATCGGATATGGTGAACTAAGGTGACATTCAACCTTTCCTTTTTCTTGGTGGCATTGCGAAGACTATCCATGATGTGACTCTGACCAGGACTTGCCATTTGGCATTTGGTCAGTAGCCGCTTGCTTGTCTTTTTTCCCCTTTGCTCAACAAATCTTGACCAAGCCCTATTTGAGATAGGCACTCTGCTAGCCACTGCGTAAACAGTGGTGAGCAAAACAAATCCAGTCCCTGTCCTCACTGAGTTCATGGCCCATTGACAGCAGCCTTGTTGGTTTATAACTCTTTGCCATGTCTCTTTTTATTCCTAATTTGTCATCTCTGGAGAAGCCATGTTCAGGTCTATTCCATTCTAGCTCAAGAACTGCGACTAGATCTTTTACCGGGAAATGTCAACCACTCCTAAATTTGGGGGAGAACATCAGGTGGCTAAGGCAAACCTGTTCTCCTCTGTATGCACTGAGTATCAGTTCCAAGAAGATGCTTATCAACAAAGCCACTGTTTGGAAGTTGAATTATAATTCTGGCATTTCATACACATGATCTCACTTAACACATCAGCAGTCCTCATGGGAGGGTACTGTTGTTAATAATGCCATTGTCGGGGCGCCTGGGTGGCGCAGTCGGTTAAGCGTCCGACTTCAGCCAGGTCACGATCTCGCGGTTTGTGAGTTCGAGCCCCGCATCGGGCTCTGGGCTGATGGCTCAGAGCCTGGAGCCTGTTTCCGATTCTGTGTCTCCCTCTCTCTCTGCCCCTCCTCCGTTCATGCTCTGTCTCTCTCTGTCCCAAAAATAAATAAACGTTGGAAAAAAAAAAAGTTAAAAAAAAAAAATAATAATGCCATTGTCTCGCCAGTAAGAAAGCCGAGGCTCACAGAAGTAAAATGGCTTTCAAACATCACACAGGTAACAAAAGGTGGAGCTGGGAACCAAATCTGTGTTTTCTTATTTCAAGGGCTGGGTTTCTAACCACCAGGCAGTACTGCCGTGCCATGAGCTCCTAGGAATAGAACGATGGTTTGATTATACAAATGACCTCAAATGGGTGAAAATTCCTTTTTCACGGTTCATGATCAAGATGTTGGCAAGCTCAATTTCTAGAGGGAGCTCTCTTCCTGATTTGTTGACTGCTGCCTTGTTGCTGAGTGATCACATAGCCTTTTTTTCTGTGCATTTATGCATGCAGAGAGAGAGAGACAGTGAGAATAACAGAGAGCACGAGCAAGCTGTAATATCCCCTCTTATAAGGACACCAATCCTATCTGACTTAACCTTAACTGCTTCCTTTAGAGGTCCCATCTCCAAATATGGCTACTGGGGAGTTAGAATTTCAACATACGAATTTTGGAGGGGACACAAATATTCAGTCCATGGCACTCCTTTTCCTGTGACTAAAGTTATCTTATAGGTTAAGGGAAAATCATTATGCATACTGGCTATCTCCAGTGGTGGGGCATTAACTTTGCCAATACAGAAGGTCAAGACATTTGTGGCATGCATAATTGATTGAGAATTAATGAATTATTGGGAGTTAAGAATCTAATGATGTTTGTATTTCCTTTAAGTGGATAGGACCTAAGGCCTTTTCCTGCTTCTCATATTGGATTTTTATGCCTTTCCTGGTTCTCATGGTGGATGCAGTACCCAGGGGTAGTAACCATCTGAGTATCCTCAGGTCTTCCGATTTCATATAATATTCTTCTTTTTAGTAAAGATAACTCCCGTTAAGTTTAATGTATTGGGATTTAATTTTTACATATTTGTAAGCAACTTTGTAAAAATAACCAGAAAAACTCATTTTGCCATTTTCTACTCTTTGCTTGAGGGATTGTGTGTGTGTGTGTGTGTGTGTGTGTACAAAAGTGTGTCACTATATTTATGAGATCCTTTTGGATTGAACTAGGTTTTCATAAATTTCGCAGACTATTGGAAAGCTTTCCTTCTCTAATTCCTCATGTAGGTGTCCTTCTGCCAAGTGGATCATTGTGGGTCTGAGGAATTAGAGGTGTGGTTATTTCCTTAGTGAGTTGTATAATCTCTTCCCAGAGCACCCCATCCAAGTACAACATCCATGGTTGTAATGGAGGCGGCAGCCTTACCTGGTGGTGCCTAAGCTCTCACTGATGGGCCATCACTGGCCATGAGGAGTCAGCCCAGCGGGCCTGCATTCCAGGGATTTAGGAATTTGGGGGTGAAATTAAAATTTTGTAAGCATTATATTTCAGAACTGAAAGAATGTAAAAGCCCTGTAGAAAAGATTCTCCAGTTCCCTCCCTGACCAGGAATGTCTGGCAAAGTAGATTTTGTGATTTTGAAGGGGCCGCCTATAAATGTTTCTTCATAGCAGAGTTGAAGATCATTAGCCCGATACACAGTTATGAGTTCTGAGAGAGGATAACCCTCTTCTTTTGGGTGAGTCCATATTTTTCATACCTCTGAGGCCTTGGTGTCAGGAGGGGAAAGGCCATTGAATGGTGAAATTTCCCAAGGAGTGGGTCATCATGGGTCTAGTTACCAAGTGATCAGTTCCCATCTGGCTTTACAAGGAAGGAGGAGTGGCTGGAGAGGAGTCTAGGAAGGATCCCTTGACATCTAACGTGCATTGACCATGCCATCTTAGACAAGCAAGATGACTCTGAAAATTTTTCAACTTTATTGTTTTATTTATTACGGTGCTTTCATTCATAGATTTATTCAGCAACTTTATTGAATGCCTACCGTGTAGAAGTACCATGCAAAAACTCTAGTGGTAGGCAAGAAAAAGAGGATCCTTGTCTCCTAGGACAAGATGGTCCTTTCCTTGTCAGGGAAGAATGGAATGTGGTCCGTTATAATTAGTGTGGAAGGTGCCGATGGTGGGAAGTACATGGGAAAGGAGCCATCCCTGTCTTGGAGGGAGGGGTAATTGACTTGAGACCTAAGAGTTGAACAGGAAATTTTCAGGTTCCACTGGGACTACCATGAAGGTTGGAGGGTCAAGAGGGAGAAGAGCATTTCCAACAGAGGGAACAGAATGTGCAAAAGCCTAGAAGCTAGGAGTCAGGAGTATTATGTATTTGAGGACCTGAAAGAAACTCAGAATGTTCTGAGACTGAAGACTTCTCTGTTTTCCCAGGGGAGCATTGGGATGGTGGTGGGTATACAAGTCGGAGAAGACTTGAAGAAACAGGTTTGAATTTTTAGTTCATTGGCCTGTCTTGCTCCACTGTGAACTCAGACCTTCCCTTGGTGGTGCAGAACCAGATGGTGTGGCTCTGAACTCACATTAGGCACTGTGCGATTAAATAGCTACAGACATATCATGGAACAGAGGAAAAAATTACTTTGTGCTATTTTATTGTGTGAAAATGTTCCTGTTAGGAAAACTGAGGATATAAGATAGTACATGGAGTACAGTGACAGCTGTGTTAAAATAATACAACAACAAAAGAAGTTTATGCGTTGAAAAAAGAAACAAAATACACCAATGTGTTAATTGTCAGTGGGTAATGGGATTCAGTGTTAATTTTTCATTTTTCATTTGCATTTATTATCCACATTTTCCATGGATGAACAAGTATTAAGAGGGGGAAAACCAAGAAAAATCTCTACCAGTTAACCGCCAAATGTTTATTCAGTTACAAAGGAGGAGCACTAAAGAAGACAGCACAGAGTCTCTTGTCTCCAGGACCCGGGTCTCCTGATGGGGGAAGGAATATGTAAGCACTGATAGGAAGCCCAGACCAGCTTGGTCAGGAGGGACTTTTCTCTGCAGCAACCTTCTTTTGAGTCAGCAACCACCTTAGAGAGGATGAACGCATCCCCTGTGAGACTGTGGAATGACAGGAGTCAAGGAGAGCATTTTCCAGAAGGCTTCTTCTTTTCTTCCTGTACATTTCTCCATGGGATTGTTTCTATTTCTTATTCGACTTACCTTGGTAGACACAATAAGGTTGGAGGTAATGGGACCAGCCAGGAGCAAAGGAGTTCTAAGGCTGATCTTTTCTTGCCTGGGAAATATCGCATGTCTGTCAGGAAAATTCAGTGGGCAATTGACAAACACAAAGCTCAAAATAAATAGAGAACCTAAAACAGACCGTCTATACATGTTCACACTAGGTCACTCTCCACAAATGAAAAAAAAAAATCTTCTGATACATATGTATAAAATACCAAATGCTTTCAACTGGGATAGCAAGGTGAAGGCAGAGTTGTAAGCAACCTCAAGATCTGAAGATTGAACTTGGTGAAATATCATATCTGGGGTAAATGTTTGCATCAGACATTAAATAGAATTGCCCCTTCTTCTTCTTCTCTTTCTCCTTAAATAGAATTGCCTTTGGCAGAGCAGTGAAGTATCTACAGATCAATTGGCCTCAAGATCAGAGCCACTGAAGGTCCAAAAAGTGAAGCTAAAGCATTGAGAGAAACTTTAATAGTACAAGTTTGCGAGGGAAAAAAAAGTATGCATTAGTCAATGAATGAGAAAGCAGAGTTGTACTTACTAGGGTCAAGTTTACATGCATTAAAAAAAGAAAATCCTCCCTGGAGACCTCAACAATTTTTATAATTGTAGTATAGAAGTTAAATGTTTTAGCTGAAGGAAAAAAATGAGTTGAGTTTTCCAGCTGTGCGTCTGCTCGGCTAGTCAGGGACAGGAGGAGAGGGGGCTGTTAAAAGTGCAAATCAGCAGTGTTATCTTTCAGACCTGGGAAGCTACTGTGGCTGGTTGGGTGGCTCCGGTTATAGATGATCTGTCTATGGCAGTGTCAGCAAAGGGACAGCCTGTTTCCCTTCCCACTCGTGCCCTGGGAGCAAAGGAGTGAATCTGAAACCAGGACCTGACAACGGGGCGGGGGGATGAGATGGTGTCAGTTCACTATCTTCAGAATTGTCGCCAGACATCCAAACAGATGATCCCAGAGATTTTTTTTTCAGCTGAAGTTCAGAATCAATTCCTAGATGTTGGCTCTTCCTTCATGGGGCTTCAGGTCACTAGTCAATGCAATAGAACAGCGTGATTGATTGCAACGGTATCATATATTATAATAATAAAAGATGTGTTACTGATACCGTAAGAGCTATTTTTATCTTGTTCTTCCCTTATTTTTCATCTGTATCAGTGTGGTTTATGTAAACCTGACACATTTGTGTATGTGAAACAGATGCAGCGTAAAACACAGTTGTGTCTGTTCGAACCATATTTTTTTAATCATGGACATGATTTATGAAAATGTTCTCTGTGTATGAGCTTTTTCTTTCTCTCTCAAACAAAATGCCCAATAATTATAAATCTAACATTCAATTTTTCTGGTACTTAGAGAGATAGAAGAAGTTAAGTTTTTAAGTTGCTTTGCCTAATCTGTCTTCATTAGGTGTTGCAAGAGAAACAGTGTGTGAGTGTTCTGCAGAGGCAAATGAGAACTTTGGAAAATAACTCGCCATTCGAATGCATGATATGGAAATGGCCCTTCAACCATACTGAGCCACAGCCCCTAAAGTGCTCTCCCCAAGCCAAAGCATAAGAGACTTTTAAAAACTGAGAACAAACTGAGGGTTGATGGGGGGGTGGGAGGGAGGCGAGGGTGGGTGATGGGTATTGAGGAGGGCACCTTTTTGGATGAGCACTGGGTGTTGTATGGAAACCAATTTGACAATAAATTTCATATATTGAAAAAAAAAAATAAAGTGCTCTCCCCAAGGTCCTGCTTCCTCTGTCATCTCATAGTGAATGAAAAAAGAAAATTAGGATCTTCCCAAATAGGTCAGCCTCCACCTCCAGTGGAGTAACTCACAAAGTGCATTTCCATGAGAGAAATGATTGCATCCAAATACCCTTTTTTTTTTCTTTGTCAAATATTCTTTACCACTACAGATGGGCCCGTTATTCGTCGGAGTTTTCAGACCTACAACCTAGTAGTCTTGTTCACCCTCATGTTCAATCTGTGACTGTAGGTTGGATAGAGTTTATCTCCTCTACAAGACACCCTAGACCAAACCATCACCGTCTGCCTCCTGGACTAATCTCCCCAAATCTACTCCTGCCCTTCCTTGAGCCCCCTTGTTTTCTGTGACCAGTCTGATCTGAAGGGACAAGTAAGCTGGGGTACCTGGGTGCCTCAGTCGGTTAAGCATCTGACTTCAGCTCAGGTCTTGATCTCACGGTCCATGAGTTCGAGCCCCATGTCGGGCTCTGTGCTGACAGCTCGGAGCCTGGAGCCTGTTTCAGATTCTGTGTCTCCCTCTCTCTGTCCCTCCCCCATTCATGCTCTGTCTCTCTCTGTCTCAAAAATAAATAAACGTTAAAAAAAAATTGAAGGGACAGGTAGGGGGGCCAATTACCAGCCCCCCGATGAGACCTGTGTGGCTGTAGGAGAGGACACATCATAACTCCAGGAGGGGTGGCCTTCAGTAGAATGAAAGACTGAACCGTGAATAAATACCCCGTTGCCCCTGGCACTTTCCACTGACTGAACCCAACTCAAATGTGGACAGCAGAAAGTCCCAGGGGATGAACTCTGCAGAGGTCACCGCCCATGGGTACAGAGCAAGATGGAGAAGAGTGGAGAATGGATCAGAGTGGAGGGCACACGGCACACAGAGAATATCCCATACATAGTTCTTCTGCTTAAAACCCTTCCAGTGGCACCCCGTTGCACTTCGGCGGGGTGCCTACTATCCGATCTCAAACAGCGGCAAGCCAGAGTGTTAGAATTCAAGAAAAGAATAATTGTAGTTTCCTTACTTTTCCAGCTATGGTAAAAGCTGATGCCAACACCTGCTTTCACGAGAAGATTTTCTGAGATTAGCACATTGTTCAAATGGATGCTGTTAAATTAATGCTATTTAAGGAGCTTGTAGGTGGTCTCTGCAGTGTTGTTTATGTAGCTACTCTGTCTTAACTTCCCCGCATCTCCTCTGTTATGGAGGGGTGCAAAAATCCAAATGTCACACCAGTCCCATCCGATTGATCGGATTGATCAAGAGTCTGAGTTCCTTCCCTTCAGCCAAGCTGGCCGTCCCTAGGCTTCATGCAAAGACAAAGCAGTTCACCCAAATGTGGCAGACGGTTCGTTCTAGCGTATCTGCCTACCCTTTGCAGAGGGGTGCCTGTTTGCAATCCTGGCTCTAAATTAATGTGTGCATTTCCCGCGCGGAGGCAGACATCACTTTAAAAGCACATTTGTAAAAAAAAATAACCGTATCTGTTTCTGGCATCTATTTTCTGCCGTGGCTGCTGCTTTTCTCCTTTTCACCCTCCTTGCCTCTCTCTCTTGCCTTTTCGCCCTCTTGCCTCTCTCCTCCCTTTCTTTCTTTTCATTTCACATGTTCCCCCCATTTTCTAGAATTTTTCATCTTTTTATTCTCATCTTTTATTTTTTTAAATTAACATTTAAAAACTATAGAGTAACGTAACAAAAAACATCACCCATAGTTTCGGCCCTTGGAATGAGGTACTATTAACACAGAGCACAGCTGCCTCTAGTGCTTTTTCTACAACCCCGTGAGAACTGTCTGTCTCACTTAGCAAAACACCCAGAAGTATTTAGTGCCTGTTGTCTTGGGCCACTGCAGACAATGGGCAAAGAGAGTTGCTTTTTATATCTTATAATATTTACAGAAAAATCTACCAGATCGTCTGTGTGGGATAGGCAGATAGGATAGGTGAGGATGGGTTTTGCAACCTTTAACCCCTCAGTGGAAGGTATAAAATTGAAGAGCCCAACCAGAAAATTGAAGAAGCTGAGAGGGAAATTGGGGAAAAGTCCTTTGGAGAGAGTCCGAGCAGGCTGTGATTGTCACCTGCTCCCCAGTCTCCACCCCACGGTGGGGCGAGTGAGCTCCCTCCTAACCCCAGGGCACACAAGTGAGGTTTCAAGTCAGCCACCCCATGGGTTTGCACAGATTGCCTGGAGATTTGGGTATATGGAGCCTGGACACCAGGGAAAAGCATGGAAGAGCCAGTGGGGAGACCCTGGCCTGCATGAAGGAACTGGGGAAGACAGCTCTCCAGAAATGGAGGAACACCAGACAAACCAGACTGCCCAGCAAAGGTCTTGCTTTATTTACTTATTTATTTTTTTTAGAGATACCATGTGTGAGTAGGGGAGAGAGGGAGAGAGAAAAAGAGAGAGAATCTTAAGCAGACTCCACACTCTGCACAGAGCCCAATGTTGGGCTCACTCCCATGACCCTGGGATCATGACCTGAGCTGAAATCAAGAGTCAGGTACTTCAACCCACTGAGCCACCCAGAGCATCAGAGGTCTGGCTTTAAATATCTGCAGTGGCCAGGGAAAACCAATGTCAGATCACACTGATGTTGATATAGAAGGAGCTTTCCTGCCTTTTCTTTCTCCTTGCCTCCACCTAGGCCTCAAGGAGTCAGAAATCTAGCCACTGGGGGGAAGTTATGAGCAAAAAAGGAAATAAAGAAGAATCTTCATGCTTCTTCCCCTGTTAGAGGTCCAGCCTGAGACCATGTGAGCTTTAAGTAGAATTGAGACTGTTATATGGAACTGTACATTATTTATCAAAATGACACAATTTGTGAAACCATAAGTGACAAGAGGACATTTTGTGGTCTCTGACCAGAAAATTGATGGGCCCACCTCTAGGCCTTTTACAGGAGCTGGGAAAGAATTGGCCCCACAAAGTGGCTTTGAATGGGCAAATGGGGAAAAGAAGAGGGTTGTGTGTTGGCATCTAACTGAGCCGAAACTCTGTTTGAATATAGTGATTTGTATATATATGTTACATGTGTGTATGCCTTTAAAATATACAGAAAACATCTATGAATCTGTCACTCCAAAACAAAATTAAAGCATTGAAATTAAAGCCAAAGCCCCCTTTGATTCCTGCCACTGTCTTCACCCCAACCTATGCTGTGAGATTATACCTTACATTCATATAGGGCATTTAACTATGTAAAGTGTTTTTTTTTCCCTTTTCTTCTATCTCCTGTTATTTGATCCTTAGGACAATTCCTTGTAATACTAGGAGCAAAATGGTCTATGAATCCATTTTGCAGTAGGTAAGGCTGAGGCTCATAGATGTTATACTTGTGTCCCTCCAGGTGCTCACATTTGCTTAGGGGCATCAAGCACTCAAGCCTCAGGCCATGTTGCAGTCAGGATGGATTTGTTAAGCAGCCCATCTCCCAAGGACATCAAAGTTTGTCTTCTCATTCTTCCCCTCCTCCTTGTAACTCACCCTTCGGAAGGGAATCTTTGTTTGCTTCTTGGTATGCTGACCCTCTCTGCAGCCCCTGCATGCCTTCCCTGTTAATGGAAGGGCTGGCATTCATACACCTTAGTCATTCCCAATTCATTTTAGTGGACCAGGTCAGCCAAGCCAACATTTACTCAGGCCTGAAGCCATTGGGCAGAGTCTTTTACAACATCAACAGCAGCAGCCAATGAGAAGACTTATTTAGTTCAAGTTCATTGCCTTTTGGCGTTGCTGCTCGAGGTCTTTGGGATGGGTCTATGGCATTCCTTCATAAGGTACAATGGCCACCTCTTGGGCAGCTTGGAAGTCCCACAGATTCATACAAGGCCACTTGGTGTCATTTCATTTGGCACTTAAGCCAGGAAGTGACCCCTGGGCTTCTTGGAGGATTTGGAATCCTCACCTTGTAGCTCCGAGTGGTAAATTCCTCATTATGTCCTCCAGCCAACTCCATCATGCTCTTTAGAGGAGAGAGGCGTGAAAAAAACAAGACAAAACAACAACCACTGGGAGGATTCAGGAGAAATTTGTTCAGGTTTTCACCTTCCTTTCTCGCCTTTCACAATTCAACTTAAAATTCTAACCAGTTGAGGAAATGTAGTGTCCACAGTTAGAGCCATCATAAAACATACCATCTAAACCAAATGAAGCATCTAGGACTGTCCGGAGGAAAATCAGGACAGGACTTACCTCTATTCTGTTGTATCACCCATGCTGCTTTTTGGCTGAATTCATTCACCTCTTCCATATACTCAATTTATTAAAAAAAAAAACCCAAAATTTGAATTTCCCTCACACTGTATAACCAAGTTATTTGATTGATGAATTTGTGGTTGGGGTATCCTAAGGCTGTCAGAATACTATTATCCTGTGAGCAAAGATTTGGAGTCAGTTCTGAGTCCAAAATCTGGATTTGGCATTTCTGTAAGTGAGATCTTGGCCAAGATATTACTTTTTCAGAAGAGGCAGTTGAGAGTAATGGGGAAGAGAAGAGGATCTGGAAATAGAATGGCTGCATTACAACCCTGGCTCCCTCACTTACTAACCGTGTGACTCAGGCAAACTACTTAAGCTTTCTGTGCTACCATTTTCCCATTTTTAAAATGGGGATACAAGTAGCACTTAACTTTGGCAAAGTTAAAGACACAAAAATCGTTTACATTTCTGTACATTAACAGTGAACAACCTGAAGAGGAAATTGACAAAACAACCCATTAATAGCATCAAAAAATAATAGCATCAAAAAAATGCTTAGGAATAACCTTAACCAAGGAGGCCAAAGACATACTGAAGTTAAAATGCAAATACCTGGAAAGACATACTGTATCATGGATTAGGGGGCTTACTATTTGTGACATGGCAGTATTCCCCAAAGTGATCTATAGATTCAATGCAGTCTTCATCAAATCCCAATGATGTTTTTTACAAAAATAGAAAAACCTATCCTAAAATTCATATGGAATATCAAGGGACCCCAGACAGCCAAAATAGTCTTCAAAAAGAAGAACAAAGTCAGAAGTCTCATACTTCCTGATTTCAAACCTTCCTACAAATCTACAGCAATCAGAAGAGTGTGGTACTAGCATAAAGACAGGCATAGAGACTAATGTAATCGAATAGAGAGCCCCCAAATAAGCTCTTGCATATGGGTTTTCAGTGAGGCACCAAGATCATTCAATGGGGGAAAGGAAAGTTTTTTCAACCAAAGATGATGTGCACATTGGATATCCACATGCAAAACAACGTAGTTGGACTCTTACCTTACACCGTTCAGAAACTAACTCAAAATGGATCAAAGACCTAAACCTGAAAGCTTAAACTACAAAACTCTTTGAAGAAAACACAGAAGAAAAGCTTCATGATATTGGATTTGGCAATGATTTCTTGGCTAGGACACTAAAACACAGGCAACAGAGGAAAAATAAGTTGAGTTTCATGAAAACAAAAACTTCTGTGCGTCAAAGGACATGATCAACAGAGTGAAAGGGCGACTGATGAAATGGGGAAAATATTTGAAAATCGTATATATGGGAAGGAATTGACATCCTGAATATATAAAGAACTCTTACCACTCAACAACAAAAAATAACCCAATTAAAAAATGAATAATAGACTTGAATAAACTTTTCTCCAAAAAAGATACCCACATGGCCAACATGCACCTAGAAAGATGCTCATCACTGTCCATTAGTGAAATGTAAATCAAAACCACAGTGAGATATCCATTAGGATGGCTAGTATTTAAACTAAACAAAACAAGCAAAAACAAAGCAAAAATAAAACAAAACAAAAACCCAGAAAACAACAAGTATTGTCAAGGATGTGGAGAAACTGGAGCACGGGTGCGTCGCTGATGGGAATGTAAAATGGTACTGCTGCTGTGGAAAACAATATGGTGGTTCCTCAAAAAATTAAGCATAGAATTATCATATGGTCCAGCAATTCCACTTCTGGGTGCAAACCCCAAAGATTCAAAAGCAGAGATTCGAACTGTATTCATAGCAGCATGGGGAATATTGTGAATACACAACAGCCAAAGGTGATAGTGACCCAGGGTCCATCAACAGATGAATGGATAAATTACATGTGGTATATACATAAGATAGAATATTATTCAGCTGTAAAAAGGACTGAAATTGTGGCAAGTACTACAACACGGACAAACCTGGAAGACAGTATACTAAGTAAAATAAGCCAGACGTAAAAAGACAAGGACTGTATGATTACACTTATATGAAGTATTTGGAGGACTCAAATTCACGGAGGCAGAAAGTAGAATGGCAGTTGCCATGGGCTTGGGCTGTAGGGGGAGAAGAGGGAGTTATTGTCTAATGAATATAGAATTCCAATTTGGGAAGATGAAAAACGTTCTGGGGATGGATGGATGGTGGTGATGGTTGCACATCAGTGTGAATGTACATCATGCCTCTGAAGTGCACACTTAAAAAGAGTTCAAGTGGTAAAATTTCTGTTATGTGTATTTACTGCAAAAAACCAGCACTTACATGTAGTGCTGTCAAAGGAATTAAATAGTTTAATATATCTAAAGCAAGTTTAAGCAAACTTTTCCTATAAAGGGCCAGAGGGTAAATATTTTAGATTTTGTGGGATGTATGGTATCTGTTACAACTATTCAATTCTACTTTTGCAGAAAAACACTCATGGACAAACATGCATGGCTGTGTTATTAAAACAGGTGATAGACCAGTTTTGGTCCACAGGTCGTAGTTTGCCGACCCTGGTCTAAAGCATTTAGAATAGTTCCTGGCACAAAAGTCTTATTTAAATATTAGATATTACTGGTACTGCTATACAGTGTTGCTGTGAGTAATTAAATAAAATAATGCATAAAAGTGCCTGGCACCCAGCATATATGATCTAATTTATAGCTTTTGAATCGGGACATATTGAGGATACGTCATGCCGAGTTTGAAACTTGAGATACGAATTAGCACCCGGGGCTGACTAACAGAAGTGAGGCAGGGCGCAGGAGGACTGAGTGAAGTGTGAGTTTCCCTTAGATGGAGTAGGCCCCCCACAGCTTGGATAGACCCTGCCTCTGAGCCTGTGAGGTTCTTCACGTTGACTGCTGGTCCACCTCATCCCTCAGCAATCCAGCAGACCCATCACCAGCGGCTGACCAGCCTTAGTGTGCTACGTGTGGAGTGGTTCTCAGGGTCCTCTAGGACCCGCGGCTTCAACATCGCCGGGGAGTTTGTCAGAGTTGCATGCAGAAATGCATGGGTGCCTCTGATTCTGCCAATCAGATGGGAGAAGTGATTGCCTCCCATCTTGCCTAGATAGGGTTAGAGTGTATGGTTTGCCAGGGGACAGGCTGCTTTTCACCACTCTGACCCGACACCTCTCCCCCACCACAAGGGCCGGTGCACGTGAGATGTTAGAAACGTATGTCCGAGGGCGAGCACATAAGTGAAGGGTGGTTTGTCCACATCTTTGATGTCATTGCTGCGCCGACATCTTGTAAGTGATTGGGAGATGGTCCCTGCGGTCCCCTGGTGGGGGTGAGGGGGCTTCTGATGGCGAAAGGCATGGCAAGATGCTCAGTAAAGTGGGGTCGCTCAAGGTTGAGCAGACCTTCCAGTCGTGCTCAAGTCTTAAAGCAAACCTGGCTGTGGCATGAATTAGGCCTTCTGGGACCTTCTCTGGCCATCTTGCCAACGTGGGGGGAGTGGGGGTGGGGTGGGCATCTTGCTCTCCCTGTTCTCTTTCTCTCTGAACTTGGTTTGGTGGTGGTTTTGGCAGGGTCTTCTTGGTGGGACAACTTCAGGGTGGAGAATTCTTCAGTTGGCCGTATTCCTCAATGAGCATCGAACACATTGACAGATGGTTCTCTTCGCGCTGTCCAGGAGGACCCTGGGCCGTGCGTGTATCACCCCTGCATGACCACAGCCCTCTGTAGCAGCAGGGTCACCCCTGCAGAGCACAGGCCTTTGGCTTCTTTGCAGAGGCGCGACCCGGCAGGGCAGAGAAGCCTGGAAACGTGCTGAAATTAAGGGCACTCTGGCTTGAAGGAGCTGGAACCTGGGCCCCCAGGTGTCTCCCAGGTAAACTGCAGAGCACAGAGGTAGGGACATACCAGGCGAGGCTCAAGGACCTGGATATCTGTGATGCAAGCCGGATCTGTCATGGGAGGCAGCCTCCCGCGGGCCTGCGGCAAACGTCCCTGGATCTCTGCTACACTCCAGGAGCCAAAAACACAAGCCAAGCCGACAAGAGCAGGGCCTTTGCACTGAACTCATCTTGTGCCTGCTGCCAAACACTTCACATTTGGAAAAAGAAAACATGCTCTCCTAAGACCTTTCGCAGACCACAGTCAAGATCCCAAGAGCAGAGGCAGAAGAGGGGGCTGTTTGGACACTTCCATTTGGATAGATTTCCCTATAGGAGAGCAAATTACAGGGGACACAGCAGATACAAATGCCCGCATGTGTTACTACCTGTGATAAAATAAGGGGTTTTTGCTGATTTCTCCTCTTCCTGTCTTTCTGGAACTTGGGTTATGCATGGGTCTCTAGTGGGTCTTCCAGATCTTTGTGTCGGGATTCAACTGTGATTGTTTTTTCATGTATTATTGTTGATAGTTTTGTTCTGGGGAGGGATGAAAAATGATGATTGTCTTTAAAAGAAAACTTACAAAGCAGATATTGGTTCCTTTCTGTCTCGGCTGGGGCAGTCTCTATTTCACTTTGGAGATTCTGGAAGGAAGGAGTGGGAGAGAGGAATGCAAATTAAAAAAAAAAATTGATCCAAATAACGAGTCCCACTTTTGTGACATGTGAGTAAGAAAGGACTGGTTGCCACTCTTAATGTTGCTAAGTGCCAGTCACTCGTCCTGCAGCGGTGGGCAAGATGCTGGTGATGGGGATCCTGAGGGAGAAGTTCGCTCAAAATGAATTCCATTAACACAGCTACTGCCAGTCAAAAGGACTGAGCCCCCCCTCCCCCTGCCCCCCACCGGCACTTCATTTAAAGACCTTCTGATTCACCAAATCTCCCTGTCTTTTGCTCCCGATGTCTGGTGCTCCCGATGTATGGAATGTGGCATAATGTTTTTCATTTTTCTACTGGAAAAAATAAATAGGACAAAGTTTTAACTGCAAGTGAGACAATATGACTGATAGCAGTTAATACATAGTTGACTAATAGAGCATCTTCTGGCTAATGAAGAACATACCAAGTCCTGAACTCAAGGTGAAAGGCATCAAGATGCCCACACCTCAGACATTACTGACTTACCACTAGTCCCTGGGATTGATGCCAAGTGCTTACCTCTGTTCTGGGTGTTCTCAGAGATTCAGACTTAAATACACTGTGGTCATTCTTCTCTGTTGGCCTCCTTGGAGACAGACATTCTTAATTAACTTGCATAAAGTCTGGACTCTGAGGAAGCCTGATGGGCGCATACACAAAGCACTGTAGGACAGGAGGCAATGGCTCGAGCAAAGGTTTGGAGGTGAGAGTGAGCAGGAGGTGTTTCCCGAGAGGAGGTGATTCCAGTGTGTTTGGAGTGAGGATGCTGGGCATATAGTGGGGTAAACGTGGTAGGCTGGGGAATTGGGATTTTATTGTCTTTGAAAGGGGGAGCCTTAGAAATTTCCTGAGGATGATAAGGTGAGATATGTGTTTTGGAAATGAAACCCAGTGTAACATGTGGAGGGGGAACTGGGAGAGGCTGGCAGGCAGTGGACTGCCTGCGTTATTTTAGACAAAAATATATTGACAGAAGGCAGGAATATATTGTGCAGCTGTTGTGGGTTCACCGTGCGGCTGTGTTGGGTGGTGATGGTGAACAAGTTGTTGATGGCCCTGCCACGGGTGAGAGCTTCTGGTTGTTCATCTCAAACCATGATTTGTGAGGATGAGCTCCTGAGGGTCCTAGCAGGTCCTCCCCATAACCTCCCCTGAGGGATGTGGGCAGCTGAGGCATCTGAGGAATGAAGAAGGATTGCACAATTGGATTTTTCACCTGGGTCCAACCCAAGGTCTGGTACCTTCAATGCAAAGATCTAGCTTCTAATTCCATCAAGGAAGAGATTTCTGAGCTGTTCTCATTTACAGCTGGAGTCCTAGGCCCCTCCCAAAGGGGAACAGCCTGTTTTGGGAGCCGTGTCCTGACCAAGGTGGGTTTTGATCAGAAATTCAAGGGCATCTCCATTCATTGTCTCACCAAGCCCTTCCTACATTGCTTGCCCTTCATAGATGTAATTTCCTTTCCTCTATACTCTATTTTATCACCAATTTACTGCTGACAAAACTGGGGTTCAGAGAGTTTCAGAAACTGCTTTGTGCTGGTTTTGCTTCCCAGTTTTAGTAAAAATAAATCCATTAGTATTCTATTCTATTAGTATTTGCCATTCTGTTTGTCTCTCTGTTAACATGAGCTTCTCTCTCTCTCTCTCTCTCTCTCCCTCTCTCTCTCTCTCTCTCTGACAGCTGTTAATCCCTTCTCTTTATCTGAGTATGAATGTTTGTCTCATTCAATATTTTGGGCACTCCGTGACTCTTTCGATCTGGAAACCCATACTATTCAATTTTGTTGACATCTCATGTTTGTCTTTTATATCTTGTTCTCATGGTCCTGCCGGTTGATGGCTCCTTACTTCCTTGACTGCCATTTTGGATGGGTTCAGTTGGGAAGGAGGTCATGAAAGTGTATGTGTGTGCCCAGGCCCTTCTGTTATACAGGAGCTCCTTTAAGCTATTTTCGGTATTTTTCCAAAACTCTATCAGAAATTGTTGGTTGTTCAAGCTAATGCCAGATAGGCTATTTGGAAATAATAGGCTAATTAGAAGGCATCAGTTTTCCAGCTGCGTAGAAACCCAACTCAAACTGGCTCAGGCCAAAAAGGAGGATTTGCCAGCTCATGTAACTAAAAGGTACAGGAGTTTCTAGCTTCAGGCTTTCAGGCATAGATGGGTCCAAATGCTCAAAAGTTGTCTTTAGGACTCAAATGTGCTCCCAGCTCTGTTTTGCTCCTTGTTAATTCCATTCTCAGATAAGATGGCTGTCAGTAGCTTCAGGCTTACAGCAGCCCTTCTCACAAGCCCTGTGGAAATGATGCCTCTTTTCAACAATTCCCACAAGAGTTTTAGAGTTAAACCTCTCGTTGTCTCTGATGATGCCATTCCTAGGGCCTTGGTTGCCAGTCTGTCCACATTAAATCATGTTTATTGAGAGAGAAAACAAGTTTCCCCAAGAACAATCAAAGTGCTGAATCCAGAAGATGGGGAAGGGGATGCTGAGCAGTGAAAAAAGAAAGATATCCACCCATGGAGCTCTAAGGAACCCCTTGAAGGGTTCTGAGGGGTGGTGGGTCAGAGGGCAGGGATTGAAGCTGGATGGCGAGGACTCAGGGGAACCCAGGCACCCAAGTTAAGAACCAGTGAATCGCACAACTCCAGGGGGCATTCTTCATGTTGTAGACTCTGTATAGATAGGCCACTCACCCAAGCTCCACTTCACCTCGGGCAACTCAATTCTTATTCATTTTATGTGGGCCACCATGGGAAATTTTAACGCAACAAAGTTTGAAAACCATTGTGTTCATCTAAAGGGATCAAACGCTGGAGAGGCGGGGATCCTGGGAAGTTGGCGATGTGAGATCCATAAGCCTTGGAAGGGACCATCCATTTTACATCACAAATGGTGGGTGGGGGCAGAGGGTTTATAAACAGAAAGGTGGAGGGGCTGGGAGTGGGGGTGGGGATTCATGGTGGGAGCTGAGACAGGTAGTACTGTTGGTGGACAGCCCTGGGGCGCTGATCCTGGGCGTCACCAGCAGGCTCAGGTGGGAATTCCCACCTTATATGGCTGTGTCCACAGCATGGTTTAGAACATCTGCATCAAATTACGAGAGGCCTTTTTAGGGCCTTGGAGGAGTTATGTCTCCCCTCGCCCCCTGGGAAAAATAAAGAAAAATCAGAGGATATCACTTGCAAGAGAAACACTAGGTGTGGTTTGAAGCCACCGGAAAGCATCACAGAAAGTTTTGGTGTCCTGTCTTGCCTTTTTTCTGCCCCTTAATGAGCTCTTAAGCATCTGCTGAGTTCCTGGCCCTGTGGTCAGCACTAAAGGGGAAGATCTAAAACTGCATGAATGTTTTCAACAGTAATGACCAAGGTGCCCTCTGCAGAACTTGCCCTTTGTCCAGTGGTATGCTGGTAAATGATTAAAAACTATTTATTTGGGGGGTGGGGAGTGTGTGGGGGGTGGGGGAGGGAGCTTTGCTTTGTAGCTTTTGCTAATTTCTGTGGTGTAAATACCCCGACCATGGCTCCTTTCAGGTTACTGATGTGACATCATTGGACACAGGGTTGAGAAGGGAAACACAGCATCATACCATCTGACATATCTTCACTATGTAGATACCCCCAAATGGTTAATAACCTCAAGTGTAGATAATAGCAAAACGTACAAAAATAACTAGGAAGTGATGATCTTGAGTATTCACTATATTTGTTTTTAATTCAAGTTAAATATAAATGTTTATAACTTAATTTATAATAATGAATTGTTGAAAAGTTGGTTCACAGAATTCTAGAAAAGTTAACAATGGGCTCTCATGAGTCCTTCGGGCCCAGCTCCAGCATAAGAATGCCTTGTTCTACTCATTCTGGCAGGTCCCAGGGTTTCAGCCTATTTCTCATTCATCTTTGAGAAGCCTCACCCCGCAGCAGATTCATTGCCCAGATTGTAAGTGGTCAGTTTCTTGGATGTGCTTTCTGTAACTAAGGCAGGAAGCCTGAGTTGTTCATCTGTGTCTCCCCAGGGTAATCCAGAAAGGCGTAACGAATGTTTGATGAGTGAATAAGTGAGTTGACGAGTGAATGAGTAGCTGCTGGCTGCAGGGATGTTGTGAAGGCTTTGGAGGTGAATCCCAGATTCCTGTGCCACATTGTTACCACTCTAGATGCCTCTTAGTCCCGGCAACCATCATCTGTGTGACCATCTGTTTAATGGCTATCTGTAAGGCTGGACCATCCTTCCATGAGGACAGGGACTGTATCTGGCTTTTCACCGCTTCAGCCATAATATATCTGGCACACAGCAAATTCTCAATCAATACTTGTTAGTTTTGGCTGACTCTACAAAGTTAATGATGCTTTGTTAAATTATAAAAACAATACACAAATGCATACTGTTGGAAAAATATTCTAACATTACAGAAAAGGCTAAACACCTGTTGAGCAGCCCCTAATCTAAAATATTTCCACTTTGGCAAAGTGACCACAGAAAGCAGTATGATATATATCCTTTTTAGTTTTGGGAGGTTTTTTGTTTTCATTTACTTACAAATATATCTATGGAAATATATGACATTGTCTTGAGATGTGTACCCTTCCCCTGGTTTCCTCCAGTGGTTGCGTCTTATATAAATATACTACAATATCAAAACCAAGAAATTACATTGGTAAAATGGGTGTGTATAGTTCTAAGCCATTTTATCACATGTAGATTTGTGTAGCCACCACCATAATCAAGATACAGAATTATTCCATCGATACATTATTCTAATTGTTCTGTCACCTACTCCTTTCAAGTCACACCTCTTCGCCATCCACTATTCCCTAATCCCTGCCAACCACTAAGCTTTTCCCCATCTATAATTCCGTCATTTGGAGAATGTTATTTAAATAGAATCATACACTATTTGATCCTTTTGATTGTGTCTTTTCATGCAGCATAATGCCTTTGCAATTGAGGCTTTGTGTTTTTAACATAAACAATACTGTGTTGCAGATGCTTTTAAACTGGACAGTGTGGGGGCGCCTGGGTGACTCAGTCCGTTAAGCATCCGACTTCAGCTCGGGTCATGATCTCGCAGTCTGTGGGTTTGAGCCCCGTGTTGGGCTCTGTGCTGACAGCTTGGAGCCTGGAGCCTGCTTCAGATTCTGTGTCTCCCTCTCTCTCTGCCCCTCCCTCACTGCTCTCTCTCTCTCTCTCTCTCTCTCAAAAATAAATAAACATTAAAAAAAACTGGACAGTGTGTTGCATAACCTTCCCCTTTCAGGATATTCAGATGTATATAACTCATTCTGTTATCCTGTTCTCCTAGTCTCATCACACCGTCATGGTTTCCCTATGAGGGGAAGCCTGTGAGTTTGGCTTTCTCTCAGTGGCTGCTGGCAGGGTGAGAGCTTTCTCGCCAGCACCTTCCCGCAGAGGCCATCACCTGGGAGTTGTGCATAGCCACCTCCTGGAGGTAGAAAGAAGGGCATCAGGGAGAAGGTATCTCAAAGACTCTGTGGAGGAGTGTCACATCTGTGAGAACGTTCTCATGGTTCTCTAGTCTCTTCTGTTTAAATCTTTTGCTAGGAGGTGACTTTTCCTACCACTCAAAAACAAAAATGAGCCAGAAGAGGAGGAGGAAAATGGATGAATGTTTTTCCAATTGCTCACTCTTGTCAGTGGGTAATTCCCATGGCAGTGATTTCTGCCTCCAGTGCTCCAGAAAGACCCCCTACACACACACACACACACACACACACACACACACACACACACACACATTGAGGGGTGTAGGAGCAGGTGATGAAATGCCAATAAGCCTTCTTTTGCTCTGTCTGTAGTAATGAGACCATTTCCTGTGTGGTAAGTGGGTGGGGGCTTCCTACAAGCACACGGTGCTGACTCTCAGGACCTTGGGTGTAAGGTAACAGGGTGCAAGTGAGACTCTGGGAACCCTCCTGTGAGCCCCACTGAGCCAACGTGAGCTACCAGTGCTTGGCTGTATCCTGAGAGGACCCTATCATGGTTTTCAGGCCAGAAAACTTTGGCAAGCTTCATGCCTCAAACTCTAGGACCCAGGCAAGCCTGATTTGTAGACTCCAGGCCTGGGCCTCCCACAGATTCCTTCTCTGCCTCCCCACCCTTCTCTTGCCATGCTCTGAGCCTTTTGTACAAAATCTTGAGCCTGGGATCCATGTCTGGGAAACTCAGAACTTTATTTAGAGTTTTCATATTCTTTGGAAGAATAAAATGGAACTCATTTTAATAGACTAAACCAGGAATCTAAACTGAAAGCAGAGGCCATGTAAACAAAACCCTTTTATGTGGTGGCTCCAAATGAGTTTACTTTAACAAAAACAGGACAAGTAAATAAGTGAGGTTTACAAATATAAACTGCAAAGTTGCTGAAGTGTGAGATAAATTGTCTAAGTCCCTTCTGTTTAAATTCTATGGCCTGGCATTTCTCCTTTTGAGCTCCTATCAGAGGGAATCAGGGAAGGAGAAAATGTTCTGTGCAAAAGAATTTCCCATAGAGGGGCCAGCCAATGATCTGATTAGGGGACCTCGTGTAGGGGCCTGCCAGGGCTAGTCCCTCCTCCATCCAGGACTGGTGATATCACCTGAATGTCCCCACCATGTAGAATCGACTCTTAGAAACAGCCTGTTCTGTGACCCAAGAGAGCAACTCAGTGGTGGAGGGGGCTAAAGAGTGGACCTTTAGAGGGATGACAAAAAAAATTCCATTAGGTATCCCTGTTCCTTGAGGGGAGACTTCCCTTCCCTATCCACCAGGAAGCATAGGTTGTGCCTAGCAGGTGGACCTCATTATGAAGATGTGTGTTCTTGCCAGAGGGATTGCTGACCTGGCATTCAACCACTCTCCCAGGGAAAAAATCTAAACATGGCATGAGATTTCATCTGGGTGGTTCTGAGCCAGTCAATTGGATCCGGAGGGGTAGGGATCAAAGCAGTACAAACCTACGGGAGAAGGCAAAGAACAGAGGAGGGGTGGTAAGAGGACCTGTGTGCCATGGTGTACTACTGAGCAGTTAACAACTGGCTTTTGGGTTTGGGAGGAGAGCACTGATTTGTGATGTTTCTGGATTTCCATGGTGTAATATTCCCAATACAGGCAATTATCAATGAGAAGTCACTCAGCTCACAAAATTTGAAAAGTATATTGAATAATGGGGCTCTCCCTAGCTGGTATGAGCTGTCTCCAGCACACCACTGCCTGCATGGTTTAGGAAGGTGGTCTTAAAATGGGAGACAATGCCGGAAGAGAGATGTCTGGATCTTTTCCCTAGTGATTTAGAGAAACCTACTCTTTCTTTTTTGTGTGATACTTAAAGTATTCAATGTCTGCCTGCCCTTCTAGACTTGCTGGCAGGATGCATCCCTCTGGGTTATCGATGTATTATATCTACCACAGTGCCTTGCACATCTGAGGGGCTCAACACATTTTTTGACTGGTTCAGAAGTCTGTTGAATGCTAATAGCACCTACTAGATGCAAAGCACTGAACTAAGACCCTGACGGAAGCACCTAACTATATCTTCATGGCAAGCTTCTCAAAATATGATAGTGCATCACATGAAGGGTTGATTACAGATAAGGTTATTTCATCTGTACCCCAGATCTTGCCCAGGAATTTTCATTTAAACAAACTTCCAGATGGATTTTACACAAACTCAAATTTTAGAACCACTTCCTAATGTGGTGGATCTTATTTTTCTTATTTTAGCCAAGGAAACTTGGGCTGATTAATTCCAGTAGCTTCCCCAAGGTTAAACATTAGATGACTGGCAGGTCCAAGAAACCAAACTGGGTCTACCAGATGACAAAACTAACTGGTAGGCTAAATGGGTTCCCGCAAGATAAAATGGAAGAACTGAATGAATGAATGAATGAATGAGTAAATGAATGAATGACCGATCTCTCTAGTGGGTATTCACCATTTGAGAGATGAGAGCAGAGAGAGACAAAGCCAAAAGGAGTCAATTATACTAGTTTTGAGGTGAGGTGATGAGGCCAGGCTTAGAGTAGAGATTGTGGACACAGGTTGTAGGACATTGTAATAATGGTTCAGTGTTTTACTGTGTATCTGGTACTGTGTTTTACATCATAACCTCATTTAATCTGATACCAACTAACAGGAGGGATACTATAATCCATGTTTTACAGGGTGAGGCTCAGGAAGAACAACTCACTGAGTTCACCATTGGGAAGCAGAACAGCTGAGGTTGAAACTCTAGTTTTTCTGAGTCTATGCTTCTTGGGCTCTGATAAATTGGGATTCAAACTTATGCACTTTAACTAAAAGAAAAGGTGAAAGCCATCTGGAGGGAGAGTGGAGGCCAAGTCTTAGGTAGCCGGCTTCCTGCCAGTCCCAGTGAGGCGAGCTTTGGCAATGGTTGGAAGAAACACAATGGAGGTCCACCAGTTGTCACAACTCTAGAAAACATGAGCCTGTGTCTGGTTCCTGGAAAATGTCACCATAGCTGGGAGCACTCACAGTGCTTGTGTGGACAGATAGGTATAAGCCGGCAAAATGATTTTCTTATGACTCTTCAGTAGCCCAATTGGCTACATTCTGTCTTCTCATGGCCATGTACAGGTCAAATAAGCCAGGAGCATCTCTTCTCAGAACTAAGACCATTTAATCAACAGTAATTAAAACTTCAGACTGCAAGGGAGGTGGCTTCTAAAGAATGTTACATCATCTTTTCCTCTTCATTATCATCTTCCCTACTTAGAGCTTTGCACAGAGCTAATGACAAAGCTATGAAAATAAATGTCTTGCAGGCTAGAAGAGGCATGTATACGCTTGGTGTGGGGGAATAGAGTGGGAGAGTCTACATCCCACAAGGAAGATAGCCCTTCTGGGAATCATTCTTGAATCCAAGTTTGGAAGCAACATGACACAGTATAATTAATAGACAGATCAGTGTCTGTACAGAGGCTTTCCTGGGAGAACATCTGGGATTCTTTGGGTGGGAAGAAGGTAGAACATGAGGCTGAGGGGAGGGCATCAACTAAATGCTTTTGCAAAGTACATGATTTTAAATGACCTGCTCTTGCCCTCTTTCTTCCTAAAACAGAAAAGTGTGGGGGAAATGGGTAGCTGTCCCAGATCGCCTTTGGGAATATGAATTGGTATAATCTCTCTGAAGTGCATGTTGGTAAAATGTCACAATGTTTGACTATTGACTGTTATAAAGCACTAGGGTTTTGGAGTTGTTTGTTACTGCAGCATAATTTATACCCATCCTGACTAAAACACTAGGTAGTAATTTACATTTAAGCAAAAGTTATTTGCGTCCTACAATAGAACCCTATGCACCTCTAAAATAAGGGGATAGTTGCACCTTTATTGATATGTAAGGCTGTCCAAAAATATGTTTTTAAGTAAAAATGGCATGACACCATATAGCAAGCGTGGCATGATTCCAGTTTGGTAAAGTTAGATAAGCTGTAAGCGGTCATCTACATTGAAACACTGTGCTGTGTCTTACTAATCTTTCCCTCTTGTGGCATCTCTAACAGACATTGTCTCCATGCTGGTCCCAGGTCTCTGATTCTTAGGTGGACTGTTTCACGGGTTTAGCTTCTCAGCAGCTCCCGTTTGTATACACCATAAACATGCAGGAAGCCAAAGCCTATAAAAGTCTGATCTTTGTTCTTGCCTCATGACACACATCATATGTGGGTTCCCGGCACCTCAAAGACCTCACCGCGTGCTGAGTTGTGTGAAAAGTTGATGCATTTGGGAAGACACCCCCCCCCAACTCCTAGTGTGGCTCATTTTCACTCTGCCATTCATCACAGTGCGTGGTTGCCCAGGATTTGTGAAAAGATGTTTTCCATGTTTGACCACTTCACACAACTCTGTTTCATGCTGTACTCGAATACCACCACTGTCAGTCAGAAAGTGAAAACTTAGTCTCCAGCAATCTCACTGCTGCCTACTGGTACTGATTGCTGATGTGACTGGCGTGTGGTTTTACATGGCTTTCCCAGCTCTCTTGGCATCATGTGGGCAAAATCCAGGGTGGTTCCATCAGTATTTGCTTGTGCAGCCAAGCATCTAAGTTAGTAAATGTGGGTCTCCCAGTCTTAGGAATACTTGCATGAATACTCATTTAATACTAAAACTGCTACTACTGATAACAGTAATGACGGTAGTTATCTATCACTTATTGAGTGTTGACTGAGCAGGGTCCCATGCTAAGCACTTCATGTGCACTATCATATTTGACTCTCACCATATATACCTCTTTGAAAGAGTAAGATAAACTGAGCTTCATGGGTGGAGATGCTGAGTTAAGATGTAAAGTCAATGTGCCAGACTCATTGAGTTTGCAAGGGGCAAAGCTGACATTACAATCCAGATATCCTGGACTCCAGATTTTGAGCTAGAATTTCTCATTCTTGGTCTATGGCTTGGTAATGGTGTGGCACATGCTTTAAGATGGTCCTCACCCCTCACCATGACCTCCCACTGAGTCCTTAACATCCTGGATCTGAGCCAGTGAAGGGAATGAGAGAGAAGAGATTGAGCCCATCAGTGCACACACACAAACCTCAGCATTGCTCCCTGTTGATACCTCCCAGAGATCACACAGAACCTGCCCGGCTGCTTCAATCACTCCATTGATTAAACCCATCTTCAGCCGTGCCCATCAGGTATTCCACATCATTATATAAGATGGCTTCCAAATGGAATGCCCAGGGGCCCATTCTTCCCCTCCAGCATAATAAGTGCTTTCCTTCTCCCAAGAGGCTGCCAAATGAAATGGAGGGAAAACACTAGTGACTTCACAGCCCTGCAGGCAATTGGCTCATTTCTCTTTGGCCTGAAATTTTCAGTGTGAAAAAGAGCAGAAGAAACCATGATTGTAGACAATTCCACCTTCCCTCTAGCTTTGCTACCTCTTCTATAAGGCCACTTATGGAGCCCAGTTGGAACATCCTGGTCTCTATCCCACCAGTGAAGTTAGAGCAGTAGTTTCCTTCTCTTAGGACCAGACCCAAACACCTTATGATGTCTGATGGGGCCCTTCATAACCTGGCCTGTGTGTTCAACTTTTACCATCGCCACCACCTCATGACTATTATCCCCTTTGTTGAACTGTTTCATCAACATACCATTTCGTCAACATACCAAGTTTTCCCCAACCTCTGAGTCTTTGGCTGTGTCATTTCCCTTCCACCTGGAACCCCCTGTGTCAAAACTGTATCCTCTTTACTGGGTCAGCTGAGCTCATCCTTTAGGACTAAGCTGTACCACACTTCCTATGGGATGCTTTGGCCAACTACTGCCCTCTCGAACATCCTTGTCTGGAGGAAAGGCACTCCCACCCATGTCCCCAGCTCCTCTGTGCTTGGTACTAAAATTATAGGGCTTATCATACCATTTGACTCTTTGACCCTTTCCTGATGCTCTCTGACCTTTTGATGATTCCAAGTAGATCTATACAAATTTGTGCAAGGAGTCTTTATGCAAGAAGAATTTTTTCCAATAATGCCTCTGACAAGTGGATCTGACTTTTCTGTAAGGCTCCTGGATTGCTGGCAAGCTATGGTGGTTTTCTATTGTATGTGTTAACTGAATGGAGGAATGCTTTTAATTTTTTTTTTCAACGTTTTTTATTTATTTTTGGGACAGAGAGAGACAGAGCACAAACGGGGGAGGGGCAGAGAGAGAGGGAGACACAGAATCGGAAACAGGCTCCAGGCTCCGAGCCATCAGCCCAGAGCCTGACGCGGGGCTCGAACTCACGGACCGCGAGATCATGACCTGGCTGAAGTCGGACGCTTAACCGACTGCGCCACCCAGGCGCCCCGGAATGCTTTTAAATAAAGGTTATTTGGTACAGAATGTTAGTGCAGTGGAAGGCGTAACTTGGGATCCTGGACTGTAGCTTCCTTTTTTGTTTTCCATCCCCTGCAATGTATATGTACTTGAATAAAACTTTCTCATTGTTGAGAGGGAGAGGGAAAGAGGGAGAGAAGAAGAGAGAAGGGAGATTACAGATTACATGTCAATCATTTTCACATATTCACTGTGTACTGCCAGCACCTTAGGTGACCAGCAAGTGATGGACAGCATGGTAAAAGGGAGGAGTTCAGTTGTACAGGTAACTGAGCCATTGTCAGCATTTGTAGACATTTCAGTTCTGTGGTCTTATCTTTGATACTTCCTGCCTCTGCAGGGAAGGTTTCTGCCCCCATCAGCCACGGCAAAAACACACACTGGTTATCATTAGCCTTGTATTTTCTGATACTGAGTTTTCCTCCCTATTCCTGCTGATGAAAACTTTTGCTTTTCTCCTGGGTTTCCAGCCTCCCTACTCCCACACTGGCTCTGCTTGCTGCCCACACCCCCCCCCCCATATCCTCTCTCCTGTATCTGTTCTTGCTTTTCTGTGAATGCATCACTTTTGGCAAAAGCAATGCTCCTGGCCACCCTCACGTTTCCATCATGCGGAAGTTCCCCTTCCAAATGTTACAGACACAGGGTCATTGAGCACACCCCTGTCTTTTGCCCCAATATTACACAAGCCCAAGCCACCCCTGAACTGGTGGACCACCCCAGAACCCTCTTGGATGGTCTCACTGTCCCTGCTCCCCTGGGAAGGACGACACAAAGAAGGCATTATGCCAGTCTTTGTCTGAGTATGTCCCTCCTACCATATTGCTGCTGTTGCCATAAGGACCAGCTAAGAAATGTTTATATTAATTCAAATGCTCATTGGGGGTGGGTGTGCAAAACCAAACAACACACGCTGTGGAAAAGTTGCAGGTGTGCTGTGTGAAGAGGATTAACTCTGCTGTGTACAGCCTTGTTTCTGTGGTGACCACATGTACTGCTCTCCTTGGAAACGTCTGGATTTGGTTTGATTTGCTGTGCTGGGTTTGTCAGAGTGTGGGCCATTTCTGGAAATATCAGCATGGTGAATGTCCATCCTTTGGTCTGCCTTTGTGCCTCTGTTTCTCTCTCTCCTTTTCTTCTCTCCTCCTCATTCACCACCCACCCCCCACCACACACACACACACACACACACACACACACACACACGTACACACATGCAAATGCACACATACACGCACTTATTTTTAAGGATAGCTTCAGCCTCTTAGGGAGACATAAACATAAAGCCCCCTCTACAATGAGGAGGCTGCATCTGAAAAGAGCCGGCTGGCTATGCTGCACCAGGGAGTTAATTGAGTCTGAGTGGACAAATATTTGAGCTCAGTTATGGGCTGAGGCATTTTTGCGGGGTAACTTGGAGTGCCCATGGGATTCTCTCCCAATGGTGCATAGCAGCTGGAGTGTGGCCACTGGGGAGCTGGGATCACCTCTGGGGAAATCTGCCCACTCCTTAGGTTGTTCTACCAAATGCCCATACCAAGGTCTGGTCCCTGCCGGCTGACCCTGCACACACTTCATCCCATCAGTGAGCATCCAGTCTCATTTATGAGTCTTCTCATCCTGCATATAGCTGGTCTGGGTCATGAGGTGTGCCCCTCGAGGGCAGGGTGCATGAGTGTGCCTGGGTGTATGTGTCCATGTGTCAGTGACTAACTGAAGTGCTCTTGCTGGAACAACTCTGCCAATTGGCAGCTTTTATCCTGGCCAGGTGTGTTTGTCCTTGGCCATGCCCACAAAATGTCTCTCCTTTAAACTGGGAAGTTTCCTCCCAACTTGGTGAGAATGAAAAAAGAGCCCCAGTGTTCTGAGGGCAGGGGTGAGGGTCTTTGGGCCCTGCTTCCCCCCCCCCCCCAGAGAGGAACAGTCAGACCTCCAACCCCTTGCTGGGGTGGGGGGCTTCAAAGGGCTGAGGCCTGAGGGCCTGTTCACTCATCCCTAAGTGTCCATGCACTAGGACCTAACAGCTGAGGGGTGGTGGACCCTCCTCCACAATGACCTACTCTTCAATCCAAAGCCCCCAGAGAGGCAAGCAGGAGCAGAGCAAAGGCAACCCCTTCTGTAGGAAGATGAAAGCCCACTCCCTCGTCACCCTGACTGTGCCTCCTGCCTTCACACTAAGGTCGCCCGGTGGAGGTTCTCTTCTTTGATGAAGCCGCTGGCACAAAGAACATTGTATGGGGCTCACAGAGGCAGAGTCAGGGTGAGACCCCTCTAACATGAGAGCCTGGGAATAAGAAAGTGTCAGGAACTAGGAAGGCCCTTTCAGTAGTTCGCCTTTCTCAAAAGAAGTCATAAGGACAGCAGAAGACATTTGCGCCCCTCTACCTAGGAAATCAAGCTGTGCTATTTCATCCATGCTGCGACGATTCTCGCCCTCAGTGGCTGCAGGGGAGTGCAGGGGGAGCAGAGTTCACCTCCAGCATCCCCAGCCCTGTCTCCATTCCTCTGTCTCCTTCTCCCTGAAACTGAACTCTGCTGAGTTGGGGACCATAGTTCTGGGCAGTCTGTGTCTCATCTGCTTTCCTCTGTGCACAGATCCCTCCTAACCACCCCCCTGACTTCTGGTTGTGGAGTGGGTCTCTGGAGAGAGCAGGGGGAGAGTCTTTGTTTACCCTAGTCACAGCCAGGTGAACATCCATTAGCCCTGTTGGGCAAATGGGTCCTTTCAGACTTCTCCAGAGCTTCTCTTGTGCCCCATCTCTTCTCAAAGTGTTGTTATTTTTTTTTTTTTTAACAATCCAGCTCTTGGATTCTTAGGAACCACTAGCTTCCCTCTGTTCCAACCAGTACAATCTACCAATCAGAATCTGCTCATTCTCAAAGTCAGAGGGTGTTCAACAATCATCTATGGGGCTGATTCCCATGTCTGGCAGGACCTGGGAAGCTCTGGTCCATCAGGCCCTTCGGTGATTCTCTATAAGTGGTCACCAGATCCTGCTGGGTGGGGCCATTGCTTTCCTGTAACTCCAAAGCCAGAAGGTTTGGGTTTGGAAGTGTCTGTGCCGCTTAGCAGCTGTGTGATCTTGGGAGAGTTACTCAAATTATCTGAAAGTCAGTTGTCCCTTCTAGAAGCATCTTGAAAATCATAATACCTCTCTTCAAGGATTGTCATGAAGATTTGTCAAGGATTGTCACAAGATTTGATGTGTATTAAAGCATTAGTGTGGTACCTAGCACCTAGTACCTAGTACAAACAAATGTCACAGGCTGCCATTATGAATATTATGGCAACTATATTGATGAGTAGATCCTTTGATTACTTCCTCTCAGCCCTAGATCACCAGAATTTGAAAACCCATTCCCTCTTGTTCCTAAAATTTCTTGATTTTTTTTTTCTGCTTTGGTCTGTTTCTTAGTGTCTCCTCCTTCCTAAAAGAAATAGCTTTGCTACCTGTTATTTTCTAGTAAGTTTACAGTAAATCTCTCTGCGCTGTCTCTACAAGGTTTATCATAGCTGTATATTCACTGAACCCTTTCTAGAACATAGTTTGTCTTCTACAATGAAGTTTTCACTAGGGGCACAGACTATGCCCCTAATGTACACAGAAATATGAGCTTAACACAGAAATATAAGCCCAACAACCTTTCAGCCTCCTTCACCTGGGGTCAGACTTAACGCCCTTGACTCAAGCTATTTCCACACTTTCCTGGCATCTACCACTTCATTCCAACCCCATCTCTCTCAGTGTATGACCACTTCCACGGTTACCTATATTAGGGGGCAAACTGGATTAGCGTAAAGGACTTGAGAACATCCCCAAATTCCAAGGCTCACTATATGCCCACACCCTCCTGCTGGGATCTGTCCATATGTCAGCTTCTGGCGGGGGAAGTATTGGCTTTTCCATGATAGGAAGGTGCCCAACAGCTGCTGTGGGTGGTCCACTATCCTGGTCTGTAGCTGGGAAGGTTGGGAAGGGCACTCTCTCACCCTCCAGCAGCTTCCATGTGGGGGAGGCCAGTTATGTGGACATGCACACCCACACACCCTTTCTCATTCAGTACCTCAGTCCTTTGTTACTGGCAACTGAGCTCTTCCTTTCCTTACACTGAAATGCCAATGTCAGTACCTGGGTTTGGTCTTTCCAGTAGAATGCTGTTTGTCCGTTCAGACTGGCCCTCTTCAGGGAAAGGGTTTTTTTCCCCCAGAGTTCAGACTAACTCTCTAGGACTTTGTATTGGGTTTGGAGACCAAAGATTCCAGAAAGTAGGGTTGATTTTCCTTGCTTTACTCTCTGTGATTATAAGTAAACTTCTTCCACTCTTCATCCTTCTACCTTCACCTTTCATTCTCAATGTCATTATTGTCTTCATGGACTTGTTACTTTCCTACATGATTATAATCACTTGTGAACCCGCTTGATATTCTCTCCCCTCACAAAGCTGTGAACTCCACAGGAACTTTTACCTCATCTGGAAGTTTTTTTTTTTTTTTTTTTTTTTTTTGCTGCTGTTTTATTGTACAGAACTGGCTGTGATACATGGCAAGCAGTCATTAATTTTGAATAGGAAATGAATGAAACAAGAAAGCAAGCAGGATTGGATATCTATGAATCCCCTGGCCAAATACCATGTTTAATATCCTCACTAATATCCTAATATCCATTCCCTACAGGGATTTTGTGCAAACAACATCCCAGAGTGAGCTGTGAGGGATACCAGAATCTTCCCAGATAGATATATTAACTTCACCTTACACAAAAAGTAAACAGACAAACAAACAAACAAACAAAACATTGTGTTCAGGGGCAGAATAGGTGTGACTGGAGGGACACCGAGAAATATATCTGACCCTCAGGGTAACTGCCCAACCTTTCTGGGAAGGGTAAAACCTTTCAACTGCTAGTGAGAGAAAACCTTATCAGACGAAGTGTTGACTTGAATTTCTGCTGAGGGACAAGAGACAGAGAGCTGGTTTGAGAGTAGGATGTGTTGGCGAGCCAGATTTTCAGAGCTCATCAGTGCAAGAGGCGAGGGCAGTATGTCACTGGGTGGAGGCTGAAAAGGTACCCCCCCAGTGATAGGGTGCAGAGCCAACCCAGGGCTTGGTACACAGCTTGTCTGATGGAAATGCCCCTTACGTTATCTTGCTGACGAATGCCTGAATTCATGTTGCAGACAAGAAAGGGGCCCACAATCAGACCCTGGCTTGGGTCCAGAAGCCAGTTAGGCATAGGAGCTGACTGTGGGAAGTGGGGCAAAGGGGAATCCCGGACATTGGCCTGGAGAACCAAGGGATGGTGCTGGAATAAGTTCCAGGGATGGGTGAGGGCATAGGAACAACCCAGACCCAGAGGATCAGCCATGGGGTGTGGGCTCCATCCTGTGAGATAGAGCCCAGGGGTTGGGGAAGGCAGGGAGGAGGCGTTCCCTGAGGCCTCGGATGGAGGGGTCAGTTTATGGGGCGCCTGTGGCTTTGCCTGTGGGTGGAGAGGGAGCTGTTAATGGCACTGAGCTGATTTAGACAAATAAAGATTCCTTTCTGAGGCTTCTTGTGTGTTCTTCCTCCCCAGCAAGGTTGCCTCCCCCTGGGTGAACCTCCCCCTTGCCCCATGGTGACCAGTGCAAAATTCTTAGTACAGAAAGCACTTGGTGTAGAGGTAGGCACCCCGCGGGCTCTGTGGTCCTCCATTCCAGATCCTTCCTCTGCCCCAGGGGCCATCCACCCCGTGACACTTTTTCAGGCGCTGAGATAAGTCACCTGAAAACATTTAGTTGAGCACGGTGGCTGTGAAAAACTCCAAGGCGGTTTTAGCATTCAAAGAGAGAGACACATTTCTAGTGTGTGCAGCCCTGAGATCCATGTTTTACAAGATAGCTGGGCAGTGCCGAGAGGGGCCTCCGTGTTTTTCATATTTTGCCTCTCCCACACTCGTGGCCTGGTGGGCGGCTTTCACTTTAAAGTTAGAAAACATTCCAGCCCTTGCCCGTTAGTGTGACTCCTGATACGCCTCATAAACTATTCATAAAACAAAATGATTCCAGCCCGAGTTGCTTCCCCGTCTTCCTCCTCCTCCAGATTGATTTTCCCCAGCCTGCTGTGCCCCTCCACCTTCCTGGTTAACCCTTGGGGGCCTCACTTAACGAGGCATTGCAGCCCAACGCGGGGTAATGTGGACACAGCTCCACATGCCTTCACGTGAAACCTCCCCTACATGTCAGTCACCTCGTCCCATGTAACCTTGTCCTTCCCTCCAGACCCTGGCCAGTCCCTTCCCTCTCGTTCCTCAGCATCAGGGTTATACAGAACGCTTGTTAGCAAGGTGGCCCTCTTCTGTGCTCCCTTGTCCCAAACACATAGGCCCTGGGAAGTCCTGAGAGGGCTGTGTGGCCATGGGCTGTCCCAGGGTCTCCTGCCCATGGCCACAGGGTGTGACTTTTAGAGAAAGGCCACTCGTGGTGACTCACAGGGCTAGAAATGAAGATGGAAGTTGGTACATTCTCCCTTAACCAACTGTACACTTGGTGAATGGGACACTTTGCAGCAGATCTGGGTTCAAAGCCTGGTTTTGCCACTTCCTTGCTGGATGGCCTCCCTAAGTTTTAGCTTCCTGTCTGTCTAATCCATCCATCCATCCATCCATCCATCCATCCATCCATCCATCCAAAAATTAATGAGTACCTACTATGTGCCAGGCCCTGTTTTAGGCACAAGGACTTAGAAGTAAATAAGTTGATGAGTTCCTGTCCTCATGGAGGTGACCTCCTAATGAACCAGGAAGAGGAAGAGGATCTGCCTCATGGATTTAACTGTAAAATATCTATTAGTTGGAGCCACAAGAAATCGCCTTTTTTTGGAGGCGGGCTTTTCTTTTTTTTTTTTTTTTAATTTTTTACTGTTTAGTTTTTGAGAGAGAGAGACAGAGTACAAGTGGGGGAAAGGCAAAGAGAGAGGGAGACCCAGAATCCAAAGCAGGCTCCAGGCTCTGAGTTGTCAGCACAGAGCCCGATGTGGGGCTTGAACTCACGAACTGCAAGATCATGACCTGAGCCGAAGTCGGATCCTTAGCCGACTGAGCCACCCAGGCGTCCCAATGGAGGCAGCCTTTTCAAGGATGTTTGCGTATCAGTTACTTTATATGAATCAAACACCTAGCACATAGTGGGGCCTCAGGGAAGGGCAGGAAATGAACATCTTCTGCACAAAGAATTTACGTGCTCCTCACCGAGGGCGAAACTGTCTCACAAATGCCTAGTTCATTTGATGAAAAATGCAGTTGAAATCATGTATTATTTACAGCTCATGTTTTTTTATTAAGTGTTATGAGCCCATGAAGTCTTGCGAAGCAGCTGACAGGAAGTAGCTTGTTGAGTTTTACCCTGTGTTTTAATGCTCCCGTCCGCTAGACCATATGACCAATATTTCAAAATACGCTGATCCTTTTCTTGAGTAAATCAGCAGAGCTTAAAACAGACTTTGCATTATTCAAAGCATCCGTAGGGGAAGAGCGGGTGAGGAGGAAGACCCTGTGTTAAACATTTATGTCTCATGGCCGAATCGCAAACGTGACCCATCTTTACTAAAACCTCTCCAAATGGCTGAAATACATTTCATACAATGAGTCTATTTTTCCCCTCCAGAAAATATACAAAAGCAGGTGTCTAGACTTCCTGGTGTGTTAAAAAAAACAACAACTCAGTTTGTAATGTTTTCTTGTTTTCAGGTGCAGTTAGGGTTGTTAAGAAAATATTGACAAAGCTTCCCAGGGATTCACGTTGCTGTGGGATTTGGCTTTCCAGGACTGCAAGGCAGGCACCGACCGCTGCTCCTATGACTCAGGGCTTGGGAGCAAGGGCCCCACAACCAGAGGACTTGGCTTTGCATCTTGACTTTCATACTTTCTAGGAGTATGACTGTGGTCAAGGGGTGAGGAAATAAGACTCTGCTTCTTTAGAGAAATTTGAAATTCTCATGGCCAACTCATGCATAGAGAAGAATGAAATCAGAGATAGTGATAGATCAATCTATGCCACTTCAAGTTGGCTTAATCTTAGAAGGTTATTATAGAAGGCTTATAGGGACACCTGGGTGGCTCAGTCAGTTAAGCACCCGACTCTTGATTTCCACTCAGGTCATGATCTCGTGGTTAGTGAGTTTGAGCCCCACATCGAGCTCTGTGCTGACAGCGCAGAGCCTAGTTGGGATTCTCTCTCTCCCTCTCCCTCTCTGCTCCTCCCCTGCTTGTCCTCTCTCTCTCTCAAATAAATAAATTAATTAATTAATAAAAATAAAATATTTAAAAAGATAAGGCTTATAGAATTGAGAAAACTAAGGGTAGTCTAACTTCAGTCATGACTGAGTGCAGGTGCTCAAATAGTCCATCATAAGCCCTCAGCTCTGCTTTCCATTGTGTTGGTTTCTTTCTCAAGCAATCTGTTCCCAAGTGATGGCAAAGATGATCCCAAACAGGTCTAGACTCATGCACTAGCTTCACAACCCAACACAGAAAGTCCTAGGGTCAGTCTCATTGGCCTGGCTTGGGTCATACGCCCGTCTATGAACCGGTCACTGCAGCCTGGGGGCTTGAATGCTCTTATTAGCCAGATGTGTGCAGGTCCACGAAGAGTGAGAGGAAAGGGACAGATGGAGACAAGAGAAAATATGGCTTCCTCTAGGAGAAGTGGTAGGCTCTTCCCAGAAAGGGGGTAATAGATGCCAGTAATGGAATGATAGATTTCTGCTGCAGGATGGCTTTGGGAAGAGGTTATGTGTGTGTTCCATGCCAAGATGCTACAAGTGAGGAAACACAGAACTGAGAGCTGGCACAGGACCCTGGAAGCTCTGAATGAAGTTTTAGTTTGCAGTAGAGAGTGGTAGATTCATGGTAAGCTTGAGTAAGAAAGGGAGGGAAGGGAGTACAACAAAGGGAAAGGAAAACAAAGGCAAATAGGAAGTGAGGTGAGAGAATGGGGACATGGAGAGAAAAGAGCAAAGGGAAAAAGCAGGTCAGAGAAAGAAGAGATGTGAAGAGAAAGGAGAGAGAGTGAGAGAGAGCAAGCACAGGATCGGAATTATTTGTCATGATATTTTGTTTCCCATTCTTTGGTTTCTCCAATTCAGGACTGTTCCCAGACTCTTGCAAGTCTTTCCACCAGTTTCCACAGTTCTATAATAGGCACAAAAATACCTGTCCTGCCTGTATTAGGGAAGCCATTGCAAATAATCTAAGAAATATGAATCGCCCTCCAAAAGCATTACATAAGTATGAGGTGCATGGTGGTTTGTGGGAGAGAGAAGACTTCCAAATAAGACCCCCCACAACACTCTACCTCCAATGCGTGAGTCCTATGCTGCTTATAAAGGGGCTGCTCTTGGAAGACATTGAAAATAGGTTTTAAAATATCCCCATTCCTAATTATCCCCTATTTTAGTAGTAGATGGGGCTCCAGTAATGTGCCTGGAAGTATAATTCCATGAATTTTTACTTACGTGTGTGGATAATTTACCTGCTTGGTAACATACAAAAACAAAATACAGAACATTTCCAGCATTCTGGATGGTTCCTTTGGGCCTGTTCCCAGTCAGTACTATTCCTAGTAATATAGTACCTCTTTTAGCTTCTGTCACCATTGATCAGTTTTGCTTCATCTTGAACTTCTTGCAAACGGAGTCACACAGTAGGTACTCCTTTATGTTTAGTTTTTTCCCAACATAATGTCTTTGAGATTTACCTGTGTAGTTGTGTAATGTCAGTAATTTGTTCTTTTTTTTTTTAATCGCTATGTAGTAGTCTTTTTTTGAGAGAGAGAGAGAGAGAGTGAGAGAATGTGTGCAAGTGAGGGAGGGGCAGATGGAGAGGGAGAGAGAATCTTAAGCAGGCCTCACACATAGCATAGAGCCCAACACAGATGCAGGACTCATTCTCATGACCATAAGACTGTGACCTGAGCCGAAATTAAGAGTCAGACACTTAGCCAACTGAGCCACCCAGGTGCCCCTGTAGTATTCTATTATATTGATATATGATGCTTTATTTATCCCTTCTCCTGTTGACAGACATTTAAGCTGTCTCCAGTTTGGGGCAATTATGAATAAAGCAGCTGTGAATATTCTTGTGCATGTCCTTTGGTGGACATATATTTTTATTTCTCCAGCATGTGCACCTAGGCATGGAATTGTCAAGGCCTAGGTTAGATTTGCATTTGGTAGGAATAGCTAAGTATTTTTTTTTTCTAAAATAGGTTATTGGTTTAGGCTCCATCTACACTGTGAGTTTTACTTGTTCTATTATCATCACTGACACTTGGTATTTTCAGACTTTTTATTTTTAACCATTCTGGTAGGTTGGTAATAATGTCTCTTAGGGATTTTATTTTTCATTTTCCTGAAGAGTAATGGTGTTGAGCTCTGTTTAGTATGCTTATTGGACATTTGGATGTCCTTTTCTGTGAAGTCCCTCAACTCTTGCCCATTTTTTTTCTATGTTCTCAGACTTTTTTTCTTATTGATTTGTTGGAGTTATTTCTGAGTATATTCTGAATATAAGTCCTCGGTTCGATTTCCATATTTTGTATATATTTTCCCACTTTCCTCATTGTTTTGATGGTGTCTTCTGATAAACAAAGGTTCTTGATGTCAATGAGATTCAGTTTATCAATGTTTTTATTTTACGGTTAGTGCCTTTTGTGACTAGTTTAAGAAATCTTTGCCTATTCTAACCATTTAATTTTTCATAACTTGCTCCCTTGCTGCCTTTAAGCAACAATTGCCACTAGAATGAAAAATAGTTTTCTTAAACTCAGTGGATTCTAACATAGGCCCAGGCCCCAGGGGTAATTATTAGAAAGCATTACATTGAGAGAAGCATGCCCATCAGCAGGGTGGAATAGGAGTGTATCAACCCAGACTCTGTCAGCTGTATGTGCTGAGACTCCCTGTGAATGGATGTGAATGGAGCTAGCTGGCCTCAGAGATTACTGGAGGCAAGGACTCAGATGACCTAGACTCTGTGGTTCTTTTTCTTCACTCTGCATGTTGACTTCCTCCTTCAGGCAATTTGGAGAAAGGAGGGAAGGGAAGATATGGTACTTATTTTCTTGTGAACATCCTAACAGGTCTATGAGCAGGAAGGAAATCCTGGCCAATGTCTCTAGCCTGACTTGGGTCATGTGGTTGGAATAGAGGTGTAATATGATTGGCTCAGCCTGAGTCATGACCCCACCTCGGTAGCCAAGGAGGTAGGTTCTGTGACCAGAGGAAGAGGCACTGGGAAACCTGAAGGGATAGCCATCGGTGGAGCGGCTAACACAGAGAAGCCCAGTTCAGCCATTGAAATGCTGAATTATGCCACTTTGTTTTTAATCAACCAATGGCACAGATTGTCCTTGAATGACAAGCCCATCCCTTCATCTGTCCATCCATCCATATAGTTATATTCTGGTTGGTTCTTAAATTATTTGTGGCTTCAGACATAAACACATACCAGTTGATAATGATAAAATTGAAGCAAAAATAGGGAATCAGGCCCAGGAGTAATATGGAGAGACATATGATGGTGATGGTTAAGAGTATAGGAGACTGTGAATTCCACAAAGACAGAGAAGGTCTGTCTTCATCTCAATTCCTAGCCAGAGCTTGGTGCCATGTGATAAATTGGGTATTTATTTCCAAATGAAAAAAGTCAAAACTACAATCTAATACCTCCTTTATCCTAGGTAGTTTGCATATTTTGTTTTTTGTTAATATTGTTTCTAATATTTTATTTAGGAAAATTTTCAAGTGTCCAGAGATGTTGAATTGAAAACATGGTATACTGATAGTCACAGACTCACCACCTAGGATAGAGAACCAATAAGAGTGGCCTGTTGATTTGTTCTGTTTCTGTTACACATGTCATTTTAAATCATTATAATAATTTGTTGTGAGGTAGCGGCTAGTGTTCCCATTTTAGGGAGAAATAGAGACTCAACAAGAAGCTCACAGTGCTATAAGCTGCTTGGACCTAGGTTTCTTCAACTCCTAAACCTGTTACTCTCCATATGCAATATTGCCTCACACTGAATGAACAAACCTGGATTCCACCCCTGGCCAATGGTCCTCTTGCCACATCTGTTCCCTCCTTCGTACTCCATGCTCATCTTCTCAGAAGAGATACCTGGGTCCTGGAATGTTCTGGAGTCTAGAAAAAGGCCACCATTGCAACCCTTTATTATCAGCATCATAATGCAGAAGGGCTGCAAGCTGGCTTAAGCCCAGAGGCAATTTTTCTGTCTCTTGTAGTGCCTCTCACACAGCAGGTCCTATAAAGGTTTGTATGCTGGGAGGAACAAATCTGGCCACAGGCAGGATCACTGGGGAGGTGAGCTGGAAGTCTATTATGTGAATCCTCACTGAATGTTTGTTGACTGACTGCCATGTCTCAGGCACCATGGTACATGCCCATCGCCCGAATCTTCATTCAGGCCTTGGTTGTATGTCCCCTGCTTGAATGGCCTGCACTTCCCCTCATCAGTCAGTTCTCTCACCTCTCCTTATTTTTTATCACAACTTGAAATATCATGCATATGTATTTTTTGTCTATCTGTTTATTTTGTCTCCCCTCACTCCCCTGACCCCAGCCTCATACACTACAAAGTATGTATTGGAGTGGAAACTATACCTGTCTACCACAAAAGCCTGGGGCAGTATCCAGAAATAATAGGTTCTCAATAAGTATTGGCTAAATCATCAACTGAATTGGCTTACGTTTTTTTCTAAACCTGTAATGTGGACTGAGTCTTCTGCTAAGCCGTTATTATTTGCTAGGATCTAAGCATTTACTATTTGCTACATACTAAGCCAATTCAGATAAGTTTGGTTCATCTGATTTGTATCTCATAATAACTGTATGAAGGTAGGGTGATTTGAGGAAAGTGAGGCACAGGAGGGTAAATAATATGGTTGAACTTACACAGCTGGTAAATAGCAGAGTTGGGGCTTAAAATCAGGTTCTGACTCCATATTCACATGTACTTTGGCTCCCATTCCTGAAAGCGCTTGGTCTTGTGAGCAAGATTTGGCCAGTTGGCTACCAAGGGAGGTTTGCCTGGCAGTGGGCACCACCTTTCCTGACATCTGGGGAAGAGGGTAAAAGAGGAGCTCCCATTTGTGATCCTTCTAAGATTTCCTTGTGAGAGGCTCAAACCACAGGGATGGAATGAAGGAGATCAGAGGCAAGGATGCTAAGTAAGCTGAAGGAAGGACTTCGGGGACCTTCCTGGGTACCCCTTGAAAAGAGAACTCTTGGGGGAGCTGGAGGGCTTGGGCTTGATTTTGCCATTTTCTCCCTGTGACCTTGAGGCAGGTTCCCCACCATCCAAACTTTGGTTTCTCCATCTATAAAATACAATATAGTAATCCCTGGTACATACATAACAGTCACTCACTATTGGTCCTTACTTAAATGTTAACGACATTACTTTAGTTATTGATGCTATTAATAATACAGCTACCAAGACTAGTCATGTACATTGGATAAGAAACAAAATTAGATTCCCAATTTTGGCTCAGGCACTCTTTGCCAATACTTCTCTATGCCTTGGTGGCTTCACCTGAACTCTGGGCTTACTGGCACCTGCTACTGTATGCTGACCTTGCAGGGCTCAGTGTTAGACGGAGCTTATGGTGTTTAGAGAGGGCAGAGGGCAGTACACAATGAAAAGTTTGTCATTTTCCCTACAGTTGATATGAGAGGGGGAGAAGGAAAGGGAAGGCAGGGTCTGGAAGACATGCCCTTGGCCAATCCAAGACCTACCAAGATCTGTAGCAGTTGGAAGTGTTCAGGTAATGGTCCTGTGTCAAGGAACATCTTGTAAGGGAAGTGCCTTTAATTGATCACTGTAGAGCCAGCCAGTTCTTAGAGGCTGCCTGCTGGACATAGATTATTTTTTGTTCTGGCAGGCCCAGGTCTGGTTTGATAAGGCAAACTACAGATGAGCCTTTGGACAAATTCCGAAAGAGCTTCTCGTTGGTAAGATGCCATGGAGTACAGCCTGCACCAATGATGCAGAATTTTTCTTTAACGTCCAGTGTACCTCATGTTCAAAATAGTAATTGAAATGTATGCTGTTTATTACATTCACATATGTTTGTAATCAAGGTACAACTCTGGTGGATGAGAAGCAAAAAGCTATAATTTGCTGCTTCGCATCATAGCTGTCGTATATTCATTTATATAGCTTTATTTATCTTCTTCTCCATAAAGAACCTTCCATATTGCAAATTTATTGAATGGTTAATGGCCTAAAAGTATGGGGTTCATTACAGAGCGATGTATTTATTGCAGTGTTAATTAAATAAAAGCATTGTAATCTTTCCAAATTGAACAATTATGTTCATTTAAACATCTTAAACAGAAAAATCTTTTATATACTAATTGAGTTGCATAATGAAAAGCATGTGTAATGGAAATTTAAATCAAAACAAATACTGAAATAATTTGAACAATTAAAAAAAAAAATAAAATGTCTACCTCCATCTTTATTGGAGATACTCTAACGGCCAACTCACTCTCAGAACTCATGACCTCTGAGCAGAGTATATGGTTACAGAGCCCATCGGCCACCCTCACATACCAGCTGGCCAACCCTTAGACATCAAAGTTCTGGTTGGCTACCAGCCGCAGCCCCTGACACTCTGGCTGTTAGCCTAGATCCTGACAGGCTGGCTTGAGGCCTATAGGCCGAGCTGACAGCCTTTTCTGCAGAGTCTGATGAATGGTTTCTGGCAATGGATGGTTATGTTCTGACTGCCTGTGAGGGCAGTACCCCATCTAAAAAATGTACACTGTCTCTCCCAGCTTGCCTGGGGTTGGGGCTTCAGAAGTGCTTGGTGATGCTGATTTTTTACACCCAAGAGGGGTCTTTATTTGCTCTTGGAATCTCAACTCCCTTCCCATCTCTGTCAGGCTGTGAGGGTTGGTGACAAAAATGGGGTCATCGTCAGCATTAAAGGGATTAGCTTTATTGGTGCACTCCAGTAAAGATTTTTCGCTGCCTATATTTTGTGGCTCTATCCCATGCTTCAGTTATTTAGGGCTAAATCTTAAAGTAACATTAAGATGGTAGGAAGGGGTGTGGAGAGAGAAAAACAGGCACATTTTTCAACTAGATGCTCATTTCCTGGTTCCACAGAAGGATTTATGTGGGATCCTTGGTTTGCCCACGTCTTATTCTCCTGTTTTGAAATGGTCTTTAGTTTAGCTAGACTCCGTTAATGCTGTGTCTTGCATACAGGGCAAAATGCAGGAGGGTTGTCTTCCATTTTCTGACACCTAGAGGTTGCTGGGATTATCAAAAGGCTTAAGGATAAATCACTGTACTAAAACCTTCAATTATTAAAAGGTAGCAACAGTAAGTTGCTTTGGAAGCAAATTCTTGCCTGCCTTATCCTTGGGATGAAGATTTAGAAACAGGAATATCTAATAAAAATCCTCAAACTGACTAAATACATTAATAAAAAAGGCTTATGGTGGCATAAGTGAAAAAAATATATATATACTCTGATTAGTCATTTGGTTCAGGCACATTTTTCTTCTGTCTCATTCATGAAAACTTGCCTGGACTCACTCAAGCCAAAGGGTTATAAGTGGATCCTAAAAGAATGGAGGTCAGCTCACTATGTCCAAGGCTATAGTGGTGAGGTTGACTGAAGGGAGGTGAATGCACTACACAAATGTATGTATTTGGCTCTGTCAAAACTTGGATAAGAGAGTATCAAGGCTGGATTCTGTTTCTCAAGAGAGTCTGGTCACTTGTGCTACTTTACAGATAAAAAGGAAGAGGCCATTCAAAGGAGAGCCATGTTAGAGCCATGTTAGCATGCCCTTCCCCAGTAAGGCTCGGCCAGGTTCTAACTTCCGAGTAATCTCGGGATGGAGTGGGCTCCATGCCATTGATTGGTGGGAGCGTGGACACATTAATAAAAGATTCTGTCCTTTGACTACCTTCTCTATGTCTCTCACAGACCAAGTACTGATGCTCCCTGCTCATTTGGCACTTAACTTATTTTCTCATGTTTTGGTCATAGTCCAAGCAACCATTGAAGGGTGCCATTTTGCAGAAGGTGATAAAGAACTAGCTCCAGGTTGAGGATGAGAAGGTCCTGAGATATTTGCTAAAAGTCTGACCCGTGTTTTACTTCTAGTAGCATCCTCATTTCAGCTATGAAGTTTTGTCTGGAATTTGCCATAAAAACTGTCAGGAGCTTGAGATATATTTGAGGAATAAAATTATTATTATTATTGTAGTAGTAGTAGTAATGACTTACCTAAGATCAAATGGCTAATAGATAGCAGAACTGAGATTACTACTTAGGTAGTTTAGATCCAGTGTCCACACTCTTGACTCCTAGTCTAAACTAGTTCTATATCAAACTAGTTCTTTAAGACTAACTCTGTTCTTACGTTGTTACTGATGGTGCTGATGATGACATGAACAGCTCCTTAT
>NW_024412444.1:13136894-13146839 GCF_014898765.1 Herpailurus yagouaroundi
GGGGGCGGGGGGTGGTTCCCAGGTCATATAACCCATAAGTGGTAGTTTCCAACCTGGGCCCAAGATTCATAATATTGTACGTTTTCCCGTACAATATTGGGAAGAATTGACTGATTTAGTCAAATGACTAAATTTAGATTGTCTGATTAGTCAGATTAAATTGACTGATTTAGTCAAAATGAAACCCTCCACTGGAAAAGTTCACTGGTCACAACTACAGGAGAGGAGGTATTTTTCATCCCAATAGAATGGATGCCTAGATCACTTGCATTCAGGATTTCCAGAGCCAGGGCATTTCTCGGTTGGCACGAGTAACTGGAACATGACCAAGTACTTTTGAGAAACAATACCCATGCTGATCATGATTCTAGTCATGCTCATTGTGCACCATACTCTTCATCCAGCTCCAGGGGAGTCAGAAACACTGCCTTCCAAAGCTAAGGACATCCATTCAGTCAGTCACTCAACACATTTATTGAACTCTTACTAAGTGCCAGTCACTGTTCAAGGTGCTACTGATAGAAAAAAGAAGGCCTCTTGGAGCTCATATTCCAGTTGGGGGAACAGATTCTAAACCGACTGAAGCCCTTGAGCCCAGATACATTTTTCTTCTCTTTCACATTTAAGATTTCCATCTTCAAACTAGGAATAGTATTACCTGCTTAGTTTTAGTGTTGTGTGCAGTCTTTGTGCCAGGCAATGTGCTGGGTGTTGGGGATAAAACAGACAAAATCTTGCATACCTGGACTTACAGATTTGAATTGAGAAAATAATAAATAAGTAGAAAAAATTATAGAATGTATTCAATCTATAGAATAGGAGTCAGTAAACCTTTTCTGTAAAGAAGCAAGTGGTAAATATTTTTGGCTTGCAGGCCATATGTTCTCTGTTGCAACTACCATTGTCATTGCTCTGTCATTGTAGCATGGAACCAGCCACAGACTATGTGTAAATAAATGGATGTGGCTCTGCACCAAGAAAACTTCCTGAAACCAGGTAGCTCACCAGATTTGACACTCAGCCCATCATTTAGTGCCTCTTCTCTAGAAGATAACAAGGTGGGAACCACTCAAGAGGGTCTCTGGAGAACTGTTCCCCGTGGAGGTTGACTTTTAAATGTAGTGCCAAGAGAAGAAGAGTTGGTTATGGGAAACAACACTCCAGGTAGGGGAACAGCAAACACAAAGATGCTGAGGGTTAAAGAGAATAAAGCCTAGCAATTGGCTGAAGGCTGAGTGACAGGTATACCAGAGGTGTGAGAGGAAGGGAGGTGTGAAATGGGCTGAGGAGATATGCAAGGAACCAAGGACAAGGAGCCTTGTAGGTCCTACATGAAAGACAGAGGCTACTTATTTGTCTACTGAAATTGGGAGATGGGCTATGAGCATTTCCTTCTACAACAGGGGTCCCACTTGACCCAAAGAAGCCAATCTGTCCATGGTTAGAGGGGTATCTTCTCTCTCTCTCTCTCTCTCTCTCTATCTCAGAGGGTGATGATGTGGAAGAATATGCCCAGGGTCAACTGCATGAACCTGATTTCACTGCTGGGGTTTCAAAACCCCAATCAGTATTTTGGCCCAATTCCCTTTCCGTGATGGCTGCTATTTAGAGCTGATAATTGAGCACAGCTATTATTACCCAGGATGAGCAAATCTCAGCGGTTCACAAGTTCAGCTCAGATAAGCAGTTTAAGATTTTGTTTTTAACCTTCCCTCTTGAGCCGACGTAATACTCCTACCTTCCCATCTTCCTTACTGCCCAAGGCCAGAGCTGCAAATCCTCCAGTCTTTGGACATTTATGTAGCCACCCTAGTTTTATAGTGTAGCTACAGTATGTTTTCTTTTCCACTGCATTGCTTACTGTGAGTATTTCTCTAAGACTCCTCATTATTGGGTCCTCCCCAGACTAGCTTCACACGCACCCCTCCCTCTGAGTTGCACTTCTGCAGATAGCTTTGTACTGTGGGGGAAATATTTCTAATCAGTGGATCACTGGGAGGAAAGTTGTCAGAACAACACAAAAGATTTTTGAGCCTCTGAGAACTTTATTTTCCCCCTGGGATCTACTGAGATCTTGCCTTCCTGCCCTTTAGGGGATTTCAGGGGATAATGAAGATGTATCCTGCAAACATTTTCCAATCTTATGTGTCCCATGCTCATGGCATGTCTTCTGTTGCCTGGGTATATTTTTTCTGGATTGGGTGAAATTTTGAACAAAGATTCCTGCTTTTATTTCCGGAAGTTTTGTGCGTCATTGTAAATCATATGTAATTATGTGTATAAGAACCAAAAAAAGAAATATTTGGGTTGGAACTCTGAAGCTTTGATTTGGCCACTTTAACCAGTTAGAGCCAATTGAATGGAGTCATTTTCAATATCCCCCTAAAGGTAGTTAAGTAATGGTAATGGGGCTTTCCCAAGGGGATTGAGAGAGTGAGGTTCATTAAGGAAACAAACTCATTATCTTCAGTGAATGGATTGATCCAGGACAACATGGTGTAAAAACCTTCTCCTCTTTCTTTGATAAACAGAAGTAGCTTCTGTGTGTGTGTGTGTGTGTGTGTGTGTGTGTGTGTGTGCGCGCGCGCGCGTATGTGCACGCGTGTAGCTACAGTATGTTTTCATTGTCATTCGAACGAATGGATATTGTCATTCGAATCGGCTTTTAAACAGTTCTCAGGGAGATACCCCACAAAACAGGCAGGAGATGTTGAGGGGCAGCTCTTCAGGCTGGCATGTGGGCACGTTTCCATAGAGAGCACATCTCCTCACCTGTATAAGTTGTGTTTTGCAACTGACAGGAGTAGTAGTTCTTGCCCACTGCTCTTGCCTGCAGTGGTTGCAGTGCATGTGGAATCAGGGCATGTAAAGAACACTTCTTCCTGAAGCATCTCTTGGTCAGAAGTAATGGTTGCTAGCAATGTAAACAGATTTTGGTGACTTGAAGCCTTGGGGAATTTAGTAGAGGCTACTGGGGAACTCACAGAGAGCAGGATGAAAAGCTGGAAAGGTGGGAAAGCTCCAGGAGCTGGTGGAAGTGCCAGAAAGATGGGAGCAGGAAGGGAAGCAAAGCCAGGTCAGCCTTATCAAACAGGGTTGCTATTCTGGGGTCTGACCTTTGGCCCTTGAGTCCCAAGACCAAGGTTCAAGGTCCCAGGAGAGAACCTTGCCCTGTCTATGCTGGATCCGTGAAAGGTGGGTCTGTCTCTGGTCCTTTGAATTCCCTGGAGGAAGGTGGTACTGGCATTACACTACAATGGGACCATGGGAAGAAGTTACTTCCTGGTAAGATATTAGAGTAATTAGGAAATTAGTAAATTAGGGAGAAAATAGTTGGTGAGCAAGTGGGCAGAGAGAAGGACAAGAGAGAGGGATGTTTTGTAGAAGTCTTTTCTGTTAAGAGAAAAACTCATAGGTAGATGCTTTCTTGACCTGATATCTCCCATCTCTACCAAGAGAGACTGCAAATTCCAAGTTTCATAATTACTTTGTCATTCAGTGGTTTTCTATTCTACCTTTCCTTCTGATAATGGCAGTTGGGATTAGGGGATTAGAAGGAGAGATTGGGGGACACAGACAAGAATGGTTTGGCCACATTAAGGCTTCAGAAGGTAATACATTGATGTCAATATAAATTGATGTTTCACACTTAATTCATTCTTTTTTTTTTTTTTCATGGCACCCTGGTTCACACAAAAAATGGAATCATTCATTAATTCATTGTTATTGAACACTGACTTTGTAAAAGGCAACCCTCTAATATTCTCGAAAAAGGGGTCACTAAGGATCCATGAGCTCATCTCCTAGACAGACTGTCAGATCTGCAATCACCCATAATAAAAGGCAGAGTGGAAGAAATAGCAAAAGGACAGAAGTAAAAGGAAGGAGAGATAATGCCCAGTTGGAGAGAAGCAAGAGACCCTGCCTTGAAGCCGGGGAGTGCCAGGCATACTGTCTATACTACAGGGATGGAGATGCAGGTACACGGAGGTACATGTGCATGTGGAGGTCCACACGTGTGGGTCCATAGATGCTTTCAGAGAGGGTGATAGAACTTCAAACTGCTACAGCAAGGCCCTTTGGACACTTAACAGTTACAGCTTCCACTGGCCAGTCCAGCATACCGTTGTGTAATGACTAAGTACCAGCCATGCTTATGAAGATATCAGAGGTATCTCTCTTATACAGGCTTAACTTAGTCAAATTGAACCATGCCCACCCAGATCAATTCTGGGTATCATTCCCTTCAATTGGGCTATGTCATAGGTACGCATGGGTTAGGAAATGAGAATCTGATGATTCCTTTTTCTGTCCTGGTTCTGTAGTCTATCCCTTAGTGTAAGCATCAGCCTATGGTGAGGGCAATTCTGCTATTTAAAAATCTATATGATTTGAACAACATGGCCGTTAAATTCAAGCCAACTACTTTCTGGGGTGCTCCACTGAAGAAACAGAAATCTGTTTCCTCACTGTTGGATAAATTGGCTACATTGCCCTCACTTGAGAGAGTTCCATCTATGGATTCTACTTCGTGACCAGTTTGAGGGATACAGAGGGAAAGGTCAACTCTTGGCAAGTTTCACCTTGCTGCCTTTAGAAACAAGCCCCCCGTGAGGGGCAGCTGAGTGGCTCAGTCAATTAAGTATCAGACTCTTGATTTCGGCTCAGGTCATGATTTCATGTTTCATGAGTTCAAGCCCCACATCGGGCTCTGCGCTGACAGCATGGAGCCTGCTTGGGATTCTCTGTCTCCCTCTCTCTGTCTCTGCCTCTCCCCCTGTCATGTGTGTGTACTCTTTCTCTCTCAAAATAAATAAATAAATAAATAAACAAACAAACAAACAAACAAACAAACAAACATTTTTAAAAAAGAAACAAGCCCCCTTAATGTAAACTTTACTATACACAGTGTGATACAGGCATGCAGATAGAATTAACAATAGGTCCAGTATGCAACTTATGTTTTCTGGTGGACCATAGACATGGGTTGTGAGCCATTTTGATCTTTGGGGCTATAGCTTATAGTGGCATTTCCCTTTTGCCTCCTCACTCCTTACCCTCTGGAACCACCCCTTTACTTCCAACTAGACTTTTCTACTTATGTGACCCCACAACACCTCGCTATGTTGGTGCTAGACAAAGAGGGGAGGTTGGCCTTCTGTGGCTTTCCTTCATAGCCAAGTCCAACATACATTCTGATTCTCCTCACCCCTATACCATATGGCTTTCTTTTCAAACTCCATGTCCAATCAACTGAATGGAGTATTCCCAGCCTTCTTGATTACATATTCACATCAGTAAAAAAACAAAACAAAACAAAACAAAAAAAAAAAACAATCAAGCAATCAATCAGTCACTGGTCAATACCCATCATATATATATGGTTATTTGTAAATGTGTGTATTTTCTTTCCTCATTGCTAAGTAGAGTCCTGGTTCAAGTCCTGGGACTTGAGTCCTGGTTCCAGTCTTTGCTGACTTTGATCATAAGCAAACTAGAAGAACCCTCTCTGTGTTCCCCAATGGTGAACGTGTAGAATAATAGCACTTACCTAATAGGATTATTGTGAGGATCAATTAAGTCAATATGTGTGAAATGCACAAAGTCAGTGCTAATCATTAGTGCTTCTTTTTATTATTTCACGTCATGGCAGGGTTCATTGCCAACAACAGGGAAATAGGGGAGTTGCTTCCTTCAGAGGTTTGGGACAGTGTGTTTCTGGTGTTACCACTGCAAGAAGAGATTCACCGCAAAGGAGCCACAGTGAATTATCCCATGGAGTCCTTGTGATGCATGGAGGTAAAGGGCTGGCACTCTTGACCCATGAGGCATTGTGGAGACAGAAACTGGGAGCCTAAGCAACTCTGTGCATTTCCTCCTGGAAAAAAGCATTTCATACTCTGCCCTATCAGCCCACCAAACAAGACATAGTGTAACCTTAACTATGATCCTAGCTGGGAAGGTGAGGCTAGAGACCCAGAGTCAGGGTGGAGGGAGCAGAGACAGTAAGATCTTCTGGATTAGTTGGCAGTGGTCAGTTCTGGGCTCTCAGTCCCCTCCAGAGACTCTGTTTGAGGTGAGAGTGACCTGGGCTTGAGGGATAAGATCCTTAGAGGACTGTTATTTGAATCAAGTAAGAGGCTGTAAATGAAGGTGCAAAGTCCAGAGCAGGGGGGTGGTAACCTGACTCTAAAACATGGCAAAGTATCTAGCAATGGCATTAGTAGATGGCCCATGGATCCCTGTTGTGTAAGCAGTTATCATAAAGGACAGAGCTGGGGGTGGTAAACTGACTCCATAGCCCTGTACAGTGTCTAGCAATGGACTTTAAATAGTCCATAGATTCACTAACATGGTAAGCAATTATTTGTGTGTTTGAGTTGTGTATCTCAAAAATGGCTAGGACCCATGGTGATGAAGAACTGTGCAGATTTAAGGTAGGGATCTTTTTCAAGGCATGCTTTTAAAATTTTTTTTTTTTTAACGTTTATTTATTTTTTTGGGACAGAGAGAGACAGAGCATGAACGGGGGAGGGGCAGAGAGAGAGGGAGACACAGAATCGGAAACAGGCTCCAGGCTCTGAGCCATCAGCCCAGAGCCCGACGCGGGGCTCGAACTCACGGACCGCGAGATCGTGACCTGGCTGAAGTCGGACGCTTAACCGACTGTGCCACCCAGGCGCCCCATCAAGGCATGCTTTTTAAAAGATAGGGGATAGAGTTGTTTGTTTGTTTCTAAATCATAAGATAACATTGGATTATCTCACCAAGCAGTGGAACTTTAATCAAAACATTGGCTAAGATGTAATACAAGAAGAAATGTAATATTCTAGAAATTAAATAGAGCATCATCCCAATATGTGCAGGCTGTCTTATACCACTCTCCAATCTGCAAGATGGTGTGTTTTTTTGGCCTCAAAAAAAAAAAATGTTGTGTCCGTTCCCATGTTGCAATTTCTTCTGGAATTCAGTTTTAAAAGAAGACAAGCATTTATCTTATTAAACTATTAACACCATTTATCTCCAATTTATAAAATGTCTTCCTTTATCTACCTCCCTTCGGCAGTCATAGCTATCACCCCACAAACACACACGTATCACAAGCTGAACTGCTGAACAAACTTATACAAAAAATGTCTGGGAGTTATAGAGTATTTTATCTGAAAGCTTTCCCTGTTGCATGTTGAGCATTTTTTACTATCTGGTTATTATATTTAGTGGTCATCTTAAATGACAGGTCACTAGAATTGTAGTAATTGCCTACACCAGAAAAGATCAGACATCACTGGGAGGTTTCACATTTCATTTGTATCCATGTAATTGAGTGAAGTCATACAAAAACAGGGACGAACTATGTGTCCTTTGCTCCTCAGTGTGGACAGGGCTCTCGTCTCCAAATAGAAAATTCTTGCTTCAGAAATCAGTTAAGGGTTTGATCAATATTTGATTCAGAAGCTCAATTTAAACCTCATGGGATCGAGTGTACAAAATCATTTTAATGTATCCAAAACGCCTCCGGGTTATCCCAGGGGCAAGCGGTGTCCCTCCTGGGGGAAGCTGACCACTAGGCTTTCCAAGAGCAGCTCTTGCATTTCTCTTGGTGAAAAATTTGGCTTGACTGTTTCCCCAATAGCATCCCCTTTATGAAATGCAAATTCACACTCTCATTTCAAATCCAGGTGAATACTCAGCACATCGAATCACTTGTTTCAAGGCCAGGCATAGAGTAGCAACCTATCAAGTGATGACATCTTGTAGATGTATTGGGTCCCGAAAAGGTGTTTGAAACAAGAATCAAATTAAAAAATGAGTGGTTACATATGTGTAACCGATTCTGTTGCAAGCCATTAAGATGGAATGTGTTGAGGCCGCCATTTGCCTCCATTCCAGAGACCCTTTCTCTGCAAGTGTGAATGGAGGCCGGGCCATTTTTTTGGCTGTTTGGGTGGGAGATTGCCTGTTCCATTTGAATTGGGGGCAGGACTCAACTTGGAATTCCAGTCCAGGGTTCCCATTTGTGAGAAACATGATCGCAGAGGTAATTATTTGGCTGCTGAAATATTGCTTTTCAAACATGAGCCCTCCTTTTTTGTTCTTTTCCTTCTTCTTCTTCTCTCTCTCTCTCTCTCTCTTTTTTTTTTTTTTTTTTACAAGATCTGTATCTATTTTATCTAAACCAGCAGTAGTCTTAGCAGCCATTTCTCTTCTCAGGGAGAAATGAACTATCAGTTTTTCTCAGGCTTGAGCATTCTCCCACCTGTCCTCAATTTAATGCACAAATGAAAGCACATAAATCTTTGTGACATTTTGGCATAAAGCGCCTACTTCAGATGACTCCTTTAGGAAACTCTGAACCCAGGTGTTTGGTTTTTGCATAAACTTTGCAAAATGAGAATTGTAACGCGACTGTGTACACACACACACACACACACACACACACACACACACACCTACACACACCTTCCCAAAAAAGTGGTCACTTTTGAAATGTGGGGAGCTGAAGGGATGTAGGTGGGGGTAGGGGAATAACATGTGTGCAAACTTAATATATCTTTTCCTCACCTTAAGTTGGACCCAGACAGTTAAATTATAATTACAGCCCCATCTGGAGGGGGAGAAAGTACAGTCCTCAAGTGCTCCAAGCCTTAGCCATGGGTACTTTGTCAGGTAAAATAAACACACATCCCATTTTCACCCTGGGGTCAAACTCAACAAAGCCATGAAAGATGGGACACTCATCAAGGACCAGATTGTGAAATGGTCAGAATGACAGCAACAACAGGAAGAAGGAATAAAATGGTTGGTTACTTCTCTCAAGCCAGATGGCTCAGGAAGTCTGCTCACAGCTTACCTTAAAGGGATATAAATCCTCAGCAAAATGCATGGTGGATTGGTACTTCTGCCGAGTCTGGTGGGTGGGATGAGAAGGGGGCCTTCCTTGTCCAGAGAAATTAGTTCTGAGAAGGGCAATGACCCAGGCTGGGTCATGGTCTTCCCCGGAGTGTTTTAACTGGATCATCTTCTCCAGTCACAAAATGGTGAGGCTATAAAACACTTGGTGACTATGTTCCCTGCCCTGTGAAAGACGCCAGTCTTGAGAATGGAGGTGACACACAGAGAAACAGAGAGGAGAGAGACAGAGAGAGTCCTGGGTGTATATGAATCTATGGTTGCAGGCATCCTTAAGGCCAACTCATGCCATGGTTTCCATGATGTTCACAAACCAGTACATTCTCTCATTTTGCCAATCTAGCTCTGAGTGTCTGTCACCTGCTGTCCAAAGAGCCCAGTCTGAGACATCAATCAAAATGAAATTTATGAGAAGGTTGCATTTCTTTGATCTAATAGTATCAATGCTAACAATAATAACAGCTAACATTTACTGAGGACTTACTATGTGCCAAGCCCTATTCTAAGAATGTTATATTTACATATTATTTAATCCTCACAACCTCATGAGATAGATACAACTATTATCTATATTATACAGATAAGGAAATTGAGGCACAGAAAGGTTAAGAGACTTGTCCAAGGTCTCACAATTAATAGGAGGAATGAACTTCAAACCCAGGCCCCAGAGCCCACCCAGTCTTTTAACCATCTCCTACTCTACCTGTGTGCAAATCATAATGATGGCTCACACTGTCACTCACACCAACTTGCAATTCAGATACGTGTTCCTGAGTGAGAGAGGAGTGAAATTAAAGCCAGAGAGATCATGCCTAAATCTATACACAATTCTATCTATGCCATAGCCAAAATACCACAATTAACCGATCTCCTGTTTAATGGAGACTTTGAATTACTGTAGCCTTTTATTTTCCCATAAGTTTTTCCTTTTGTATCTTTGAAAATTGTGTGTGTGTGTCTTAGGGGAAGACGTTGTATATGAATGCGCATGAATGAATGAATGAATGAATGAATGAATGAATGAATGAATGAATG
>NW_024412444.1:13146849-13254057 GCF_014898765.1 Herpailurus yagouaroundi
ATGAATGAATGAATGAATGAATGAATGAATGAATGAATGAATGAATGAATGAATGAATGAAATTGATAACACGTGGGTCCTCTGTGGTTCACTTAGTGGTCCTCTGACTTGAGGGGGCATCAGAAGCTTGTTAAAACCCAGATTGCTGTTTCCTGATTTGGTTTCTGATTTAATGGTTCTAAGCTGAGTTAGAGGATTTGCCTTTCTAACAAGTTCCCAGGTGATGCTCATGTTGCTGATCTGGGGACCACTGACCTATGGCAACTGCAGCTGACTGATTTGTAAGCATGTAGGAAACCACCAGTCAATTCAATAAGATGAATCAGCCAATTTGGTTATTTAGGTACACTGCTAATAGTTTAGCCTAACTGGTTTGTGTTCCAAAATGGGCAGATCAAGGTGAACACATTTCAGGAGTACTGAGACTAATAAAATGGCATATGAAAGTATTGGACATTTATATAGGCAAGGAAAATATTAAACTAATATCTTTTTATCTAATAACTTATTATGTAAAAATAACTTGAGGTGGTGTATTGCTATATGTTGTCTAACAGAAATCATAGCTCTTCGTCACTATGATTGGTGCCAAGTGGTTGTAAAAGGCTTTTGTATGTGGGTACTTCCTAGTATGTGATTGTCTGCTTGTTTTCACCTGCAGCTCCTCACAAGCATACAACAAGGAATGATCTCACTTGTAGCATCCTTTGTGTTTGCAGATACTTGTCATGCACATAAGTTTTGGTGAGCTGAGCTGATTGATGTCCTTTTACTCTCTTAATTTGAATTATTTTCTTTAAACAGACCAAAAGATAGGTTTGATCCAGAATTATGATGAATTGTGTCCTGGGGAGACAAATATATCTTCGGGGATATCAGGCGAACTACAGGCACCTACTTTTTAATGCAGACCTCCACTATGAGGGGTGCCTGGGTGACTCAGTGGATTAAGTGTCCTACTTTGGCTCGGGTCACGATCTCACAGTTTGTGGGTTTGAGACCCGTGTCAGGCTCTGAGCTGACAGCTCAGGGCCTGGAGCCCGCTTGGGATTCTGTGTCTCCCTCTCTCTCTGCCCCTCCCTTGCTCATGCTCTGTCTCTTAAAAATGAATAAACGTTAAAAAAAATTAAAATACACTCCAGTTTGAAAATTTCCTCTCCCGAAGTGTTTCTTAGAGCCATCAAAGGTGTCCCGAGTGTATGGATTAGTCTAACTGAACAAAAAAGACACGAAGCCAAGGAATATGTTAAGGAAAATTTGCTTTTTAAAAGAAATTATTATTATTTGTTTATGAGAGAGATTGGCCTGTAGTTTTCTTTTATAATGACTTCGTCATGTTTTGGTGTCAGGGTTATCCTGACCTCATAAAATGAGTTTAAAAATGTTCCCTTTCTTTTAACTCTGAAAGAGTTTACATAAAATTGCTATTATTTCTTGTTAAGTGTTTGGAAGATTTCACCCTTGAGACCATCTGAGCCTGGAGTTTTCTTTGTAGGAAGGTTTTTAGTTAAAGCTTTAATTTCTTTAACAGATTTCTTATTTCTTCTTGTGTTAGTTTTAATAAGTTGTGTCTTATAAGAGCTGTATCCATTTCGTCTAATTTGTCTAATTTATTTGGATGATCTTTTAATGTCTATATAATCTGCAATAATGTGGCTTTTTAAAATCCTGGTATCAGTAATGTGTGTTCTCTCTCTTCTTTTTTTCTTGATAAGTTTTGCTAATTGAACAAAGGTTTATCAACTTATTTTTAAAAAGAATAACTGGCTTTGTTAGTTTCTCCTTTTGTGTATCTTTGTCTATTTCTTTGTGTTCTGCGTTCATTTCTATTATTTCCTTTCTTTTACTTTCTTTGAGTTTAAGTTGTTAATCTGTTTATTGAATGGAAGCTTAGGCAATTTATTTTCACGGTTCTTTTCTTTTTTTTTAATTTTTTTTTCAACGTTTATTTATTTTTGGGACAGAGAGAGACAGAGCATGAACGGGGGAGGGGCAGAGACAGAGGGAGACACAGAATCGGAAACAGGCTCCAGGCTCCGAGCCACCAGCCCAGAGCCCGACGCGGGGCTCGAACTCACGGAGTGCGAGATCGTGACCTGGCTGAAGTCGGACGCTTAACCGACTGCGCCACCCAGGCGCCCCTTCACGGTTCTTTTCTAATGTATGTATTTAAAGCCACAAATTTACCCCTAAACACTTGTCAAGCTATATCCCCCACATTGTGATATGCCACATTTCATTATTCAGTTCAAAATATTTTCCGATTTTCATTTTAATTACTTTTTCAACTCATAGGTTATATGGGATCGGGCTGCTTAATTTCCAGGCATTTGGAGGTTTTCTAGTTATCTTTCTACTATTGATTTCTAGTTTAACTGCACCGAAGTGGAACACAGACTCCTTTGAAATTTGTTGAGATTTGCTTTTGGCTCCAGCATATGGTCTATTTTGGTGAATGTTCTATATACACTTAAGAAAGAATCTGTATTCAGGAGTTATGGAGTGTAAGAGTTTTAGATCTATTTCATTAGTGAAATTGGTAAGAATCTACTTCTTGAAAAAAGTAGATGAAGTTATTTCCCAAAGTTTAAGGGGTAAGAGAGCCATATTTACTGAGTTTTTATTCCTGGAATTACACCCATCAGCAACAAATCATGGATATTTGTCTCCCTTCCATCTGACTGCTCAGTGTTGCTATCTTGATGTGTAAGGAGAATTTCAAATTAATATGCCTTAAAAAGAACTCCCGATTTCCTCTTCAGATCTGCTCCTTTTCCTGTCTCCCCATCTCAGTAAATGTGCCCAGGTGCTCAGGCTGGAAACAATAGAAATTGTCCCTGATTTCTCTCTTCCTCATACAGTCCTGTCTTCACCAGGAGGTTCTGTTCCCTCTGCTTTAATATAAAGATTTAAAATCTCTAATGGGATTGCTCCTTGTGACCCACTCTAAGCCCCTGCCATTTCTTTAGAGGATATTAGAGTAACTTCCTCATGGGTCAGTCTGGGCTTTTTTTTTTTTTTTTTCTCTTCTCCCTTCTCCACAACCAGACCCTGCCACCTCTTGCACCAGGACACGCAGCCTCTATTTCTCCTGTAGCAATTACAGGCATTTTCAAAAAGGAAATCAGATCAAATCACTTCCTTGCTAGAAAACAAAGAAACAAATGTATATAATTAAAAGGTTTCCCCTCACACTTAGAATCAATTATCGAATCCTTACTAGGACCTATGAGGCCCTTGGTGACATGGCCGTTCCTCCGTCTTGAAGCTCATTTCTTCCCCCTTTTGCCTTGCCCAGGGCTCCAGCCTCAACAGCTCTCTCGTGCTTGGAACATGTCTAGTTCATTCTCGCCTCAGAGCCTTGGCCCTTGCTCCTCCCTCTTCGCAGAATGCACTTCCTCCAGATCTTGACACAATTCATTCTTTCATTTCCTCTGTGTCTTGGCTCATGGGTCACCACCCTCTTCAATATCCAACCTACCTCCTCTAGGTTGTCACTTGTTCTGCAGTTCTTCCAAATAGAATTTTCTTCCTAACACTTAGTAATACCTCTTGCTACTTGGGGGTTTATTTCTTAATCGTGTTTCTCTGTCTTCTGCACTAGAATATTCCAGGCGGTCAGTATCAACTTGGTCTGTTCTCGCTGAAACCCAACCATGTAAACCAGTGCCTGATACATAGTAATACTTCAGCAAGTACTCTTGGTTGGATGAATGTAGAGATGGACACGTGTAGGATCAATGTTTAACGGAAAAAAAAAATACCTGTTTTACATCCATTTATATGTACTGATTAAGTTCATACTCCTTTAGATAACATGAGCTTATTCCTGTTCTAATTAGAAGGTTGGTTTATAAAAGGTTAAACTTCTTAAAATAATCTGTGGATTTTAATGTTTCTAATTCAGGTGGGAGTTAGTCACCAGTTAGTTTGAGTTGGTTTTCTTAAGTTTCTTAAGAGACTATGTGCATAGACATTCATTTCAGAAACACAAGTAAAGAGGGGCGCCTGGGTGGTGCAGTCGGTTAAGCGTCCGACTTCAGCCAGGTCACGATCTCGCGGTCCGTGAGTTCGAGCCCCGCGTCAGGCTCTGGGCTGATGGCTCGGAGCCTGGAGCCTGCTTCCGATTCTGTGTCTCCCTCTCTCTCTGCCCCTCCCCTGTTCATGCTCTGTCTCTCTCTGTCCCCAAAATAAATAAACATTGAAAAAAAAATTTAGAAACACAAGTAAAGAGAATGTACCTAACCCATGAGTAGACTGGATGGGTTTTTTTTTTGGGGGGGAGGGGGGTTTAGGGGAAGTTTTTCCTTCTGTTTTCTGTATAACTTTGTGTACATTACTATCTGTCCACCACCATCAGCAGGATGGGCTCGGCCTTTATGAACATTACCACAACCCTATAAACCAAGCACGGATGTTTCCATTTTCCAAGTGTACAGATTAATTCAGAGAGATAATAGATGTAAGCTGGCATAGCTGGAAAGTTACAGGCCAAGACTTTGATTGTCATCTCTCTGTCCCCAACATTGGTGCTCTTTCTGCTGAGATACGTATTGCCTCTCTTTTTTTATGTTGATTATGAAAATAACCCCAAGATAATATTTAGGAGTTAGGGGTAGAGACTTCCTGCATATAAATACTTGGGTCTCATGTAGTAACTTGCCCATCGCTTTTCATTATGACTAGGCAGGCCTAGAGTTTAGAATTTTCCTTCTTATGTGTCCTTATGCCTTCCCCTTTTCTGTGTACCTCACTAAATTTCTGCCAGCCTAGTGGAAGAAACAAGATGTTTCCAATTATTTTCATCACTCAAGTACAGTTGTGCAATGGATGGTTCTCATCTGATTGTCATTGTGTGATGCTGCTTCAGACCAGAAAGCCCTTTGGGATCTTGTCAGATGTCAGTGGTCCCTATTATCACATAGTGCGTGCTTTTACTAAATTCAAGAATTTGTTCAAATGTTCCTTCCCCAGAGAAGCCTTTTCTATCATCAGCACCTTCCCCTCTATTGCCTCGTCTTACTGTATTTTTCTTCATAGCTCCTATTGCTAAGTGACCTTCTATTACACTCTTTTAAAAACTATCTTTCTCAGGGCGCCTGGGTGGCTCAGTCAGTTAAGTGTCCGACTTCAGCCTAGGTCATGATCTTGCCATTCCCAAGTCTGAGCCCCGCATCGGACTCTGTGCTGACAGTTCAGAGCCTGGAGCCTGTTTCAGATTCTGTGTCTCCCTCTCTCTCTGCTCCTTCCCCACTCATACTCTGTCTCTCTCAAAAAATAAACATTACCAAAAAAAAAAAAAAACTATCTTTCTCTTCCACAAGAAGAAAATAATTTCCGTGAGGACAGTGACTTGGTCTAATCCCCACTGTCTTCCCAGGGCCTAGGATAGAACCTGGCACATGAAAAGGCCCCGAGAGACTATTTATCAAATAAATGAATGATGCCTCCACCCTCTGACCACAAGACTACACTGAGCTCCATATGGAGGTGGAGATTCATATTTCTGGCTTCAAGGCATTGCATAACTACACAGAATCACTTCATAATAATGCCTTTATTCTGTGGTCATTAATTGACATAAATCAGTCAAGCTGGGGATCAAGTTTCCTAATCTGACCTGCTAGATAAAATAATCTTATTCTAAATACATGTTCTCAGCAATGTCAGAACAGGTTAGAATGATGACTCTCAAACTTTGCTCCTGCCAGTTGCTGGTGTTCAATAGAGGTGAGCCTCAGAAACACCTAAGAAATAACCACCTTTAAATGTTATGATGGTTGTCTTCTCCCAATGCAGAGGATGTATTGCTGAATATCATTTTCTTAATTGCTGAACATTAATCTTAATGTTTTCTTAATTGCTGAGAATTCTCCTCTCTCACAAATTCTATTTAAATATCTACCTGTTTCAGTTACCGATTCAATAGCAGCAAATACAATTTCTGAAAGAACTCCGAAAGGTCGGGGTACATGTATTTTGACCACATGGTGTTTCTGAGGAAGTTTGTTCAGGCCCTGGGAAGGCAGCAGTAAATGAGATTAAGTCCCTGCCCTCATAGATATCATTTCAATCCTGTTGGAGAGAATGACAGTTTTTCAAAAAGTACAATATTTAGGGTTGAGTTGTGAAATCGCATATCCGTAACTAGCCATCGTTTTAGCTAGAAAGATTGTTCCTAGGTCATGTGCTGGAAAAAATGGTATCAGTATTTCCTGGGGTTCTCTAGAGAGATCATAACTTCCAGATGTTCTTTTCCTGAATATGTTGGGGAGCACTCATGTAAAAAAGGGGTCTCTTCAGCCCTGGGCTCTGCTGTTCTAAGCCGGGTGGTTGGGATTCATGATGTCGACCCTGCTGCGGGTATTTTAGCTACAAATTTCACCAAACCCCTGTTGCATATATTTGTTTACTCAGTCTGTAATAAATAGCTCAATCTACAGAGATTTCATCTGAATACAAACAGTCCCAGCCTTCAGAAGACTCTCCAGCAAAGCTCTGGGAGTGCGTGTGTATTTTGGAGTAATCATCTCCAGGCAACACTGGTCGGTCCTAGAAGTTGTCATTGCTGTCATCTTCCTGAGAAATTCTCCATCCTTTTGAATGCTCATAAATGGGCATTTTCATGCAGAGTACATCATTTTGAATTGAATTTCAATAACTCTTCCAGTGGCTGCCTGCCAGCCTGACAACGTCCGTCCTTGTGAAATGAGCCTCAGTGAGTCTGTTTGGAAGCATGTTGGCTTTGGTTTTAGCAACAGACGAGGCTGAGTCCAGAAAATATTTTGTGATATTTATTTTTATAGCATGAATGAGCAAAACATTCAAGAAAGTGCTGATGGGTCTCTAATTCTCAAACTCTAGCTTAGAAAATAGAAATTCGGATTCTCCATTTTACCTCCCAGCCCCACCCCATTCCTCCTTTTTTTCCAATGGGGGCTGATCTTGCTGGCTTTGGCAGAAGCAGGGATGTGTTGAAATGCTCTAAATTACAGTTAATGTGATATGATTCTGTTTATCCTTGTCCAACACTGTTGAACCTACCAATTTTTCCCTTCTTGGCGTCCCATGAATTAAGGCAACCAGAGGATAGCCAGTTGGAAGACTGGGCCATTTTCTTTTTCAGTCAGAGTAAAAGACAAGCACAACTGATGAATGCTGGCCCTAAAAAAAAGGATTTTTCACTTTGACAAGATGTTCAGAAAAAGCCCAAGATACTGCCCTATTTACTTCTGAAGGAAAAGGGCTATGTTCTGGGATGTGAGGAACTGAAAGCATGACTTAATTTCCAAGGGGGGATTCACACCAATAAAGTTTAAATGGAAAATGTTGAGGGCTTCACAAGTATGAACTGAATACTAAAGAGACAGCTGCCATCTTTGAATTTTCTCATTCAGAACTGGAAGGATCACCTCAAGCAGATAGTCACTGATGGGGTCTGACTGCCTTACATTTGGCTTATAAAGAGCACTGTACCTTCGAGAGCAAGCATCTTGAACATAAGTGACTCAGGCACCGACTGTCATGGTGCTAAATGGCCAGTGTGACTAAATTATTCAGCTGCCAACCACTGGGTTTGTTGGTAAGATATGGAATTTATCAGATTTTTATTAGAAGTCAGAGAATTGGTAGAGTTTTGCTTTCATGTCAGTTGATGTTTTGAGAAGGGATTGTACTTAGAGCTGTGGAATTCTTTTGGGAGAAGGTTAAAAAAAATCCACATATGTGGTCAAAACTAATAATCATAAAAGAAGAAAAGGTCCAAACTGAGCATTTTCAGATCTGACTTGCTTTGACCGTTTCACAATCCAATTTCGGTTTGATTAAATGAACAAGAGGGAATGGCGATGGCTTTAAAGAACAGTGGAGAAAATTTTAGGGAAAAATCCATTCTATCCTATAGTTAAGAATCGGCTTTAAAAATGTGTAAGAGGTGGTTAGGAAAATGTGATGTGAATGTAAGAAAAGAGGTCAGGGATGAGCACTTTAGGGTTTTCTAAAGCAGGGACCTATGCTATCTTGTGTGCTTAGAGAGAAATGACCAGTCCTCCAACTCCCCTCTCCCCTCCACACAAGTTTTCTGTGATGGTTCTGATGACTCAAATTCTTTACATTTGGCTGGTGCCTTGCATATTTGCATATATTCAATGAACAAGCAGAGAACTTCACAATTTGCCAAATGCCGTTTTAGGCGCTTTGCAAATATCAGTCCAGCTAAATCCTCATGACCGGCCCAAGAGTTAGGTGCTCATATTTTCATCTTGCCACCATCTCCATGGGGAAATAGAAGCACCTGGTGGTTAAACAACTTCATTCACCTATTGAAGCTCTCACAGCCTCACCGCACACTCACGGAGCCCTTACTGAGCACAGACACTGAACCAGGTGCTGGAGGCTCCAGAGGACTGTGACTTAGCCTCACCTTCAAGGCATTTTTGGAATGGTAGAGAACAGGCTTCTTCTAAATAGGAACTCATGCTAGAAAATGGTAAGAGAGTGATAAAACTATGTGTAAAGTTCTCTCCCTGACATAGCAGCAGCTTGATGCACCGCTAGCATGGACTACTTTTGCTCGTGTGATGCCGTTCTTCAGCCATGCCACCTGTTATTTCCTCTACTCTGACATTAGCCCAAAGGGGTATTCATTTTTCAACCAATACCCACTGAGTGTCAGTCCTAGAAGAGGCACAGTGTCTATGGTTATGAGACTTGAGTCTAGTCAGAGAGACAAGCGTTCATCAGGTATCGCAAAATATCGATGAGATGGGACGACTGTGGTAAGTGCTACCAAAAAAGTGACAGAGCTAGAGGAGTGCACCCTGGAGGCGGGGGAGGGTTGATCTCTCAGAGAAGGCAGGGGGGCTTCTCTGAGGATGTGACCATCTGAAGGACGAAGAGGAATTAAACAGGTGAGATGCGGGAAGTATTCCAGCAAGAGGGAGAAGGACAGTGTGCAGATAACTGGATGAGCTTGAAAGCAAGTCAGGAGAATGTGGTATGATGTAAGCAGGAGAGGTCAGCCCCAGAAGGCCCTTAGAAGCCATGTGGGGAGGGATGTCATCCTCACCACAGCACTGAGAAGCCATTGGAGTGTGTGGCATCTGGAGGGGCACGGTGCTGATGGGCATTTTAAAAGATGGCTTTGGCTGCATTGTAGAGGGTGCATTATAGTGAGCCCAGGATGCATTATAATAGATTAGCTACTAATCTATTATAATTATCAGATACTAATCTAGATAATATTGGAAAGAGATACTAGCATGGTGGCTGTGGAAATGTACAAAAAGGCAAAGACCTGAGAGATACTTTGAAGGTCAAACTGACAGGCTTGCCCTGTGGTAGATATGGGAATTATGGGAGGATGAGCCATTTTACAGATGGGAAAGCAACGAAGAGAGAGAGATTGATTAACTCTCTCAAGGACGCAGAACTGCTAGAAGAATCTATCTTCAGAGCCCTTGGGCTGCTGAGGGAGTACTTTTACTCTTTGTTCTTTGAGAACAAAGAAGAGGGAACTAGGAACCTTGGCTGGGGAAGCTGAACCGAATTCTAAGAAGGAAAGAATATTTGATCTGGGTTTTGCAGAATGAGTGAGGGACAGAAAATGAGGCATTTGGGACAGAGGAAATTGTGTAAAAGCAAGATAAGGGGACTTTGAGGGGTGAAGAAAACTCTATCTTGATTTTGGTGGTAGTTACAAGAGTGCATACATTCATCACAACTCACCAAACTGCACTTAGAGCGGGTCTATTTAATAAGCATTCTTGGTGCTTAGGCCTTGATCTCTAATACCTTTGTCCACTGAAAGGAACCAGGGTTCTTCAAAGACATGGCTGCCTCTGGGACTGGAAATGGTTTGTGTAAGATGAGCCTGGAACATTTTGTTGTCTTAGAAAGTAAAGAAGTGATTAAAAAAAAAAAAAAAGGCAGGCATATTACAAGGGAATCATAGCTGACTTGAAGGGGTTCTGTTGGCCAAATCTGGGAAAGTTTGGGCACCAAAATAATTAAGGATGGTAATGAATTATAAATCATGGAGAAAAACAGGAAAATGGGAGTCTGTGCTACTAATAAATACATAAATGGGGGAGGAGAGAAGACCTTATTTACAAAAGAAGGCTGAATGTGGGCTGGTATACGTGGAGAGGGTGCTGGGAGCTGGGAAATCATTACTTTGTATCCTCTGTGATAAAGTTTTGTTCATTCAAGAATCATCAAAGGGCACAACTAAATCCACGGGGATATTTTGATGAGGAGCAGCATATTTGAATGATCTCAAAGAATCTTTCCGTGTATTGCTTAGGAGTTAGTTGCAAGGGACAAAGTAGTGAGTATACAGTGGAGACACTGGATAATGTTTTGGGTGATTAACACCAGCATCCACAATAAGGCGGATGTGATTGTGTGTCTCCAGATGTAATATTCATATCCATAGTTCCAGTTGTTGAATTGAAATAGGATTAAAGCAAAGGATATCAAGGTGTAAGTTCAGATGAAAGGGAAGGCAATAGCCAACGAATTTATTTAAAAAAAATTCTCATCCTAGTAATCAGGAAAATGCAATCAAAGCAATTCAGTATTGATTTTTTTCAGACTTCTATTATTTAAATGACCAATGATTTGGAAAGGGCATGGAGACAAGTGGAAATTTTCATTTGGTTTGCCTGAGTGTAACTTGCTAAATCTTTTTAGAAGCTAATTTAGTGCTATTTATCTATGGTAAATATCCTTACCCTTGGGGCAACTTCAGGTCTAGGACTTGATCCTAGAATACTCCACTAATTATATGCAGAAGAACATTTGTTCTAGTGTTGTTTGTGATAGAAAGCAATTAGCAACTGTACCAATTATCTATTGCTGGATATAAAATGTAGTGGCTTAAAACAACACACATTTAGTATCTCGGTTTCTGTGGATCTGGAATCCAGGCACAGCTTAGCTGGCCCTCTGCTTCAGGGCCTCTCACAGGCTGCAATTAAGGTATTGGCTAGGACTGGAGACTCATCTGAGACTCCAATAAGGAAGGATCCGCTTCCAAACTCACATGGTTGTTGGCAGGATTCCGTTACTTGTGGGCTGGTGGCCAGAGGCTGCCCTTAGTTCCTTGCCATGCAGGCCTCTCTATAAGCCAGCAAAAGAAAAGAGTCTGCTAGCAAGAGTCAAGTTGCAATCTCTTCTAACCTAATCATCTCATCTCCTTTGACGTCTCCTCTCCTTTGCTTTATTCTGTTGATTAGGAGCAAATCACTGAGCCAACCCACAGTCAAGGCAAGACAATTACACAGGGGCACAAATACCAGATCACAGGGGACCATCTCAGAGTCTGCCCACCATGATGCCCAAATGTCCAACAAGAAAGACTAAGGTTTAGTAATTCATTGCAGTGCCACACCATGGGAAACTCTTCAGTAGTTAATAAGAATGATGTCTGTCGCTATGTGTGTGCACAGGCTTGGAGAGATTTCCCAAACCTATTGCTAAGGGGATAAAGCAAACAAAGCTATTTTTCCAAAATGCAACATGGTTATATGCACATATACATGCATCCAGATGCAAAGGGAGAAGCTTGGGAGGAGGCAAATCCAATCCATCGATGGCGGTTACCACTGAAAAGAGATGTGGGTTCAGGGTGGAGGTGGGGAATAAGGAGCAAGTTTCTCATTTTATTCATCAGACTTATTTATTGTTTGAGGGTTTTTCTTTTCATAGTGGGAATATATTTGTGTATTGTGTATTTGTTTCTAAAAAAGAACTTGTACTGGGAAGCTGGGGCTTGGGTCCAAGAGCGTTAACTTTTGAAAGTGTAGCATGCTATGCATCCGTGTGTCCCAGCAGTGCCTGTTTATTGTGCATGTTCTAAAGGTTTGCTCAGTTTTCCATCACAGCTTTTTCTCAGATGTTTGTGACTATGCTCACAACAAGGAGGCTAATAAGGGCTCTGTTGTCCCAGACCCGGGAGCTGCTCTGGAAATACGCAAGTAAGGAGGCAATGAGCTGGCAGCTGGATCCTATCGAACACTCTTCTTTCCCAGACACAAAGGAAGAACCACAGTAGCCACCCAGAGCGTAGCCTGGTGCTGTGGGCACTTCTGGGAGGCCACAGGACGGGATGTGGGACAAATAGTCCCTGTTGTGGTTTGTCTTTTTGTCGGTTCCACGACCCACGTTATCATCAGAAGATGAGCCCAGGCTCCCGCGGTGGAGGCGCAGTTTAAGAGCCATCACTTGCCGGTGACCTTGGGCCAGCTTTCTCATCCCTTTGTACCCCCGTGGCCTCATCTGTAAAATGGCGATGGTGATCATCCTGCTATCCAAGTTTTGCTATGAGGATTAAATGAGCCAGTACAGCCGAGGCCCTTGGCTTAGTGCCCAGAACATGTTAGGCATTCCAGGAAGGTTAGCAGCTGCTCTTGTTGATGTTGTTGTTTATGGTTATCAACAAAACTTGGCATTTACTAAAAACTGGGTTCCTGTTCCTAGCTCTGTGATAAGTGCTTTCCATGCTTTATCTCATGGAAGCTGCCCAACTTTCCAGGGTGGAAGCCACCCTAATCTCCCTATTTTGTAGACACAACTCTGAGGCTCAGAGAGGTGAAGGTCGTTCCCCAAGTTCACAGACTGGGAAGCAGCGATGCCAAGATTTGAACTCAGGTTTGTGTGCCTTGGAAGCATCCCTTGGCAGCAGTTCTCCATTTCTTCCTGAGAACCATATTATTTTGCTCTTAGGCTGTGAGGAAAGGTCCTTCAAGCACTAAAGAGCTTCGGGATGGACCAGAGCACTTAGGAGAGGACTAGACAGGAATCTCTGCTGTAGAGATACAACAGAAACATGAGGAGAAATGGATGCATGAACAGTTGATGTGGGATTGGTTGGGAAACCAACCAATCAAGGAGATCAAAAAGTAAATAAAGATCAATTGAATTTGACTTATACATTTAGCATGCTTGATGTGTGTATATACAAAATATTTGCACGGAACAGAGAATACCCATTCTTGTCACACAGATGGAATGTTTACAAAAATTAACGGAGATTTCCCCTTTCATCTGTTGGTGGAGAGGCAATGCCACAAAACTATAAGACTTCAGGGAGAACCACTCAAAATGAACTTTCTAGAGTATGCCTACTGCATTCCGTGTGAACTTCCAGATATGTTTACATATACATGTCTTGTTTCATTTTAATGAATAATGAAAATACCACCTTCATTTTACCTCTGAGGCAACCAAGGGCCAGATAATAATCTACCAAAGCACACCATTTGCAAATCATGGCACTGAGTAGGAAACCACAGGGGGCTTCCTTGTTTGGAAGTACAGCAGCTTTTTTCTTTCCATGTTTCATGGCTGCTCAGGAGTCAGAGGTTCAGGGAGATTGTAATGGAAAAAAGTTTCTTTTTTTAATATATTTTTAAATGTTTATTTTTAGAGAGAGGGAGAGAGCGAGCAAGCAAGAGAGAGAGAGAGAGAGAGAGAGAGAGAGAGAGAGAGAAAGAGTGGGGGAGGGGCAGAGAGAAAGGAAGAGAGAGAATCCCAAGCAGATTCCTTGTTGTCAGTGCAGAACCTGACACGGGGCTCAATCCCATAAGCGTGAGATCATGACCTGAGCCGAAATCAAGAGTCAGACGCTTAACCAGCTGAACCACCCAGGTGCCCCTATGGAAAAAAAGTTTCTTGAAGTTTTCCAGATACCCTTCTTTCCCTCAAACTTGTTTTTTGAAATAAAGCTTCAGACTTTTTTTGAAATGCAAGCCTGATGATCAAAAAGACAATGACAAGTGTTAGCAAGGATGTGCAGGTGAAACCCTTTTACATTGCTGGGAAGAATGTAAAATGGTGCAGCCACTTTGGAAAACAGTTTGGCAGGTCTTAAAAATGTTAAACATGAAGGTAACATAGACCCAGAAATTCCACTCCTAAGTATCTACACACATCCGTGCAAAAACTTGTACTAGAATGTTCACTACAGCATTACTCATAACAGCCAAAAAAAGAAACAACCCAAATGTCCATCACCTGGTAAATGGGTAACAAAGGAGGTATATCCGTACAAGAGATTAAAAGGAATAAAGCACTGGTACATGTTACAAAATGGACAAGTTGAAAATATGCTAAGTCAAAGAAGCCAGTCACAGAAGATCAGATATCGTACAAGAATGCTTACATGAAATGTCCTGAATAGGAGAATCCATAGAGATTGGTTGCCTAGGGTTCTGGGATGGGCAAACGGGCATGACTGCTGATGTGTGCTGTGCATGGGGTTTCTTTGTGGGGTAGTGGGCAGCGTCTAAAATCAGATGATGATGACGGTTGAACAAATGTGAATGCACCAAAACCTACTGAATTGTTCACCTAAAAAAAGGCAAATTTTATGGTATGTAAATTACATCTCAATAAAGCTGTTAACACCAACACAAAGGAATATAAGCCTGACTTGCCAGGATGCCTTGCCTTCTGAACATGGAATGGAGCCACTCCTGCGATTTCTTATGTGAGGGTGTGCACCCCCTGGGGGAGACGCCTTTGGGTGGAGAAATCAGCAAAGACCTAAGAACAAGGCATTGGAGCCTTAAAAGCTGAGAGCCTCAAGCGCGCCTTGAAAATGAAACAGATTTGGGCATATGCAACTAGGATATTCTAGATGAAAGGAATGGTGTGAGCCAGGCTCCAGAGGTGAAAAGGCAGGAACGGAAAACATCGATCAATGTCGTTTGAATTAAACAAAGGAGACGTACCGCAGTTTTTAACCATACTTGCAAATACAGATATAAATGGCTTTTGGATAACTTTTGTATTGGAAGTCAAAGGAAAAATAATACAAAAACTTAATAGAAGTTCATGTCATCAGTTGGTAGGCAACGTTTATTCTCCCCAGCAAAATGTATCGATAATGGCTTCCATGGAGAAATTAAATATGGATCTGGAATTGCTAGTGGCCCTTTATTTAATTTAATCCTATTATGTCTGAAGACAATTTAATCCTAATGGGTCTGTTTTCAGTAATTGTATGGCCTTTCTCTTTGGCTGGAAGGCTAATATGGGGTGGCCACAAGCAAGCCAAGCTCAGATTGGTAAAATGTCCTGTAGCATTTCTTAAGAGCAGACATTTGCCCTCTCAGAGAAGAGCCTTCACAGGGCAGGTAGCCCAAGCAATGGCTGTCTTAGAGCCTTCAGTGGAGATGATTCATTCCAAGCCCAGGGCAAACCAGGAATCCTTTAATAGAAAGATACATTAAAAAGCTTCGAGATCCTCTCCCCTCCATTGACATGTCTCAGCAAGCTTAATATCCTATAAATTTTCTACTTTTGATTCTCTGCTCAAAAATTCTATGGTTTTCCATGTTGAGCCACTAAAAGCAGCAGTGAAGAATAGAATATTTCAAGGTCTCATCAAATTTCCTACCTCGATATAGGACTGGAATAAAGCTCACTAGGTAAGGATGAGTCCTGCTCTTTCCAGAGACTGAATCTGGAAAGAGAACACAGGTATGGTCACCAAGTAAGAAGAATTGAAGAGATCATGAGTGAGGAGAATCTTGAACCCACCAACCATGAGGTCTTGTGTAAGCAGAGGACCACGTGGATGCTTCAGGTGTGCAGGAAAAGGTGGAATGGGGGCAGCAGGTAAGTAGACGGGGGGCTGAGAACAAACACTGTCACTTCTCACAATCAGACTTAGTGGGAGCAGAGGTTTGGGTTCCTCCTACCCACAGAGCAAGACTTGGGACAGCATTCAGAAGGCTGGCAGCTGGAGGGGTGTTTCATGAAGATGGTCTGGTGGAGAACTGGGGAAGAGAAAGTGAGGGGTGATACCTGGTAGGGCCAGATGGCCCAACAGGAGGCTTAGCTCTGTTTAGGACATCAGCAAAGGAGGGGCCACCCCGCCAGAGCCCCCTCTCCACAAAAGAAGCAGACAACAGAGAGAGAAGGTCAGGTTTTATATGCTTATCCAGGCTGTTGACATCAGAAAATGGTATTGAAATTTTAGCATAATATAGGTTTGGGGAGTGAGTTTGGTTTGTATATGCACATGTATGAACGTGAGGGATGGGTGTCTGTGACCATGAGTGAGAGGAGAGCATGGGTGAGTTATGCATATGGACTGATGTGTGCATGCATGTGTGTGCCCAGGCGTGGGTGTGAAGGTGTACCTGGGCACATGTATGTGGGTGTGTGTGTATATACGTGGCAGGTGTGCATTGTGTGTATGTATGTGTGTGTGTATAGGGGTCAACAGAGCACCATATCCTTTTTTTTGCTTAGGGTTCCTGAGATTCTGCTCCTGGTGCAATGTCTGTGGCCAACATCACAACTGCCGCCCCAATCAGTGATAAATTCCACCTATGAGGGCCTATCCAAGCCAGGCACTTTGCACACATTATTTCTGCACATGTCCTCACAAGCCGCCAGGTGATGTAGACTGTAAAATCCCAACTCACAGCTAAGGAACACGAGGTCCGTGGTCCCCCTCAGCTGTGGGGCTGGAATTCACACCCTGTGTTGCTAGACACTAAAGCCTGGCTCCATCTAGGGCACCAGGACTGGATGACAATCGGGTTTACTGAATTCTTTGATGGGAAAGAAGTGAAGAGGACCCCCTGCAGGGAAAGCTTGAAGGGGGAGAGGTATTTGGATTGGGAAACCAGGGATAAAACACCGTTGTTTTATTTATTCCACATTTGAGTCCCATAGCTGGGCCAGTTGGTTTGGGCGTTCCTTCTTCAACAGTAGCTGAACTGCCTCGAGTACATGATAGGGAAAGAGGAAGGGGGGTGGTGGCAAGTCCTCTTGGGCCTCTCAAATCAGAGAAATATGGTTTTCTCTGACTCACACAGACAGGTTCCTGGGGCTATCTGGGGATGGAGCCTCCAGGCAGGCTGATTTGAACTGCTTCCAAACGGATATCATGCTTCAAAGAGTGGCCCCTGGGGGGCAGAAGCTGAACCTGAGCCCGGGAGGGGACAAGAGGGCTGGAATTCAGGCAGCCCTCCCCCCCCCCAGGCCCTGGAGGGTTTGTTTAACCCCTCAGGGGTGCTGTGTGCCTTCCTTGTCAAGGTGGTTTGTGGCTTAGTGAAGCGATATTTATAGAGTGCTCTGTGATTCTTGGGCGAACATTCGTTTTATAAATGAATGATCAAATTTATTAGCAATGAGTAACTAACCCGTCTACATTTATTTTGTTGATAATACAAATTTACAAGGTTTTAATTGCCAGTTTTAAAACCCCAAAAACCCATACATAAATACATGGGTAATAAAATATCTTCTCACTGTGCCCTTGACTTCTGTAGTTACATGAGGGCTTATGAGGAGGGTCTTGAAAGAGGTTTCACATGTAATCACAAAACTTGCCATAAAAGGATGAAGGGCCAGAAACAGTCTAATTTAAACCTGGTTGGTGGTAACTTCATGTGTTTTAACCAGAATTCTCCTACCTATAACTATTATTAATAAATTTCCTTGTAATGCTTATTAACATAAATAATGATCTCCCTTGATTTCTCTTGTTATCTCATGGAATGCCCCACAGTGTTGCAGCTTGGAGTTTGGTTCCCAGACAGCAGCATGGGTATCACCTGGTAGCTTCTTAGCAATACAGGATGTCAGGCCTCGTCCCAGACTTACTGAGTCTGAATCCGCATCATAACAAGATCTCCAGGTGATTTGTGTACACATCAAAATTTGCTATCTGCTGCATTGAAGTGGTTATATCCTCTCCCATTTCACAGTCAAGGACACTGAGTTTCAGAGAAGTCCAGCCCCACAGCCAAGCTGGATTTGAATCCAGTCTGTTGTAGTCTACTGAGCCGTCAGCCAGATGCTGCAGGTGCACAGTGTCCACACAAGAGTCCAGAAGCGTGGACTTGCAAGGACAGTGATGACAGTCCTGGGCCCCCAAGGTAGTGACTTCATTCGGCACTGGTCCATGGGTTGTATACTCAGCTGCTTGTACCTTCATCCTTTAGACCTGCTGTGGGAGAAGCTTGTGATGTCCAATCTCTGCACAGCGCACCTCAGGGAGACCGAGGGATATCTTAGAGTTGTGACCAAGGGTGGTCTCAGGTAACATTCTCCTTCAATGGCAGAAATGATGGTCGACTTGTTGCTTAAAAAAACAACAACAACAAAACAACCTATTTTAGAACAGTGATATGAATCCCAGAAAGTTAGACAATGTGTGGGGCCAAAGTGAAGTGGTAAATTGATCATATTCATTAATAGCAATTTAATAAATATTTATTGAGTGTTTACTGTGTGTCAGGCACTATCCTGAATGCTGAGAGTAAAGGAAAGGTACAAAGAGGAAGGAAGTTTAACAAGTAAGATGATTTGTACCTTCCCTGTATCTCTCCACCAGACCCAAAAGGAAGTCAGATCAGTTCTCTGCCTTAATATAGAGCTGATTAATGCAATTGTCAATTAGAGGGGAGTTCTTTCCCCTCACTATTTCCCTCTGTTATGAGCTCACTATTTCCCTCTGTTATGGTGGCCTTCACTTAATCTGCTCTCACTCTGAATGTATCTACTTAATCTAAGACAAGAGGTCTCCATTTATGAGACTGAGCATTTTTGATGTCAGCCGAGGTCATATTGTAAATATGAAGAGATACTAGAGTACATGGCCCATATTGGGCATCCCTCAAGGAACCCCCAGACTCACTTTGCTTACCTGTTAAGTGGGTAGGTAAATATCCCCTGTAGTGATGCAAAAAGATATGTGACTTGGGTGACCAGAAAATATGTGGATGCTTCAGGAAATAAACTGGCCTGCATATTCTCCAAGAACTGTAAGAACGTCTGCAAAGCTGCAGTTGCATTGCAGTAATGGAGAGGAGAGCAAACTGACCTGGTGTTGGAAAGGAAGGAAAGATCTAGATCATGAAGTTTACATGGTCCATCCATGAGCTATTGACAGCTGAGCCTCTGCATTCTGAACACTCTGGTAGAATGCTTTTAAAACAACCATCTCCTTCTGCACCTTATTGAAATCATTCAGGGTGCCTTCTGAGACTGGGGCCTTCTAAATTTATGACCTGTCATCTGAAACTTTCCCCTAAGGGCAAAGTTCCTCTGCAAGGAATGCCCTCATTGAGTGCCATTTTCAAAGAGTTGCATGGAGGCTGGGGGAGGAGAGACTCACTTTTCCAATGGAACCACAAACAATGGGACTTAAATGGGCCAAACCTCATCCAAAGCTCTGAAAACTACCCCTGGAGGCTCTCTGAGGAGTGGGGCAAACAGACAAAGACGCTTCACAATTGCTCTTTGTTTCTAATTTTATTAGAAATTATTTTAGGATTATTGAATGAATAGGCATTTAGGGATTTAATTTCATCTTTCTGGGTGTCCTCTTATTAGATTCCTGGAGCCTAAACCAAACCCAGGCCACCCAATAAACAAAATTTGGATGTCTGGGTCACTACCTGGCTCTGTCCTTCCACAGATTCAAAACATAATTATGGGGCAGCATTAGTTGAGGGATTTGAAAATGGGCAAAGTCCCAATGAGATCCCTGCCCTAAAGGTATCTTGGTTAAGGCAATTGATGACAAATATCAGGCTCAGATGGTCAGAATGGACCGTGTCCCATGGTTCAAACACGGAGATCTGGTCTACTCTTATGTTTGGGGTATTCCTTCTACGTGTACATAGATTTCGTGGAAAAGGTAGATACAAAAAAAGGTATATCTATGAATATGGTTTAGAATTTCTAACCCTACAGAGTGAAGGGATATTTGGGGTGTGTGTGTGTGTGTGTGTGTGTGTGTGTGTGTGTGTGTGTGTTTTCTGTAGTACTGACAAGGCAAACATTGTCCCCATTCTCAAAAGAACTTATACCACATTAGAGAAGTGGCATAACAACAAAAAGTAAAATAACAATGTGAAATATGGTAATTACTAGGAAATGACTACAGTACTGTTTTCATTGATGTTTCCTTTTTTACAAAAATTGCAACTTCTATGTGTGTAAAACATACATTAAGTCCAAGTCTTCAGAGAAAGAGTAGGGTTAGAGAGCAGAGCATCAGGTTGACAGAAAAGGTGGGGGTTGAGTGAGTAATCCAGGAAGACCTCTCTGAGGAGGTAGCAGTTTGGTTGTGATCTGGAGAATCAGTTCTTAGTCATGAAAGGCATGGGCAGCAGACTTACAAGGAGACAATAGAACATGTGTGAAGGCCTTCAGTGGAACCAAGATCCAAATATTTTCCAAGAACTGGAAGAATGTCCACGAAGCTGCAATTGCATTGCAGTAATGGAGAGGAGAGCAAACTGACCTGGTGTTGGAAAGGAAGGAAAGATATAGATCATGAAGTTCACATGGTCCACCCATGAGCTATTAACATGATCTGCCTTAAGTTTTTTTTTTTTAATTTTTTTTTAAATGTTTATTCATTTTTGAGAGACAGAGAGAGACAGAGTATGAGCGGGAAGGGGCAGAGAGAGAGGGAGACACAGAATCTGAAGCAGGCTCCAGGCTCTGAGCTGTCAGCACAGTGCCCGATGTGGGGCTCGAACTCGCAAACTGCGAGATCATGACCTGAGCTGAAGTCGGACGCTCAACCGACTGAGCCACCCAGGTGCCCCCAATCTGCCTTAAGTTTTAATAGCACCCTTCTTGTGGCTGTATGGGTAACAGAGCTTGGGGGTTGACATAGAAGCAAAGGAGCTTTAAAAGTTGTTCAAGTAGTTGAGACCAAAAATGGCCCTGGTCCATCATGATGGAGTTGAACCGAAGCAACTCAGAATTTGCATTGGGTATTAGAGTGCACAGGATTTGTTGATTCTACTGGATACTGGTAAATTTTCAAGGATGCTACCAGGTGTTTAGTTTGAGTTCTTGAGTGGATCAGTAGACCACAATTAACTAAGATTATGGGAAAACATGGTTTGGGGGAAAGGCAAAGTGCCAACAGAGGGCCCATTATCCTAGAGTCATGACTATGCAGGTTGCAGAAGAACCGCCCTGGTCAAGATGTTACTGTTGCTCTGTTTTGGTTCATCAGGAAAAAGCCATTCTGAGTGATTATTGATGTCTGTGGTGAGCACAGGTGGAGTATGGCCCAGTTGGATATTTGTCATCTCTACCTTATCAGATACAGGACACTGCCCTGTTTATAGGGCTTGGTCTGTTGACAAATCTGTGTTGAAGACCTTCTCTTGCCAGGCACTGTTCTAGATGTTGTCAGGACATATCAAATGACTAGGTAGCAAGAACCAATTACAACGATTTCCTTCAAGTTTTTTTTTCCTTCAAGGTTTAATGCAGGCACCATCGATGGAGCCAAAAAGCATTCTGTTTCTTTGAGAGTGGTTATGTGCACTATTCTTAGATGGTGTGCAGATGCCCGTGGCTGGGAAGACTCAGACTTCCTCTAGAGTCTGGAGTTTGATACACGTGGCAACTCCCAGTTAAATGGGGCAGACATGAAAATTTGCAACAATGGGATAAATACTCTCTCCACAAATCTTTTTCACCACTTTAATACTTGACTAAAAGTAGTCTTGATTTTTGCACTTGGAAGGTCTTAGCTGCGGACTACTAAGGGTAACACTCTTTTGATAGGAATAGGATCTCAATTCCAGAGCTCATTTCAAATATCATTGGGTCCAAGGCCAAGTGCCTTGTGTCATTGGCTGGTCAAACCATACTGAGAACGCCCATTACAAAAAGATCTTTATTGCATTTTATCTCTTTAAAACAGCAACCCTTTTTGGCAGCTGGAGCTGTGTTCTCTGGATGCAGTTAGTCCCTATAAAGGAGGCTCAGGTTTCTGACAGTCAATCAGGACACAGGTGGAGCCGGTCTGTCCTCCCCCCTCCCCCCTGCCCCCCCCCCCCCCAACAGCCTCCTGGCCTAGGCTAAATGGGGATTTAGTGGACCTCCTTGGGATTTGTCAGGAAAAAAAAATCACATTTCAAGTGGGAAGAAAGTCAATCCAGAATCCAGGAAGGGAGAGGCAGCTTATAATAATAGGCTCTTACCTCTGTACTGGGCTTTACATTTCACAAAATATATATACCTGATTCTATTTGGTTCCCTGTCCAAAATATCCTGCAAGTAATATATTAATTTTCTCATTTTACAGATTTGGAGGGCAAGGCTTACAAAAAGAAAGTGATTTGACCAAAGGTGTAGACCAACAAATGAGACTTCTATTCAGATTTGACTTCAAATCTGACCTTTCAGGGCAAACTTTATGGAAAGTAGAAGAGAACTAGAACTTATTGCATTTTACCTTGTGCCAAACACAGTGAGTACAGTGCTGGGGCAGAGAAAGTTAGTGTTTACAGCTGTATTTGTCTTAGCTGATACTACTCAAGGGGTGGTGTTTAAAACAAACAAATATAAACCAATGACACAAGAATTGAAATTGATACTGGAATTTACATGTGGCCTCTATCATATTTAGTGAAAATGTAGGAATGATTTAGAGCAAGGGTCAGCCCATGGGGGCAAATCTACCTGTTTTTGTAAATTACAGCTGGTGGAAACATAGCCTTGCCTATTCATTTGGGTGCATCTAAACCACCTTTGTACTGCCATGATGGTACTAACTAGCTGCAAAAGAAACCCTCACAGCCTCACATGTTTACTATGTAGCCTTTACAGAAAAAAAAAATTGCCGACCCCTGATTTAGAAGACTTTTTTCATCTTGACTTCTCATCATAAACTCATTCCTTTTTTTAATGTTTATTTATTTTTGAGAGAGAGAGCATGACAGAGAGAGGGACAGAGGATCTGAAGCAGCCTCCACACTGACAACAGAGAGCCCTGTGTGGGGCTCAAACTCACAAACCATGAGATCATGACTTGGTCTGAAATTGGACACTCAACCGACCCCCCCCCCCCAGGTGCCCTGATGTACTGATTCTTCAAGGCCTTTTCAAATAGGGATTGTAGTGAAGGGTAGATTACAAACTGGCTACAAATATAAATTTAGTACTTAAAGTCCTTGGATAAGATCTCTGGGATATCCTCTGAATGTGAGGTTAGAGGTGTCTGAAGCATGGCATAAATGTCTGAGTATAGTAAAAAGAGAGAGTTTATCCACATGGTATCTGTTAGTGTCACCTTCATGGATGGAACAATGGAGCAAAGGAGTTATAGACTGAATGTGTGTGTATCCCTCCTCAAATTCATATGGGGAAATCCTAATCCACAGCGATGGAGGTGGTACCTTTGGAAGGTGACTAGGTCAGAAGAACAGAGCTTCATGAAAGCGGTCAGTGTCCTTATAAAAGAGACTTCAGAGGGGTGCCTGAGTGGCTCAGTCAATTGAGTGTCAGACTTCAGCTCAGGTCACGATCCTGTGATTTGTGGGTTCGAGCCCCACGTTGGGCTCTGTGCTGACAGCTCAGAGCCTGGAGCCTGCTTCAGATTCTGTGTCTCTGTTTCTCTCTGCCCCTCCCCTGCGTGCTCTCTCTCTCTCTCTCTCTCTCTCAAAAATAAATATTAAAAAAAAAATTTTTAAAAAGAGATTCCAGAGAACTCTCTCATCTCTCTGCCATGTGAGGACATGGCAAGAAGACCACCCTTGATGAACCAGGAAGTGGGCTCTCATCAGACACCAAATCTGCCAGCATCTTGATCTTGGATTCCCAGCCTCCAGAATTACGAGAAATGTTCATTGTTTAAGCCACCCGGTCTATGGTATTTTGTTATGGTAGCCCAGACAGACTAAGACTGGAATGTATTATTCAGAGCTGGTTAAGTGTTTAGGAACAACCCTCATGCCTCGGTGTCCTACCTTCCTTTCTCATGTCACAGCCCAACATAAAGGGGGACCCAGGTGCTTCGTGTGTGGCTGTACCATCTTGCAGGGCCTCGGAGACCTCCACTCGATCCTTTGCATGTATCCAGCAGGAGAAAGGGGAGGAAACCTGAGCAACAGGGCAGGAAATTTTAGGGGCCGTTCCTAGAAGTAACACACATCCCTTCTGCTGACATTCCGTGGGGAATTAGCCACATGTCCTCACGTGAAATTGGTGAATGCAATTTAGAAGTATGCCAAAGATGAAGGGAACAGAGACACTGGCGAAGAACTAATCAGATTCTGCCTCAGTGATCTGTAGGAGTCAAGTTAAGTGTTTTTGGTTTACATGCCCCCTACATGCTAAGGAGTCTACTTCTTCCTTCTTTCCTCCTTCTCTTCCTCTTTCCCTCCTTCCCTCCCTTCCTTCCTCCCTCCCTCCCTCCCTCCCTCCCTCCCTCCCTCCCTTCCTTCCTCCCTTCTTTCCTTCCTCCCTCCCTCCCACCCACCCTCCTTCCCTTCCTTATTTGTTTATAGTCTTATATGTATAGTCTGGTCCTTGGTCATGAGGACCATGACCAAAAAAAAAAAAAAAAGTTAAGAACTAATCCCTGTCCTATGCTCTGTGTTCCTAAGTTTACCTAAATTGACGGAGGAAAAAATAGAAACAAATAAACGCAAGAATCCTACCCCTACTATAGCAACAGTGATGGAGAGCGGAGCTTGGACACCGGGCTTGAAGGCGGAATGGATTGAGAACATTTGGCTTATGCATGTGCGAGTTTAAAGTGGTATTTAATTAAAAAGTTGCAAGCTCATGAAACAAAGGGTTTTGTTTGGCTCTCCCTTATATAATCCCAGTTTCTAGGAAACAATAACTTGTGATTTATAGGTTCCCTTTTCACAAAAGTATGGAAGTTATATGTAGCTCATGTTTAAATGAGAAAAAAAAAAATTCCCTGATGGTAACTCATTATCTGTCTGGCTAGCAAAGGACAAAGGACAAATCCTGGAACATCTTTCTTTGCCATTTTATATTTATGACACATCCTGTTGGTAAAACATTATTCTCAAGGCAGGCTCTGGAGTTTATTATTTTTTGTCTTCTCATTTCATGACTGCATCATTTTTTAAAAATGCCAGGCCAGATGGAAGCTTGCTTCCTTTAGGATCAGGGGTGGAAGAGGGACAGTGTGAAACCATGGATAATGAAGCCTGCAGCATGCTACCCACTTTTAAGGGAAGATGGTCTTGTCTCTTTACAACTCATGGGCTTTGCGTGGCCTTATTGGCGTTTATTTTAAGGAATGTTCTAGTTGGGGGTACAGATTGGTGTAGAGGCACTTGGAGCTCCTCTGAGAGTCACTTCTTACCTCTTCATGGACATTGCACCATCTGAAGTTCTTTTTCGTGATGTTGGCCATTGTGTATTGTCTGTCCATCTCCTGCAATGAACCTCTGAAGTCTGTGGGTGGGGGTGGGGCAGGAGCCTTGTATGACTTATCCATTGCTATCTCCCTTGGTGCCTAAAACAGGGCTTGGCACATTGTGTGCGCTCTTTAATATTAGGGGTGAGGGAGACGGCACGGATGAGTGAGTGAGTGCATAGTGGTAGGGATGGATGACAGGCACTCTATCCCCCCCACACTGTTGTGTCTAGAGGAGATGAGAAATGCACCCCAAGACTTCATGCCTCTCCCGGCCTGAGAGCAGTCAGCTGCCATTGATCAGGGCCCATGGATTCGTCTTCATTAATCACTCTGGAAAATTCCCACCAGAATATTAGTGACAAAATTGTGTTCCATTGACTGAAACCCTAATGAGGGAAAGCATCAATAAATTCTTAATTTGTCCCTCAGGGAGAAAGTACAGTGATTGTCTGTTTAGAAGCCTTAGTTACTACAATTTAATCCTAGCCTGAAGACATTTGGTCGCTTTCTTGGAGTGTTGTGGAAGGGGAAATGTTTTCAGAACAATATTTGTTCTTCCAGATTTCACTAATGAGAATCCCTTCTGAATAGGAACCAAGTCAATAGGATGCCTGAGAAGGAACATTTCACTACCCTCCCAGCTGCCTCTATGGATATGAGTCCACCATGGTCCTGGGAAGGACTCAGGTGTGGAATGGAAATCTTTCCTTGTTCCCATGAATTGGTAGGGCTCTGCTTGTTCTCCCCACGGTCATTCCTAGAGGCAGCGAGATGCAGGTTACCCCTAGAACTGGAATCACAGGCTCAACACAAACCAGCTGTCAGACCTGGGGCAGGATCCTAACCTTTGCTGTCAGTTTTCTCATCTAGAAAATGAGGATACTGGGAGCATGAGTCTCCTACATCGCTGAGGGAATTAGATAAGACAGCGCCCTATGAAGTGTTTAGCATAACACGCAGCACCTACTAGAAGCTTTGCCTATGCTATTTGCTGTTGCCACGTTTATTATTATTCCGGCTCCATGAGGAATGCCAAGAAAGGCTGAACTTTTAATAGAATGTTATAGAAGAAGTTGAAGCATCACAGTAGGTTGAACTGGAGAAACGAGAGTATCTGTAAGTCGTAGAGTTTGTCTTTTTGATCTTCTGCCCTACTTTAGACAGGACTTCAGAAAAAACACGATTTTTTTTATTTTTTTTTCAACGTTTTTTATTTATTTTTGGGACAGAGAGAGACAGAGCATGAACGGGGGAGGGGCAGAGAGAGAGGGAGACACAGAATCGGAAACATTTAAAAAAAATTTTTTTTTCAACGTTTTTTATTTATTTTTGGGACAGAGTTTTTAAAAAATTTTTTTTCAACGTTTTTTATTTATTTTTGGGACAGAGAGAAAAAACACGATTTTAAGATTCTTCTTCCTGGCAAGTCTGAACACACATGGCCTATTACATCTATTACACCTAATGGCATCGCTGTAAATCCCAGCAATTAGAGTGTCATCATGGTCTAAGGAGGACAATGGATGTGCGGCATGGCAGGTCACGCCCCACATCCAGAGCACACAGCAGACATGACTAATTGATCAGGGCCCTCTTTCTGCCAAGCCTAGACTCACTCATGCATTCGAGCACATCACTCCAGAATCTCTCTGGTTAATTAGATAATGACACATATTTCCCTCCTAAATAAAGGAGGCCATACAAAGCACGGGTTCTGGTTCTGGTTGAACCACTAACCAGCTGTATGGCATTTAACTTTGTTTTTCTTCATTATAAAGCTTATGTTTTATTAAAGCTCAAATAAACATTTCGCCATCCTCTTCACGTGTACTTGGGGAGATTGACAGGAGAGAAAAGCCGAAGTTTAATGGCAACTTAACCCACATGGAAATGCCCTTTAAGCTCTGGAGAGAATTGGCTCAAAATCCCACCTCATGACTCGTGGTACATCTGTTCCCCTGAGCCCCCGGGGATGTTTGTGACCATGGGGCAGGGGGGCGGGGCTCTTGTTCTCTATCCACATTTGTCTCAAAACTGCTGCTTCTACTTAACATTGTCTCATGCACACCGTCCCCTGTGGAGTGTGCCGACCTGGCTGAGGGGCCTTTCTAGGCTTTTTTCTAGATTTACCCCTCCCCCCATAGCACCCACCCTCTAGCGGGGATTTGTGAATGTAGTAAGTTTGGGCAGCCCGAGGTGGGTTTGCGTATTGGCCATCCCGGTTCTACAGATCCATTTAACTACTTTACCGCTGAGGTATTTTTTCTTCCCCTCTCCTCCCCTTTTCCTTTTTATCCTTCTTTTTCTTTTTTAAAACTCACCACACTACCTCTCAGAGTTCTCTGACCCCTTCCCATATTCTCGGTGACTTATCTTCTCCCCACGTCTTTCTTGGGCACAACAGCTAAAGTCAGAATCTTTCCATTTGAAATTCAGCTCTACTACAGACCTCCCCTGTGTCTCCAGATCTTGCCTTATTGGTACCCTGTGGTAACTTGGTAGTGACAGCCCCTTCCCTCAGAAGAACTTTAAGAAGTCATTAAAGTTATGTCTACATGCATTGGTGTGTGCCTACATGTTGCCTCTTAACATTCTATCCATCCTCCCATTCCTCTTCATTAATAAGGGCCCTGATTTTTAGCTGGCTCATTACCATCTGCTTAAAAAAACAAAAAACAAAAAAACCCTGCTTCCTCTAGCTTACCTTGTAGCTTATAGGAGCCAAGTAACTAAACTGGGATTTAGAGAGAAGGTTTGTGTGGGATTAATGGGAGGTCTCCAAAAAAAGGGAGAGAAGGTCTCCTTCTATTCCTTCCTTTACTGTGCTCTCTGGAATGCTGACAAGATGGCTAGAACTCCAGCAGCCATCTTGTACCATGAAGAGAAGGGCCCATCTTAGGGATAATGACACGGTGTGTCTGATGACTTTGTCAAGCTGCCTAAATGCTCTAACTTCCAATTTCGTATCTGTTGAAAATAAAACTTCCACCTTGTTTAAGCTCCTTTTATTCAGGCTTTTACATCAACACACAATTCATTATTTTCAAAACTTGCATCCTCAGGCCTCTCTCACGTTTTACTCCAAAGTACCTATGAGATGCACTCTTCCCTCTATAGACACACACTCATTTTTATTTCTAAGCTTGAATGGGGGAAGCTGTATTCTAACACACAGATGGGTTGAATGGTAGAACAGAGATACTCTGAGGGACATAAGAATATGGGTGCTACTGACAGTCTTCTGCCCTGAGCTAAACCTCTGACCCAGGTCAAGAAGATTCAAATGGCTTCCGGAAGACAGTGGCAGGCAGGACATTCCAACGCTAATGTCAGCCTTATAAAGAAGACAAATGAATGTGGTACTGAGGAAGGCAACGAACCCCATTATTCCCACGATGGGCTCCTGGGGAAACCGCAGACAGTTTTGTGGTTCGGATGACAGACGTCACCCAAAAGTTGAGGAGTTCATATCCACTGAAGTGCACATTTAAGAATAATCAAAACATAAAACAGATGTCAATATCAAAATACTGAGTGTGTAGTCCCCAAATTAAAGTCAAACGTGAAAAATACGTTGAACTTAAAGCATGCATTCTTTTCTTTCTCAAATATTTCACTGCTTTTCCCAATGGGAAAGGGTTACAAAAATCTAAGAAATGACTGGTTTTGCAGTGGAGTTTTACCACTGCATGTACCTCCACCTGGAGCCACACAGGACTTTTAGCCGTTGGCTCCTTCACCTCACCGGGAGAAACGTGGGTTATTTAAGGCCTCCTAAGAGCTGTAGTCAGTTGATTTTTTCATTCATCTGTGGATGAGGGAGACTCAGAAGACTTCTGGATTTGCTAAATCCAGACACAAGATTTTGTGTGAGAGTCGTATGTTCCTATGGGTGGTCATATTATTCTCATTTTAAATTTGGTAAACAGTGATCATATATTGATCGTAATGGGAAATACTGCGGTCTCAATGAATGCAAATTCTACCCTTATTTTCCAGCACTGCTTAAACACCCAAGTCCACCATGCTCTCAACCACGAGTGATTTCCACACCTCTCAGAAAACAAATCATCCTCCTGATTAAAATAACCAGATATGTGCATTTTGAAACTATCAATGCAGAGAAATGAAGAAGAAAGTAGGAAATTACCCCAAATCCTACCAAATACAGATAACTACTGTTCATAGAGGGTGAACATTTTCCTCAGACATGTGCTACAGGCCAGTGCTGGCTTATGCTTTTATTCCAGTGTCGATGAGGGCAGGAACTTTCTCTGTCTTGTTTACTGGTGCTCCCTACCATGCCTGGCGGGATATCTGGCACAGAGCAGGTATTCAAAGTACTTATTTTTGAATTTGTAATTTCACATTTACATGCTGCTGCTTCTTTTTTTTTAATTCTTTTTTTTTTTGCCTCACATGTTGTAGATATCTTTCCAAGTCAAGAAATGCAAATCTACAACATAATTTTTTAAAGGCACATGTTTTATCGGATATTAAATATTAAGTTTTGCTCTTCGTGCCCCACGTGGGCATGTGTGTGTCTGGCTATCTTCTTAAAACATATTCCTGTGAGTAAAGGTATTTAGTCAAAGGTTACACACATTCAAAAGTCTGGCACATATTACCAAACCATCCTCCAGATGACGTGCATGGATTTTCACCCTCACCAAGTTAAGAAATGGTCTCATTGTCCCCCATCCTCCCCTAAACTGGATAGTGACATGTCTTTGCCTAGCTCATGGCTAAAAACGTTATATCAATGTTAGTTTGATTTGTATTCATGTGATAATTTGTAAGCGCGAACGTCTTTTCATGTTCTCATTGCTTCTTGGTAGTTTAAATTTGTTATTTCTTTTCTCTCTCATTCCTGGTTTGAGTATTGAGCGGCCTGTCCCTCTTTTGATCATTGATTAGACTATGCGCTGGTTTATCTGTTTTCCTGGGCTTTCAAAGGATCACTTCTTGCATTTTCTACTATACCAATCCTATTTTATCTTTATGGATCCCTCCCTGTGCTTCCTTAGTTATTTTTGTAGTGTGTTATATATATTTTTTTCTTTTTTCTTTTTTTTTTTTTAATTTTTTTTTTGAACGTTTTTTATTTATTTTTGGGACAGAGAGAAACAGAGCATGAACGGGGGAGGGGCAGAGAGAGAGGGAGACACAGCATCGGAAACAGGCTCCAGGCTCCGAGCCATCAGCCCAGAGCCTGACGCGGGGCTCGAACTCACGGACCGCGAGATCGTGACCTGGCTGAATTCGGACGCTTAACCGACTGCGCCACCCAGGCGCCCCTATATTTTTTTATTTTTTAATGTTTATTTATTTTTGAGACAGAGACAGAGTGTGAGTGGGGAAGGGGCAGAGAGAGAAGGGACACAGAATATGAAGCAGCTCCAGGCTCTGAGCTGTCAGCACAGAGCCCGGTGTGGGGCTTGAACCCACAGACTGAGAGATCATGACCTGAGCCGAAGTCAGACACTCAACCGACTGAGCCACCCAGACGCCCCCCAGTGTGTTCTACTTTTGAGGAAATGCTCATCTTGCTGTTTCTACAGTTTTGTTCTAATAACGACTGTGTGTGAGGAAGGACCTTTACCTTACTCGTTTTTGCTATTTCCCTCAGAATTTGGGGTGAAATGTTCTCATTTTGTTTTCCATATGTTTTGCATTTGTGGTTTTGATGTTCTCTTTAACGTTAGAGATGTTGTAGAGATTTTTTTTTAATTTTATTTTTTTTGTTGTTGGACAGGGAGTTTGTTGTTAGCAGTTTTTGTTCTTTCATGTATTTTGTATTTTGTTACATGTGATTAAAGAGTGCAGCCTGTACTATTTTTTACTTTCTGGAATTTTTAAAAAAGTAATTTGGAACATTTTTATACATGCTGCCTGAGTTTACTAATATGTATTCTTGGGTGTAGGACAGAAAGTGGATATTTATCTAAATGATTACACTATTTAAATCCACTCCTGCCTCTTTTTTTTTTTTTAATGTCTTATTTATTCTGAGAGAGAGAGAGAGAGAGCAGAAGAGGGACAGAGAGAGGGACACACACAGAATCCGAAGTAGGCTCCAGGCTCTGAGCTGTCAGCACAGAGCCCGACGTGGAGCTTGAATTTACGAACTGTGAGAACATGACTTGAGCCAAAGTTGGACACTTTATCGACTGAGCCACTCAGGTGCCCCTCCACTTCTGCCTCTTAATTTCATTTCTACTTGACCCCACCAGAGGGGGACTAGAGAGGTGTATGAAGTCATCTTTCCTCTTATTTTCTTGGAGTTTCTCCTTGTATTTCTAGCAATTCTTACTGTGTGTATTTTGATGCATCGGTGGTGATGTATCTGTTGGCTTCTATAATTTGACGGATGGTCTGTCTCTTCATGACCTCTCTGAATTGAGAAGAATATGCACTGGCTGATTTTCTTATACATCCTTGAGTACAAATGAGGAAACTGAGGACCAGAAAGTTCAAGTAAGTGGTAGGAGTGCAGGGTTGCCCAGCAAACGTATGGACAAGCCAGGTGTTTCCGCCTCAAAGCCCACACAGCCTTAACCTACTGCTATCATGCTTTCCTGGTATCTAATTCTCTGAGACACCTACCTGGTCTCTTTTCATTTCTTGAGTGACTTGCCTATTCTGCATAGATGCTTGTACAATTCTCTTGATCATTTAAGTACAGTAATTTTACTGAACTTTTTTTCTCAACATTGTTTGATATATATCAGTTTTTCCTAAGATCTGTCAGCCATCTCTGTACATACACAGGTCTTCCTCACATGAATATTTGTTTTATTCTAATAAAAACCATCACCTATTATTCATTTTTTGGATGGAAAGTATATAATATATTAAATTATTATAATATGTATTTAATGTGCAGAATATATATGTGTATGTGTATTGCCTTTCCCTGTATAGCTACCATTCTTCCTTTTTAACATCTTTTTAAAAATCTGGCTATTAACATTTCCAGTCTTTTTATTTTTCAGTATATTTATTTATTTTGAGAGAGGGAGAGAATCCTAGCAGGCTCGGCAGCTGTCAGCAGAGAGCCGGACTCGGGGCTGGATCCCATGAACTGTGAGATCATGACCTGGGCCAAAATCAAGAGTCAAAACACTTAACCGGCCGAGCCACCCAGGATCCCCTTCCTTCTAACATTTCATTATTTGCTACATTTCATGTGTTTTCCAAGCCCGTTTCCTGCAGCAGTGATTGTGCTCCTTGCTTTGCATGTGGTTTTATGTCCTATAAAAGCATTACTTTTCCCTTATTTCTTTCCTAAATTTTGCTAAACCCTTATTCATCATATCATTGCATTTTCTTACCACATTTCGGCCATTTATTTCACCCACGTGCTTTAAAAATTATTTGAGAATTCAGAACAATTGTCTTTTTTTTTTTTTTTCAGTTGAAATTCTTCTAAAACAAAACCCTTTTCTCTCCCTCTTTCCCCTGTCTGCCTGCCCTCTCTCACTCTTCACGCTGCAGCCCTTTCCTGTAGGGTACTGGGGGTGGGATGCAGCATTTTCTTGTAGGGAACATGCCAGTGTTTCTTTCTTTTTTTTCTTTCATTCTTTTCCTTTTATTCTTGTCCCCCATTCATTAAAAAAAATTTTTTTTAATGTTTATTTATTTTTCAGAGAGAGAGAGACAGAGACAGAGTGTGAGCAGGGGAGGGGCAGAGAGAGAGGGAGACAGAATCCGAAGCAGGCTCCAGGCTCTGAACTGTCAACACAGAGCCTGATGCAAGGCTTGAACTCATGAACTGTGAGATCATGACCTCAGCCAAAGTCAAACACTTAACCGACCGAGCCACCCAGGTGCCCCTTCCCCATTCAGTTTTTAAAAGTGGGTCGCACCTCTTGTACCACGTGCGATTTGAGTTGGATGTTGTTATTCCTTCAATTTCTCAAGCAAGGCAGCCACTGCAGTTGGTAACTTCGCCTCGGTTTGATTAACCTCCCATTTTGTTCAAATGCCTGCACCAGAAACCACCTCGCTTCTTGATTGGTTTCCATCCCAAGGACTGGGTATCATTCAGATTTCAGTTTTTCCCATCTGTGGTGTGAGCAGGCTCCTGTATGGAGTCAGAGTTTCAGAGAAACCCTGCAGCTAGCCAGCATCTGATTTGGTGTGGTTACAAGCATTTTCCTCCTTTTAATAGGACTCTTTTGCTGCCAGGCATTGGTTAAAACACTTGCTGTTGCAACATTGTTACTTACTTGGCTTCTGCCGTGCCAGGCTAGAGAGACATTTACTGAGTTTACCTACTCCTCCAACTCCGCCCCTGTGACCTCAGCATATTGTTTATGGGCTGAAGAAAGGTGACCCTAGAGGGCACATTGAGGAGTTTACTCTCACCGGGTCTTCCACTGTCCCTAGTACCAAGCCTACTCTGAGACATTGGTGGATATTTTCTGAGATTCCTTGGCTTGTTTTCAACCAAATCTGTTCATTCCTTCCAGAAGGAAACAGTGTGATTTCCAGAATCTTCTTTGCATGTGGTGCCAATAGTTTCATACCTAAGTGATATTTCTGGATATTTAAACTGTCACATTGGGACCATTTCTACTATTAGTGTCGATAATAATGTCTTTGTTACAATTTATTTCTTTTGATTAATCTTTGTTCCACTTGGAAAGTGAAGTTGCATCATTTCTAGGCTTCCTGTACCTTTGCACCCACGTTTTCCAGAATTTTCCTCCCCTCCTGTGTAACGTTGAACTACTTCAGGTTTTCAGCATGTTTGTTTTTATCTGCCTTGTATTTTAATCACGTGTGTATTTGGTGTTGCTCAAACTGTCGATGGTTAAGGACAAGTTGTTTCTTAGCTATAAAACACTGAGGACCCTTACCTTTATAAAATACAGTAAGTATTGCATTTGTAGAAATGAATGAAGAATAAGACATAAAATGAAAACTTGAATTTTTGCTATTATTCAACAACTATCACATTATTTGCTATACAACTTTCTTTTTTTCAAGTTTATTGTTTTTGAGAGAGAGAGGAAGAGAGAGAGGGAGAGAGCATGAGCAGGGGAGAGGCAGAGACAAAGGGAGAGAGAGAATCCCAAACAGGGTCCACACTATCAACACAGAGCCCAATGTGGGGCTTGATCCTGTGAACTGTGAGATCATGACCTGAGCTGAAATCAAGAGTCAGACACCCAACAAACTGAGCCACCCAGGCACCCTTGGGCACAACTTTCTAAATGCTTCCTCTCATTTTTTCTTTCTTATTCATCATGGAGGGTCACAAACAACCCATAGGCCAAGCACAGTCCATGGAGCCCCACTCTGAGTAGCGTCACTGCAAGCTGTTCAAGAGCAGGGTCAAGGTGTTGTTAATCCGTGTGTCCTCCTTAGTGCCCACTGAGCTCTATGCCCCTAAAATAGCTTCTACTGAAAAAAACTGTTGACTGTGTAAGTAAGACAATAATACAAGTAGCAAGTGCCTCTTGAGGTCAAAACTCTTAAGTTCATTCATGACCCGCCCAACTTCCTTTTGCATTGGAAAGATGCAGGTGCTATTGCTTGGATTTATGGCCGAGGCCCAGAGAAGAATGGGTCTACACACAGGAGGCCCTTTTATCCATGCTGTTTTATTTGACCCACGGCGTTTTCCCTCATATGCTGTTTCATATCTCTGCAGGGAGTACAGAGCATGGTGTGAAAGACGAGGCAGGATATTAACCGGACCAGGGCCTGGGCCAGGTGTGAGCATTCTGTCTTCTGTCCATCACTTTATTTATCATCCTTCTCTTGAGGACTTTGTGAGGAGCCTCTGATTCCCAGTCACACAAACAGACTCTGTGCTTGAAGAGCGTGTTGTGATGAAACACTTATCGGGAGTATTACCGTCCCTGAACTAAGAAATAATGATCAAGCCGATGTGTTCTGGGGTATTTCTCCCCAGGGCACTGGTTTACTAACTTGGGGAGAGGGCTGAAAAACTAGCCCCAGTCAGGGTAGCAGCTGAGCCACAAGTCAAACATCCTGGGTGGGGAAATCACAATGAATGCCATAAACAGGAGCGTCAGTCAGAGCCCAGCTCTGGTACCAAATGCCCGACGGGTCAGCAAGGGCCTGTCCTTGACTGATGGGGAAGAAAAACGGAGAGAGAGGTCTTGATAAGGTAAGGCAGCATGTGTAAAGACCACAGCAGGCTTACATTTAAGGAGCTGGGGCGATTCAGAGGAGAGAGGACTTTCAGGGGCGAAGGGCCACTTCCCAGAGTCTTGACCTACACTGTCAGCCTCAGCTGTAGGTGTGCACTCTAAGTATTTTGTCTGCGGTCCTCTCTTGACTAGTTAGAGCCCTCCTTTGTCATGCCAGGTGGCAGTCTCGTTTCGCATGTATTTTTCTCATATTTCTCATGATTACATTTATGGTTTCCTCATCTGTGAGGTTGCTAAGTTTTGGTCAGAGTTGTTGCTACTGTATGTGTAATGCATGGAAGAGTGTCTGGCAGAGAGTAGGCATTCAATCAACAGTTCGCCCTTGCTCCAGATTTCTGGACCGCACTATCTGGAGAAAGGCTGTCCATTGTGATCACTGCAGGACTTCATGTTGAGTTCCTATTAACATAGAGATGAGAAGGTACAGCCCCAAAAGGGCAGAGGGGTGATTGAGCCTATGGATAGTAAGTGACCAAATTATCCAGAATCAGTACAGAAGAGCTGATTTGTTGGTAATTTCAAAGCATTGTTATGGTTTTCTTTCCTTTGAGACAGGAAAGGGACTTTATTTCTTAAGAAGCTTCATATGAATCTTTCCAAAACTCTATAACCTGACATACGGTTTGATAAAAATCTGTTGGTTTAATGAGTGACCCTGAAGAAGCCATTCTCATGTCAACATTTCCTCCAGGGAGATATTGGGTCTGTTGCATTCAGTGAGTTTGGCTAGTTTAGAATGATTTGGTGAACTGGCACGAGGCTTAGGGAGAAATGCAACCAACTTGGAGTCTTGAAAAAACAGCCAGATGGGGGTATCATCAGGGTTGCTCGGGCTGTATTTTGAGGGAGCTTTCAACACTAGGTTTCATTTTGTAGCTGGACATGAGAGTTACCACTGTCTAGACTAGTGGTTTTCAACTGAGGACACTTTTTGCGCCCCAGGGAACATTTAGTGCCGTCTGGAGACATCCTTGGGTGTCACCACTGGGAGGAGGAGGGTGATGCTACTGGCATCTAGTGGGTAAAAGCTGGGGATGCTGCCAAACATCCTACAATGCACGAGACGCCCCCGTGACAGAGCTCCATCAGGTAGCTTAAGAAAACCTACTCTGCACAGATTTACAATATAAAAGGCAACTCTAGGGACGTTATTCCTAAAGGCTTTTCTCTGAAAGAGAACTTGACAGTTATCAGCTCAAAGACCCTTTGTACTCAATTCCAGCCTTTAGTGACTGCTGGATCTTTGAACTACGTCTCTGTATCTGTGCTATCTGACTTGCAGGCCCTGATCATAAGCTCCCTCTCCACGTACAAAGCAGGTGTAGGCCAAGTTCTTTAAGTCCCCTGCCCTAAGGCTACTAACTGTTTAGCTGTTGCCAAGCCTTGCTGGCAAGCCTAGGTCTTTACAACACAAAGCACTTGAGATTGGTGCAATCAGGAGGGGGCCATAATCTGATTGGTCGCTACCGGGGGTGGGGGTGGGGTGGGGGGGTGGATGTAAGGCAGACAGTGTGGGAGGGCTCCAGGTTCAAGGTGTAAGGAGCCTGGTGGCTTCACCAGCTGACAGTGCTCAGCTACTCTCCTCACCCTCTTTGCTGCCTTTTGACATGCTCTTACCACCCAGGGATTCTGTCACACTAGCTCCAGGCTACTGAGGCTTTGCTCTTGCCAACTTGCAGAGAGTTCTTGGCCTAGCAGACCAGTTGGATGAGGGCCCCTGGAGCTAGAAGGTGACTTTCATAAGGGGGCTTAGTGCTCTCCACCACCGCCTCTGGGATGTGTGCTTTAATTCTGCTCTGACTAAACCACTTCACATATGGCTAACAAAAGAAGGCTTTTGTTAACATTCACTTGTGGCCACTCTGAGCAATGACAGAGATGTCACCAAGACTTTTTTTCAACAGGATGGCTTGTGTGTTAGCTGCCTACAACTTGGAGGATGCGAGGTCGTCCCCAGGATGTGTCGACTCTTTTGTTTACACCCTGGATCTGTGAGAGGTGCAGAACCTTCTAGCAGTCCAGTTCGGCAAACACTAATGGGGCTTCTGCCACGTGGCCAGCATTCACAGATCCAGGCCAGGGCAGAGGAAAGCATGGCCAAATGCAGAACGCACAGGAGGGGAGCTCAGCTCAGCGTGGGGCAGCAAGGAAGGGGTGGAAAAGAGTTCCTGGCAAAGGATCTGAGTGGGAGGCTCAAGGGATGAGAGCAGGGAAGACTCCCCTGGTCATGAAGCGCAGAAACCATTCAGATGAGGAGGCATTTTGCCATTGACGGTAAAGAGTGAACACCCCCATTTGCTCTGTTCTTCCTTTTAGCTTCTTGCATGCTTGTCCTTCCTTCCCTCCCTCCCTCTCTTTTGCTTCACCTTCTCTCTGCTTTCCTTTGGCTACCACTTCTTGGAATTACAAGATGCCTGCCCCAGCCAAGCCCCATGCCTCCTCTTTCCCAATCCTCAGTAAAGCAAGCACTGTGGACTTAAATTGTCGAGCTTACAGCACCCACAAACTATCAAACTCAATGCAGTGAAGTAACTATAAACGAAACAGGACAGCTACTCCATTCGGGACTTTACAATCAAGTAGTGGAGAAATACACATACGTTACAATTATTACCAACATTATAGCACAAGATACCTATTGTGGACCAGGCCCAGAGGAGACATTTTATGGCCATTATTTGAAATTGTGACACCACTCTTTAAGACGGGCCTGTTTTTATTTTAACAATGAGTTATTGAGGCTGAGACATTAGGGGTAGGAAAGAACTTGTGAGACACTAGCCCGCAACAATCTGGAATACAATATTTGGTAATAGAAATCTTTTTTTAAGATAAAAATTTAATATATATTTTCTGAAGCTTTGAGGGCTACTGTCATAAGGCAAAAGAAAATTTTGGTAATAGTTTGATAAAAATTTTGATAGGATATAATTACAAGCCCATAAATCACATATTTTGCATGTAAACATTTGGTATATCTCACCGATCTCATTGCTTAAAAAACTATATTGTAGTTCGTGAGGGAAAAGAGACAAGAGATAAGGAAGAGTCATAAAGTTAAAGATCCAAAGATTGCAGGAGTTGTGGCAGATGGATGAATTTCTTCCTGTGGAATTTTCCAATATAACCATTGGGTCCCATAGGCAGTGTTTGCCCTTGAAATTGGACTTGGAGGAGGTGGAAACATCTTGTATAGTGTCTATCGGCTGTTCCTATTGTTATGAATTACCCCATTTATTAATTATTATTAACTGTGATTTGGTGAATGTTACATAACTTTCTGAACCTTGTCCCCTTATTTAAAAGAAATATAGTTTAAAATAATGACAACCTTTTTTTAATTTTGAGAGAGGAGTGAGAGAGAGAGTGTGTGAGCTGGGGAGAGGGACAAAGGGAGAGAGAGAGAATCTCAAGCAGGCTCCACACTCAGCATGGAGCCCAATGTGGGGCTCAATCCCAGGATCCTGGGATCATGACCTGAGCTGAAATCAAAGTCAGACGCTCAACCGACTGAACCACCCAATGATGACCTTTTGATTCGTTGTAAAGATTTGCTGTAAATAGACATACAAATGCTTAGCACAGTGCCTGCCATGGAGTAAGTTCTCAAAAAGTATAGGTATTATTACTGAAGTTTGCCTATTTATGGCTTGCCCAAGCCAAGAGAATCCATGCAGTGGATGCTTTTTTTTTTTTTTTTCCAGGAAGGTAAAAGTCATAAAATTCCAAGTTACACTTAAGTATGGATTTGAGACCCCAGTCGTTAATATTGATGTCTTGATGTCTACATCCCTCCTTCTTACACTTGCCCTTCATGACCCTCCCACTCCCATAGCTTTTCTGTGTTTTCTGAATGTTAGGTTATGAAAGCATTTTGTTGCTGTTGTTTTTTTTTTGGTGATATGGAATCCCCCCTTTTTTTTCCAAATAAAGTTGCAAGCAGGGGGCTCATGTATAAAATAGACTAACGCAGATCTGCTGTCTTTGAAATGGGGTGAGTGTCTGCTGCTGTTTCCTCCTCATTTTGATATATTTCTTTCTCCGTTCTGGGAAACCTGGAGGTGTTTCCAAAGGAAACTTAGGATTTCACTGAGTGTACCTTAAGAACCACTCATCCAGTAGAAACTATGCATGCTTTGAAAAGATCATCTTGATCTGAAGTGCTAATATTAATAAAGTGAAATCTTTGACATAGGACAAAAAGAACCACTCAGCTCTATGAATGAGATACTAGTATTAGTTCTGAGATTCCCTGTAGAAATAGTCCTGGCTTAGCTGGGAGTCGGGGAAGGGAGGGAGAAAGGATGGATTTCCCTATGGTCCTCCCGCTCCCCATACACCATGCATGAGATAAATTTCCCTGGCCAGTATCTGGCTGTTTAGGACTCCAAACATCTATGTGGAACCGGAGCATGTAATTGAGTCACCACATATCTCCAAATATTTTGATATTTTGGTAATTTGCCATCTCCCCAATTGTCTAGCCATCCAACCCGCCTTTCCAACTACACAGCACAGTTTCCATCACCATGCCCTTGTGCTGAAGGTTTCCTCCTCCTGGAATAATACCCATCCTTCCATTTCGGGCTCTCTGACTCACCCCTCCTCCAATGCCTTCTCCATGAGCTCCTCCCCAATTTCTGGGGCCAGATTTTGTGTCTTTTGTGTGTTTGTTCATTTCTGCCTCCCCCACATTCTTCTATCTCCCTCACATTCCTATCTTGCCTGGGGCAGTGTCTTGCACAGAACACACAGGGAAATGCTCACTGAATTAAACTGAGTAAATGCTATGTTGATCAAATCTTGGGTCAGCCGCCTGCGTTTTTCATCTGGCATTGCTTAATTAGCTTTTTCTACAAAGTCAAACCAGGGAAGGACCATTCCCAAAGAAAAGCCAAAGCTTTTCTTTCCTAATTCTTCCCTTTGGGTGTCCAGTGGAGACTGGGCAAGATATAATCATCCAGTTTCCTTCTTCAACAGCCCAGTTTGATTCAGCTTGATCCTAAACTTCAGCTAGAGGCTGTAAAACTCCTTTTTGAGTGAGACCATTTGAATCTTGGTTCTCAGTGATTATAATGAACTATTGACCATCTGTTTGTTCCTAAAAAGTTAAGCTAGCTAGTTTGGGTGATCTTATCTATTCACGATATGGCAGATCTTAAGCCTGGTATTTCCTGTGCAAATGCTTTATTTTGGATATTTCAGCACCTCTTGCCTGCGTGATTGCAGAACTGAGGGAGAACTGTTGTTTCAATCAAGGACAATGCTCAACAAAACTATTTCAGTGGGATAAATTATATATACAAACAATTTGTTGAGACATATATTGCATACAATGCTGAGTATTAAGACAAATGGAAAAATAAATACCATATTCTAATGAGGGAGACAGAACCCCTGTCCTCAAGTAGCTAATCAAATACAAGGCAAGAAATGCTGGCACGCGATTAACTAGAAACATCCCTTTGTTGTTTATATGCAGTTTTGTGTTAGGAATTTATGGCATCTTACAAAAAAAAAAACATACGATGCTGGGGGGGGAGGGGGGAACATGAATAAGACAAAAACATGAATAAGAAAGATCAGGGAAATAGAAAACAAAGTCAACTAGAGCCCAAATCGAGGCCTGTTCATGAAATATACCCCCTGGAAACTACAGGAAAGCAAGGCCATCTCTGTGGCCCACCGAAGGTATACCCAGTGAGTGGCATCTAGTAGACAGACAAGTAAACACGAGATGTGAAAGGCACATTTTCCACAACAAAACCACATTTGGAGAATCCAAAATTTAAGGCCACCTTCTCTAGACCAGACTTTACCCAAAAATTGGAAGCTGAAGACCCTGCTGCCATATCTTTCCACCTGGGGTGATTGTGTTTTGTTTGAAGAAAGGAGATGGGGAATATGTATTACAGTCTTATTGTACTACTCTAGTGGCTATGAACTTTCTAAAACATTTCTCTTGAATTACATCGTTGTTACATTTTATTTTGGAAGATAGGGCTTTTCCCCCCTTGTTTATAATTTTCATATTTCCAACCGAAGGCACATAGCAGGAAACAGATATTGTATGTCTTTGTAAGTTTCTTTGTTTCTTGAGCATAGAGTACAATACCTTGGGTGTAGTGGGCCCTTAATGACATTTGAAATTTTTATTTTATTGGACGTCAACAAGTGCTAATTCAGTTTGAGATAGGACTCTACTGTACAAACACAGATGATTTGTGACAAAGTTTCATTTACATATTAATAGCAGTGGAGTTTAGAAAGCCAGAGTGGTGGGTGCCTGAATGGCTCAATTGATTAAGCATCCGACTTCGGCTCAGGTCATGATCTCGTGGTCCGTGAGTTTGAGCCCCACGTCGGGCTCTGTACTGACAACTCAGCCTGGAGCCTATTTCGGATTCTGTGTCTCCCTCTCTTTCTGCCCTTCCCCCACTCACGCTCTGTCTTTCTCTCTCAAATATTAAAAAACACTTAAAAATTAAAAAAAAAAAGAAGAAAGAAAGCCAAGGTGTATGTCACTTGTGTCACTGTGCATGTGTGTCTGCCTTACCATTCCGTCAACCAAAGTTCATTCTTCAGCAACACGATTCAGACTTTTGTGATACCAAATTTGGAGTAGGAATAGAGGAAATTAAGACATGAGCATCAGGAGGAAAGAGGGTCTGATGTAAAAGGCAAGGACTAAGGGCTCTGGGACATTGGATGCAGCTTTTGATGGAGAATATTGATGGAAAGAAAGAAACTTTCAAGTATCCATGGGGCAAAAATGAACAGAAGAAATAGGATGATTTTTAAAGAAATATCATGAATGATAAATTATGTCTTTAAAAAATGTTCTTTAAGAGAGACAAGTCAAATTAGATATACATTTTAAACATTGTCATTAATTTTGGCTCCTGTAGCATGTTTATTTGAACATGCTAGACTAGGATTTGAATCAGACTAGGATTGCATCTCATGTGGGAACCAGCTAAGTTACAAAAAAGTGATATATTTTTACTTCAATACAGGTACTCTTGGTTATATCAGTCATAATGAAAGAATTAGGAAATCATGTGGCCAGGAAGGAGTGGAACAGAGCAAAACTCTTTATGCACTACCCCAGTTTCTTTGAAAGACTAACTTGAAAGCCTAAAAGTAGTAAATTTCATTAGTCAGTTAATTCAAAGAGCAATGAGAGAGTATTTTCATCTAGTAAATGAGCAAATGTTTTGAGAAGTATCCGTATGTATGAAACAAATTCTGTTATGAGTTTTTAATCCCCAAACTCCAAACATTAAAAACCCATACATAACTGGTGAGATTATAAATTGAACCAGGGGCACCTGGGTGGCTCAGTTGGTTGAGCGCCCAGCTCTTGATTTTGGCTCAGGTCATGATCCTACGTTATGGGATAGAACCCTGCATTGGCCTCCAGGCTGAGTATGGAGCCTGCTTGGGATTCTTTGTCTCTCCCTCTGCTCCTCGCCCCTGCTTGCATTTTTTCTCTCTCCCTCTCTCTCTAAATTAAAAAAAAAAAAGTGTGCTGTTTAATTTCAGCAAATTTGTGAGTTTTCCAGTTTTTCTGTTACTGATTTCTAACTTCTCCCTCTGCCCCTCTCCCTGATCACATGTGTGCTCTCTATCTCTCTCAAATAATAAATAAATAAAATCAGAGCTTCTGGAAAATAATATGGCAATGTATATCAAGAGCTTTAAAAGTATTTGTACCTTTTGGCGGAATAATTATTCTAAAGCAGTAATAAAAAATGGAGTCAGAATATGGAATATTATATACTCATTAACATAGATTTTAATGAATATGTGAAGAAAGTAAATATCCATATATATAAAATGACTTCACTTTAAAAACTTGCATACTAATACACCCACATGACAAAAGGCTATGAGTAAATGCTCCAAATACCAGATTTTGGGATTATGGGTGAGTGGTTCTTTTGTTGTGGTTTTCCTGTTTCTTTTTTTTTTTTTCTTTTAAAAATAAAATCTATATGGATGGGTATGGCTTTAATAATGTGACAAAAATAGACATTTTGGGAAAAAACTAGTTCATCACCTAGGCCAATCTCATTCATTTTGCCTAACAAAGGATTCTGTTAAAATTTCAACCAAAAAAAAAAGTTAACATGCAGACCTATCAAATAGATTTGTCACTGTCTCTTCAAAGAAGGAAATTCTGTTTCAAATTCATCCTTAGCCCAAAGCAGCTAATTTGATTTTATCAGTCATCAGCAAAGCCCTTACAGTAAATAATTTATGCATTTTTGTAGCTCCATCCCTACAGGGCAAGGTTCAGAATTTAATGGAAACCATCACACCGTTAGATTGCTACAGCTCATCTAAGAGCCTGAAGCCTGAAGTATTGAGCGGTCACCTAGAGCATGTTCATTTGATCTGACAGCATTAGAGAGGAATGCAGGAGCGGAAACAAGGCAGGGGAATCCCACTGTGCACACGTCTGCCCTGGGACAGAAGAGTTGGAGAAGAGATGCACGGATGCCAGTGGCAAAAGCAGGTGGAAAGATGATTCTCCAGCAGATGCCCGTGGATGGGACATTTTCATAAAACGCTGAGTAATTGTCAGCCCCAAAGTACCTCTCCTGCAAGACCTGCCCAGCTCAGCCCCCTTCTCCTGGGCATCTGCTGTCGCAACGACCCCTCCTATATCTGTTTCTCATTAACAGTCCCTCATCTCTGGCCTATCTAAAATCATGCCTGAGGGGTCCTGGGGTGGCTCAGTCGGTTGAGCGTCTGACTTAGGCTCAGGTCATGATCTCGCGGTTTGTGACTTCGGGCCCCACGTCGGGCTCTGTGCTGACAGCTCGGAGCCTGCAGCCTGCTTCGAATTCTGTGTCTCCCTCTCTCTCTCTGCCCCTCCTTGCTCATACTCTGCCTCTCTCTCAAAAATAAATAAATGTTAAAAAAATTTTAAATCATACCTGTGCTTGTCTTCTGTGGCTTTTCACTTCGCTTTCTTTCTGTTGCTTGGCGTGAGAACTGAATTTAATTTGTTCATCGTTAAAGGCCTTTTCATCACTAGATTTCTTGGGAAGTTCTGACACTTGTTTATTCCCCTGACAAATCAGTTTTGAGGATGAATCGGATGTGGCTTGTCAGACGCTTTGAAAACAAATCTGGCAGCAAGGGAGTTGCTACGAAGGGTGTTCCTGGCTTTGTTTCAGTACCCAGTTTCGGAGACAGGTAGAGAAGGAGGAGCCGTTTTATTTTTAGAAATATCGTCTCAGCTTCATGTCTGTTGGTGAGAGTAACAGTGGTAAACACAGTGCAGGGATGCCTTCAGAGATACAAGGGCTACAGGGATTCAGGCGATGGTCTGTGTTAAGAGAGATTTGTGAGATGCTAGGATAAAACACAGATGCTGGAGTAAAACCTTCCTGCAGAAATGGTGGAGAGGAAAAGGTCTGTTAGACTCCTTAAGGCGCCAGCTCTCTGCATCATCTCCAGTCTGCTCCCCCCCACCTCCTTTCACCAAGGAGTATGAAATTAAAGAAGGTGGGGGTGCAAACTTCCATTTAGAAGATGAATAAGTTCTGGGGGTCTAATGCACCGCATTGTGATTATAGTTAACAATAATGTATTATATACGAGAAACTTGTTAAGAGAGTAGACCTGAAAGGTTCTCACCACCAAAAAGAAATGGTAATTATGTGATATGATAGAGGTGTTAGCTAACACTACTGTGCTAATCATTTTACATTTTACGACCGTATCAAATCAACACACTGTATATCTTAAACTTATACGATGTTATGTGTCGATGATATCTCAATAGAGCTGGAAAAAAATTTTATACTAGACAAGGTGAAATCCAATGTTTCACAGCTTTTATCTGACTAGGAGAAGGAAGCAGAGACAGCAGGTGACAATCTCATGAGTACCATAAGTCATGTTCTAAACACACCCAACGTACAGAGATAAAAAACAAAACACAGAACCTTGTTTATTATAGGACCTCTCAAATTTCAGGCATCTTTCAGGTATTTCTCAGACTGACTGCCCATCCAGACTGCCCTTCAGGTTGGCACTGGTGGTATAGGGCGTGCCCCACCATCTATTGGCCACCTAGCTGTGGAAGCATGGCAGAATGGGTGCTGTGCTCACTGCCACTGATTACAGCTTCATCCAGGGGCCCATGTTGTCAGCCTACACCGTGTCTTAGTCATTCATTCATTTGCTTGTTTATTTAGTACAGGAGTGAAGGGATGAGAGACATCACCTTATTCATGATCTTTTTATTTTTATTATTATTATTTATCATTGAACCCATGCCATACCCATGCCTGGATTTGGGCCAGGTAAATCTATGACTTGGGCTCCTCAGGGAGCTAACCTTCTTGTCAGTGTTACCTAAACATATCCAGTTACCGTGGCCATTCCTACCAGTGAGTAGCATCCTCCTAGTTACATTCTGGTGCAGAATTTTTCCCTAGCTGTAGAGGGTCCCCTGGTCAATGATGGCTTGTCACAATGATTCTCAGGGCTGCCCCGGGATCCAGAGTCCAACAGCATTCCCAAGTGATTCTAATGCAGGCATTCTCTTTCATTCACTCCAGTATCAGCATAGTGGTTGGGAAAGTGGTTTTAAAATCAAATTTTCCACTATTCTTCCGTTTTATCCCGAGAGCATTTCTCACCGGGCCTTTGTTGCCATTGTTCTACTCATCTCTTGGGGCATTTTTCTGCAATCACTGGGCTCCTTAACCCCCAGGAATAAGTCATTGTCTTTCCTCCCTTCTGCATGTGGGCATTTCTTAACCTTGACTCTTCCCTGCTGTTCCTTTCTACTATCACCGTGGAACTCGAGAAAACTAGCAGATCAGAGAGCCCTGAATTCAAATCCCAGTTCCACTCTCAAGTCGAGCGAGGTGGGCACGTTTCAGAACCGCCTTCAGTTTCCTGGTCTGTAAAATGGAGATTAACAACACTGTGTACCTCGTAGGGCTGTGCTGAAACATTAAAGAGTTAGTGCATGCCAATATCTGCTAAATGGATAAAAGTTTAGCGCAATGACGACTCGAGGTGCTAACTAATCATTTACAATATTCCTGTTGTTTAATTCAGTAGGTGTATATTCAACGTTTACTAGGCTTATTATTGCTTTTGAATCACCCATTAGGGGCATTTTTCATTTTCTTCCTAGACAGAAGTGTTTTTAGCCTACATTAACATTTCCTCTTTGCCTTAATGTCTCCCTTTTGGATCATTGTAAGCTGTTTCCATCTTCTCTTACAGCTTTTCCTTTAAACAATGTTGCTAATATTTTTGCTTTTTTGTTTTTTCTTTTTTCCTTTCTTCCAGTTCAGCATATCCTGCTTCTTGCCCCAGGTGCTGGAAAGAGAGCAGCAACCTTTAGTAAGCCAGTGACTATGACACGGCCAAGGTACATGCTTTCCCTTCAATCAAGAGGCACTCAGCGAAGGCCACCTTCTAATAGGGAGGTAAGTCAGCCACGTTTCTAGGGGAGAAACAATTAATTCCACTAACATTTTACTTGAATTTTCACTCCCCCCAGGTTCATATATGTTGCCTACCACTTTCCTTTTTGTTATCTTGTGCTTAGGTAATATTTTCCCCCTTTTGCCCCTTTACCTTCTCTATTGATTTAAATTAAGCTTGGTTGGTATTGCTTTAAAAAGAAAACGCAAGCTTGCTGGGTTGGAAGGTTTTTCCAAGGCCTCTCTGCTCTAGTAAAATCCTATATACGTAGGTCTTGTGAACCAACATTATTTTTGCTGTACAAACACCACGTGCATGTTCTAAGACATGAGTCCTCTGTGTAAGATCCGTTCACACATGCAAAAACAGCTGACATGTCAGCACTTCCATAGAGTGAAAACAAAAGAATCCTGGTTCAGAGAGGTCAGGGCTGCTCTACTGGGGCCAGTGCATGACTTACCTTGACCTTCATCCCCTGCATGAGCAATATGATGGTGGATATTCCAATTTTATAATTTCTTGAGCATAGTCTGCTCCAAAGATGTGCCTCAAATTTTCAATTCCTTCAATGGAAAAAGTGTTTGTTTTATATTGTTATGTGATGATATTACCACAAACTTAATGGCTTAGAACAACACATTTACTGTCTCACAGTCTCTGTGTCAGGAACTCAGGCATGGCTTGGCTGGATCCTCTGCTTTGAGCCTTGCAGGACTTCAAAGTTGCTGGGGCTGTGGTCTCATCGGGGTGAGAACTTGCTTCTAAGCTCACTTACCTCATTGGCAAAATTCAGTTCCTTGCTATTGGAGGGCTGAGGGCTTCTTGCTGGCTGTCAGCCTAGGATGTCATCAGCTCCTAGAGGCTGCCCACAGTTCATTCCCACATGGGGTTCCCCAATTTGGCCTCTTAACTTCTCAAAGCTAGCAACGGGGAGGGAAGGGGGAGGGGAGGAACAGGGAGAGGGAGAGAGGAAAGGAATGAGCTTTGTGGTAACAGAGCAGGGAGGAGATCTTAGGGAAGCAAAATAGGGCCATCTTCTTGAATATCAGCCGGGAGGAATTTTGTGGATTTAGCACGTACTTACAGATTAAAATACAATAATGCCTGGCTTACAGGGCTATTGTGATAACCAATCAGGTAGCAGAAAGTTCTCTGTAAATTACGTAAATCGCCTTAAGGACACACATTATTTCCATGCTTATAGACTCAAGGGAACAAAATTTACCCTATGTTGTAAAGACTTACATATAAAGGAAGGGATATTTTAAATTTCATAAGAATATAGCAATTTGACCTACTCTTTGTAAAATATTTAAATATTTTGGAGAAAGTTATAGTTCTCTTGATGACCATCTCTAATCCTGCCCCTTCTGCAGAGGTAAACATTGCGGTCAATGAGTTGTGTGTTTTTATTTACCTTTTAAAATTTTGTGCATTTATTTATAGATTACTATAAATGCACTTAAAGAAGTATTTCTAAAGCTAGCATAAAAAAGTAAACGAGATCAGTCCCTGGATATGTTTTCCCATGCTTTTTATTATTGAGGACTGAGTTAATTAATTTAATTAATGTTTAGAATAATCTTAGTGTGTGTGTGTTTTTAATGTTTTATTTATGAGAGAGAGAGAGAGACAGAGCACAAGTAGGGGAGGGGCAGAGCGAGAGAGGGACACAGAATCTGAAACCGGCTCCAGGCTCTGAGCTGTCAGCACAGAGCCTGACCTGGGGCTCGAACTCACAAGCCGTGAGGTCATGACCTGAGCCAAAGTTGGATGCTTTACCGACTGAGCCACCCAGGCGCCCCTCTTAGTGTGTTTTTTAATGCTCATATAGCATATTTTGTCCACTAAATACTACTTTAAGAATCTTGGTGAATTTTGGGGAGTCTATCCTAAGGAAATGGGTGAAGGGGGTCAAAGGTACAAACTTTCAGTTATAAAATAAATAAGCCCAGAGGATGTAAGGTGCAGCATTGTGACTATAGTTAATAATACTGTGTTGCATATTTAGAAGTTGCCAAGAGAACAAATCCTAAAAGTCCTCATCACAAGAAACAAACATTTCTTTAATAACTATGTATGGTGATGGATGTTAACTAGACTTATTGTGGTGACCATTTCACAATATATACAAATAGTAAATCATCCTATTACACAGCTGAAACTAATATAGTGTTGCATGTTAATTATACCTCAATCAAAACAATACAAATAAAACGATATTTAGAAAGTTTAAAAACATTACCTATTTAAGAATCCCTGTCTTGGACCAGGGTGGCTCAGTCAGTTAAGCATCTGACCCTTGATCTCAACTCAGGTCATGATCTCATGGTTTGTGGAATCAAGCCCCATGTGGGACTGTGCTGACAGCACGGAGCCTGCTTGCAATTCTCTCTCTTCCTCTCTGTCTCCCTGCCCCTCCCTCATGTGCTCTGTCTCTCTCAAAATAAACATTAAAAGAAAAGAAGAATCCCTGTTAATTTTGGGGGGTTATATCCTAAGGAAATAATCATCAAAGCTGCAACTATATATATATGAAGATATCTATCAGTACACCATATATAATGATGAAAGATTGGAACAAGGCAAATATTTAACAAAGAGGGGCGCCTGGGTGGCTCATGGTCAGTGGAGCACCTGACTTGGGCTCAGGTCATGATCTCACGGTTTGTGACTTCGAGCCCCACATTGGGCTCACGGTTGACAGCACAGGGCCCACTTTGAATTCTCTGTCTCCCTCTCTCCCTGCCCCTCCCCCACTCTCTCTTTTTTTCTCTCTCTCTCTCTAAAAATAAACAAACATTAAAAAATTTTCTAAAAAAATATTTAACAAAGAAATTGTTAAATAATCATATATCATATCTATACACCCATGTTCACTGCAGCATTATCCACAAGAGCCAAAATATAGGAACATGAGAACAGCCTTAATGTCCTTCAGGAGATGAATGGATAAAGAAATATATATATTATATATATTCTATCATAATTGTATATGTTATATATAGTTATATATATGACGTATCATATATATGATAGAATATTATTCAGCCATAAAAAGGAGGAAATCCTGCCATTTGTGCTAACATGGATGAATCTGTAGGGCATTATGCTAGTGAAATAAACCAGAAGGAGAAAGACCAATACCGTATGGTTTTACTTAGATGTGGAACCTTAAAAAAAAAAAAAAAAGCAATTTCATAGAAACAGAATAGAATGTTACTTGCTAGGTGTTGGGAAGAGGAGTTTATTAAGTGATGTTGATCAAAGGGCACAGATTTTCAGTTACAAGAATAAGTTCTGAGAATTTAATATACAGCATGATGACGGTCGTTAATAACACAGTATCCCAGGGGCGCCTGGGTGGCGCAGTCGGTTAAGCGCCCAACTTCAGCCAGGTCACGATCTCGCGGTCCGTGGGTTCGAGCCCCGCGTCAGGCTCTGGGCTGATGGCTCAGAGCCTGGAGCCTGTTTCCGATTCTGTGTCTCCCTCTCTCTCTGCCCCTCCCCCGTTCATGCTCTGTCTCTCTCTGTCCCCAAAATAAAATAAAACGTTGAAAAAAAAAATAACACAGTATCCCATACTTGAAAGTTGACAGTAGATTTTAAGCATGCTCACCAAAAAAAAAAAAAACAAAACAAAAAACAAAACCCATGTTGACTATGTGAGTTGGTGGATGTGTTAATTACCTTGATCTTGGTAATCACTCTACAACATTTATGTATATCAAATCACCACACCGTACACCTTAAATATGTACAATTGTATCCGTCAATTTTCCCTCAGTAATGTTTTTTTATTTTTTAATCTACAAACTGGTTTGGTTCTCATTATTGCTCTGAAAAAAGTTCTCTCATCAACAGGCTTCTAGCATTTTTTGTTTGGCTGGTTGATTTGATGTGTTTTTGCAGAAATTCTGCAGTGACCATTCTCGAGCGTACTTCCTTGCGTTTATTTGTAAATTTTCTGTGCGGTAAATACTGTCCAGTAAGCGCTAAGGTGCAAAGTAGAGTGTCTACACCATAGGGTTTGCACAGTTTCAGAGTTCATGCAGAAAGTGTATGCTTCCAGTCTGGGGTGAGGGGAGGGACCCAACATAACTGCATGTTTTCGTTCAGTGCTTAATCACAACACATGCTCACAACCTCATTTTGACAGCCTCTCTCATCCAGTTTCTGACTCTCTCCTCTGTGGAGGAAAGAGCAGGCAGAGCCAGTCTATAATCTTAACTCTGCTGCTCCCAGATGCAAGAGTCTCTCTGAACTTCAGCTTCCTCCTGTGTAAAACGAGAATAATATCTACTGCCAAGTGCTACTGAAAAATTAGAGCTACATCTAGCACAGTACCCTAGCACACAAAAGATACTAAAAAATATTAGCTCCCTTCCCTTAATTACCACTTGTATGCATTTAGAGATCATGGAATTAGCATGTGTGGTCAGAGACACAACTTAAATCCATACCCTAACTGGAGCTGGGATCTACAGTGATCCTGACCAGACCCGAATCTACATGTCAAAATCCCAACATTCCTTGAAGGTCATCTAGGACCTACTCCAAACGCCATCCCAAGCAATAAAGCCTGGTCAAGTTCCTTCAGAGTAGACATCTCACTTTGCATTTCCTAGCACTCTTCTACCCCTGGCGGGTTTTGGGACTCTTCCCTTTATACCCCGATGGAGTTCTATGTATCTTAGATCCAGAGAACAGCTTCTATTCCATGATTCCTTTTCCTGTATCATTATCCATTCCATTTTTATGAAGCTTCATGACATAATGTGAAAATGAACTACATGATTATTGCCTATTTGATTATATCACAAGGCAGGTAACAATTCTTTCTTGGGTACGTGGTAGTTTGAGTTTGGCTTTGTAAAGGTAAGTTCTTTTTATTTCCCCTTCCAGTTCTTTTCTTCCTTCCTTCCCCTCTTTATGATATTGGACGAACTGCAGCCTTCACTTTGCTTCTAGTTCTCAGTCCCATGTCCCTGGTAGGGGACAAAGTGGAGAGAGTATGGTGGCATCTTGCCTGTTTGCTGCTCATGTCTCCGCATCTTCTCATTGACTTTGCCACTCAACAGTGTTCATATAGAGTCTAGCAAAGAAACAAGCCTCCTGCAGCCCCATGTTACACCTGCCCTTAGTGATTGTTACTTATCCCCATGCTGAGGGGTCCTCTCTGACATAAACAGGCCAAACCAGAGCAATTCCTGTAGGAATCCTAGGCAAGGTTGCAGATAAGGATACACAGTGAGGGTGAGTGTGCAGTGACAGCCTGGAGTCGACTCGATCACATGTCTGTGTTTCTTGGCATAACAAGCCCAGTGGGATAACCTTACTATTTCTATCAAGTGTTTTAGAAAGCAGTTAAAAAATAACTCGGTACGTGAAGCTGAGTCCCAACTCGATGTAAACTGACGCACCTCGTCTATGTGATTCATCACTTGGGAAAAATTTACTGAGTCACTACTTGGTGTCAGGAATTGCTTGAGAGACCTTCATCCCTGGTACACATTCCTCCCTGTCTGTTTCTGCTGCAGTGATAAACACTTAAGTTCTAGTTTATAAAATAATAAAAGTTATAATTTATTGGACATTTATTATTGCAGGCACTTTGACACGTACTTTGGCTACTTAACATATGTTATTTTCTTCAGTCCTCGTTTAAACTCCTTGAGATAGTTACATTCACTATCTCCATTTTAATAGATGCAGGACCTGGTGTGGAGAGAGGTTATGTCACTCCCCACAGACACACAGGGAGGGAGTGGGGACACCAGGGTGAGCTCCTAGGCAATCTGCTCTCACTTCGTGCCTGGAACGACCATCTGACTCCCTGCCTCAAAGCACTAGCCTCAAGGATCCCATTCCTCTTCAACATTGAAATTAGAAGGATCCTGCTTAATCTTAGGGCTTGTTGTCTTTTCCCAAATTCTGCCCAGGGGACACGTTTCTCCCAGAATCCCCATTTCACTCCTTCAGATGGCAACCCCACTTTACCCAGGTTGCCTGTCCTGTTCCACCAACTGCCTGCCGCCATACGTAGACCCGGTCCCATCTCCCTTTCCCCAAAGACCAGACCATTGATTCATTGATTTAACAAGAGATTACGAAAGCCTTTGGAAAACAGAAGGGGATTAAAATGCGCACAGCAGAACCTCTCCACAGACTTCCCACAGCACCTCCCCTGCTGGCCTGCCACAAGCCGTCGTCGAGCTGAGGGGCTACCTTTTTTCAACTGTTGACAGATCCCCAGCAGGCACCTCTGCCCTGGGCCGCCATTCTACTAAAATCCGTAACAAGCAAACCAACCATGAGATCTTCCTCCAAAAGGAAGCATAATCTGCATCTCTGTCTCCACCCCCAAAGAAGGTTTTACACTATTATGCAGAGCCCTGTGCTGTGCGAACATCCACATTAGAAAAGGTTCTGAGTTTCTTTTTGCAGAACCAAAATGCTTTCTGAACAACTGTCCATGCCCTCCACTGGCAGCTGCTCCACAAACACAGGTGAATTTAAGGCTGCTGTCTCTAGACACAAGGATCCGCCTGGAAGCTTTAAAAAAACCATTTGCCCCATTTCTAGCCATAAAGCTTTGAAAAAATATTAGGGCTCAGTGTCATTCAGGACGCCCAGTTTTACACTGATGAAGTATTTCTCAGCTGTGAAAAACGTTTCCCATCTATTATTTCCTTGTACCTAGATCAGTCGTCACACCTGGGGAGACCATGCCACATCTTTTCATGTCCCTACACTGTATTGATACTAAGTTCAAGTAAGGCTGTGTTTGCCTATTTTCCTAGGTTTTTCCTGGATCCTTTTCCCATCCCAGAGTTATTTCTTCTCCAAACTTCCTCTTAGCTAAGGCAGGATGTTCGACTGGATTTTGGTAACTCATGGGGAATCTCATTCTTAACAAAAACCATGACGGTTCTTTATATAGGATTTCCAGGAACTGACGAACATTCTTTTGCTAATAAACTTCTTGACCACAACTGGTTCTGTGCAGGTGTGCTTTTTAAACAATGAACTGGCAGTTCAAAATGGGCTTAAACCAAATCCCACACAAAGAAGTATAGTTTTATACACCGAGATCACTGTGTTGTTTGTCCTCTCTGCTTTGTCTACAGCGAAAAGGCTTTCAGAACTCAAGCGTGGGGTGTTTCCATAAATCACCCTCACACAAAAGGACTGCACTTTGAAATCATTCTGGTTCCTCTTCATTCTTTACCTGGCTTTCAGGGTAGAAGGGGGCTGAGGGGAGAAAAGGAGGAAAAACAAATCATTATTGATTCATTGATTTGTTTCAAGGCATATAGGCAGAAAGGCTAGGCTTGTCTCTTTCCCATGTGTGGGACAGAAATAAACCTGAAGCCTAATCTTCAATCTTATAAAATGGAATTTGTGAGCCTGCCATTTGTGAGGAAAAATGAACATATGGTCCATTGAGATATGCCCCTAGAAGGTGCATAAATTCTCTCAGGTCAAAAGTAATAGAAAGTATGTTACAGTGATCTCATTTTTTCCCCTTGTATGTGGGTCGAGCCTGAAAAGAGACAAGAAAACAAAACACACAAACAAAACAACAAAAGTTCACTTGATAGCCTCTGTTCCACTTATCTGTGGGAAGGTTTGGGCAAGTTTTGCCTGGTTATTCACATACAGGCTACTGTATTTATTATCTTCATTATGAATCCAGTTTTAATACACTTGCCCATCTCCAAGAAGCCTGTCACTGTGCCTAATAGCCTTTGAGAGTCCCAGGTCCCAGGGCACCTGATTTCCAATCTTTGCTTTCTCTTCCTGTGGCATGGGAAGGGTGGTTCTAGTCTTTGGGAACAGAAAAAGCTTCCAGAGAGAGAGAGAGAGAGAGAGAGAGAGAGAGAGAGAGAGAATGAAAATTATTCTTTCCCTCCAATAGCATAACATCTTGGTTTAACATTACTCATGTAGAGAAACAGGAAAGAAATTAATGGATGAATTTATTATCACAGTTATTATCAAGTAACCACAAGCCCAGGTCTGGTTTCATGACTAGCACTAAATCTGCCCTTGGCAGTGTTTCATCACCAATGGGAAATCTGACAAGCAGGCAGAGAAACCAATAGGATTTTAAAATGTTTTTTGAATTATCCTTTCGATATTCAAAACCCAGTTTCTGTGAAACATAGCAAGTCTTATCTTCTGTGCAAACTTGTACTCATGACTTATTTCCCGTACACGTGGTAAATTAGCAAAGCGTGCTCTAAATTTGCTGACCTTTATAAAGATAAATTCTCCAGAAGGATAAGAATGAGCTCTCTCCTTTTAAAATCCATTCCTGGGTGTCTTCTGGCCTGGAATGCAAATTGGGTGCCTCTCACATTTACATGCAATTGTATGTGAGGGCCCTTAATCAAGAAACCCAATCAAAGAAGGAAGTCTTATATCTATAGAGACAGAGTCTTGAATTAGCATAATGCTATACTATTTCTATACTGTTAGAAAAGGAAAACACATTTTTCCTAATTTTCTTCATTTTTCATCGTGTGTGTGTGTGTGTGTGTGTGTGTGTGTGTGTATACACACACACATATATACTTCCCAGTGAAGTCTGGCTGAAAGATCTCCTTACACATTAAGTGAATCCAGCGGGGAATAGTCTGGCTGGAATGCTTGCTGGAGTTTTGATAATGACACCGCTGCTGTGGCCGCACTTTGTGAGTTTCATGTTGAGTCTTCAAACTTACAACAAGCTAAGTCACCTAAAGAAATAACCTCAGTGCAAGTACAGCTTGAAACCCAAAGGTCCCCAAAAGGACTCAGTGCTTGAAATCTGCAGGATCTATGTGCATTCGTTGCTTAATTGAGTTTCCTGTTGATTCTCTGATGTAGATGCCACAGGGGTTGTTTTGCGTGTTTTACAAGGGAGGGAGCTGTCTGAAAGCGTGTGAGTTTCTTGCTCCAGACCAGCTCTGCCCGTGGTGACAGAATCACAGCGAGAACCTGGGTCTCTCATCACAGATGTTGCAAATGCCCAGGGGAGGTCTTTGCAAACCCAGCAAGAAGGAGCAACCGTCTGTCTCATTCATCTTGGTGTCCCCCACTTTTGGTCTGGAATAGGTGATCGGAAAACAGTTGTTAACTAAATGAGAGCACCAGCAAACTGGAAAGGGAGAGAGTAGAGCAGTCATGGCCATGGCATGCTGCATTCGTGGGTCGCCTTCCCCCTGTAGCAGCCTAAGCCACTGTCATGTGTCCAGATTCAGGAAAGGGTAGCCAGGCTGATGTGTTGTGGACTTTGTCATAAGACATAGGCTGCTCCTGGGCTTTCTTCTGCTGAGTCCAATTCACAGGCTTTAGGCCACTTCTGTACTGAATGTGAACCGACAGTGCCATGGCTCAAGCTGGAAGCTGTAATACTCATTAGCAGTTACTTCCATAGCGTTTGCATCAGCCAAACAGAAGTGCTAAAACACATTTGCACCTAAGTGACTACGGGTCCATCAGTTCAATGTCAACAGGAAGTATCAGACAGGGATTAACGTACTACAAACCCTAAGCAAAAGATCATTCAGATTTCATGAGACTTCCCTTGGGAGATACGATAGCTATGCCCTGTTCTTATTTATTGCTCAGCAATATGTACTATGTGATCCCATTCCTTGAAAGTGATGCAGGTCACACACTCTGGAAACTAAACTGTGTGCAGCAGATACTATAGTTTGCTGGAATTTTCACTATTCATATATTTCCTGCAACAGGATGGAAGTTTGAAGCTCTTTACCTGACACCAGTTCCATTTTCATTAGTATACTGCCAACCCCATTACCTAAGGGTAATGCTATTAGGTAATGAACCATAAGGTAAAGGTGGGCTGTGCAAATAAAGAAAAGTATCCTGGGATGACCTGTTCTTACATTTAAATATTAACTGAATCCATTCCTTTTTTTTTTTTAACCTCTAGACCATAGTCAATTTTTTTAAAGTGACAGGTAACAAAGATTATTTTAAATAAGCCGGTCCTTGCTCAATAGTCTAAAGCTTCGGCTGTACGACCCAGGCATGCTCATGCCCCAAATTCCAGGCATGAGCTCAGAATATATTATATTATAACTCACATACAGACCTCTCCCTTGCCCACCATTAGAATTTTAAGTCCCAGGCTAAGACTAGGTCTCTAGCTGAGTACAAATTTCAGTGGGATTTGGAAAAATCCTTTAAATAGATTTTTATTGGTTTTTAAGAACAGGGTTATTTTGTGTTAATAATGGGCATACATTAGGCTTTAGATAATTGCTTTATGTAACTTAGAGTTTTGGCTTTCAGCTAAATAAACACTCTATGTGTTCACAGGTGTATTGTCCTCAAGGGCACTCGGCTTTTAAGGGTGGCAGCTGTTGCCAAGGTGTGGCTGATACAGTTCTGCATATAATTTATTGGAAACAGGTGCTGGCTCATGATGAAGATAGACAGGAAACTAAAGCAGACAACATGTTTAACCACCATTAAAAAAGTTCAGGTTCAGAGAGACAATGTGTCTGAGATGTTTGGAGGATGTTGCCAGCATCCCAGTGCGAGTTTAAAAGCTCCTGCAGATCAGCATAAGGAAGAAATTGTACATGAATTTCAAGCAGCCTAGCCTAATGAGTGCCTGATGCTATCCTGCCAGATTTAATTGATTACATGAAATTTTTTTAGTTTGTGTAAGGCTAGCAAAAAATTATAAAATACTTTCCTAAGCTAATTGTTAAAAATTACTTTCAAATGAGGTAATAACTGTTAGTTTTCAATTATCTGGACAGTGGATTAGGCTACACTGTGTTTTCCTTATACTCAGAGTATTTGCTTTGGATTCTGTCTGTGGATCCTTCCATGTCGGGAAGAGCTGGGGATTAGTGTCCACAGGGCGTTGGTGCTGGCTAGGGCATTGAGGCAAGAGACAGGATCTAGCAACGTGGGGTCTGGATGCTCAGCCTCTCCCTTTGGATATTAATGTGCTATGGAGTTGGTTAGCAGGCTGGGGCATGGCCGTCCTGCCCCGTGTGTCTTCAGGCCCCATGGAGGAGTAGAAATGGCCTGGAGCCTCCTCACTCCAGGAGTGAGCCCTCAGAACCATGGCTTGCCTCAACTCTCCCCCTTCCTCCCCAGGAAAAAATGAGGAGACATGTCAACTCATGCTCTGTGAGACAGTCCCCCCTGCGAAGAGCCATTTGTGTATTTTCCCAACTAATCTCCAGTCTATCGACATGCTACCTAATACACATGTGCAGTAAATATGCATACTAAATACAGCTGAAAAAGAAGTTGTTAAGAGTGCGTGCGCAGTTTTTCAACCTCAAAAATCTAAATATCTTGGCCATTTACATGTTTAAAAAATACCCACAGGCATTAGACCACATTATGGACTAATGGCCTGCCAAATTTCGTTTTTGGGAAAAGAATCTACATTTGAGTTACAACACACGAGTGTAAAAAAAAGCAACTGAAACAACAAAATTTGGTTGAAAACATTTTTCGACCCCTGGGCTCATAACCTATGTGCCAAAAATGTTGACAAAACTTTATACCAACACCAGCGGGCATGAGCGGTTTAATATCTGCTTTATGTGAAAAATCATTGACAATTTAATGCTTGCATTAATTTGAAAGAATTTTATGCAGTAGGTAGAAACTTTTTACATTACCATTCCTAATCTCTACCAGGCTTCTTATTCCCTTCTCAGGGGGAAAGTGACTGACAGGGCTGAAAAAAGCCAAATCTGCTGAAGGGCCCATGCAGCTGTTTTTATCACCTTCCAGCAGCCCCATCCCTGCCTGAAACGCAGGAATTTGGTTTGCATGCTGCTCAGAGCCTTCAACGGAGGTTTAGCGTAGGAAAGCAAATAGCTGATGTAAAAATAAACCTTTTATTACAAAAAAAACTTTATAAGGCCCCTTTATTTAGAAGGAGAGTCACTCAAATAAATACACCGTTAACAAACTTATATAATGAATAATAATATATACTGTCGCAAGTGATGAAATGGAATCCCGCAAAACAAGTGCTGAAATCTGATGATTGATTATCAAACCTATAGGATAAATAAATCTTCTCCAATTAATAGCTAGACTCAGGGATGGGTTTCTATAGAAATACCCCACAAGAAAAAGCGCCAGTCACAGAGTTTCAGGGAGAGTCGAATCCTGAATGTAGCAGGACTGGGCTTGCACACAGCCCTCTTTCCAGTGTAGTTATGAGCCTGGAGATCGTTGTAAGATGAGTCCAACTTGCTGATGGAGAAATATGGCATTCTCCATCAGAGCTAATGAATTATCCAAGCCATTTGGCCCCCATGTGTCCAAGTATCAGAAGAAGGTATTTTTAATTTATTAAAAAGGGAATTGAGAACCAACCTGGTTTCCTTGAATGTGTTTCTTGCCAACAAACCAATGAAAGCGCCCATTCAGAAGTTTTTATTCTCTAGTTTTGGTTTCCTAGCTTTGCATCCTTATTCTTCTCTCCGAGTCAACGTGGATAGCCCAGTCAAAAGCTTCTTATTGATTTTGGAAGGGAGCTGACTTCATGTTTGTAACTAGCCGTGCTCTGATGTCTAGGCAGCAGAGTTATGGGGAATAACGACTAATGTGAAATCCCGAGGGCCAGCTGCACGCCTCCAGCTCTCCCTCCACGTCATTTAGCAGGGTCTTCGTTTTGAAGCAGTGGAAGAAATGTCTATCCAGAGGTCCCATGAATGCTGCTTTGTGACTGTGCTTTACCCCTAATCTTGCACTAGAGAAGTTTCCATGGAAACGACCATACGTGTTGGACTAGTACTATGGTCAGCAGGGAGAATAAACCTTACAGATCTGTTGGTCCATCTGAGCAGCTCTCCATCCATCCATCCATCCTAATCGTGTCCTGTCTGCTTGGTTTCTTCCTATGAGGATACAGCTAAGTCTGTTCTCTTCTAGGGTAGTGTATTTATTAACCATGTCTTTTTATTTTGATGCTTTGACATGTTGGCACTTTGTTGACACTGGAAGAGCTGACCCTCCCGGGGCTAGCTAATTTTTAGAGAGAGCAAATAACTCACTAGGGAACGTGCCTTTCACATGCAAACCAACCCATCTGAAACCCAAACTTCAGCCACCTCTCACACTGGGGTCATTATCTTCCTGCCCGAATCACCCCAGGGCCAAGTACCAGCCAACTTGAGACAGCCCCCGTGCTCCAGAGTCCACCAAAATGACTCAAATTAGCCAATCTAAAATCTGTCTAGCCTGCTTACCCTGCTCTTCCCATTCCTTCCCTTGAAAGCATCAATAAAGGTTCTCGCTCATATTCTCCTCTATGCCCTCTTGCCTCCTAACTGACCCTGGCACTTCCTGGAGTGGGCCTGCATGATGTGGCATTGTCCCCTCCTCTTGGGAGCTGTAACAAACTATCTTCTCCATAGCAGTTGTCTCCTGATCTATTGGCCTCATTATACCTGCATAATAATAAAATCTGTATTTCAGTCAGGTGGAATAAATAAAGAAACCTTCCTTCAGAGCCTCTAAGCAGTTCTGGTACAATGAAAGTAGCCCTGAGATTGGAAGTCAAGAATCAGTCCTGGCCACATCCTGTGCACAACTGGGTGGCTGTGGCCAAGCCATCTGACCTTTCTAAGGTTCAGTTTCCACTTCCATCAACATGGACAGTTCCCATTTTGCTGGATTTTTGTAAAGATCACATAGGTGCTCGTAAATAAAAGACCCAAGTGTGTGATCGGAACAGAGTTGGATCTACCGTCATTCCCTTAGGTAACTTCTTTCTTGCTCAAGTTTTATAAACCCTACCTAAGGCCCCTTCTCCTGTGCATGATCCCCATTTTGCTGGTGGGGCACGGAAGCCCACGTTCCCACTCTGTATGAGTGATAGAGTGGACGGTAGTGGTTGAGAGCACAGAAAGCAGAGTCTGATTTCTTGGGGGTGACAGCTTCACTCAATGACTGGGTAGTCATAGGAAAGTTACTGTTCTGTGCGCCATGGTTTCCTGATCTGTAAGATGGGGTCAGTTCCCTACTCCATAGGATGGTTTTGAAGTGAATAACACACTCAGAGAATCGTGGGTGTCCTCTTACTGTGAGGACAGCTAGGAATAGGGTCAGGCACGGGGTGCTAGCAGTATTCCAAGCACAGGTACTGGCAGACTTCTCATGACCGCGATCCTTGAGATACCGTTGCAGTGACCTCCTATTCTTGCCAAATGCCATCTCTCTGCTCATCTGCCTTCTAGTGATGGGGTGGCTAGTTTAGCCAGGCTGCTTCTGACCTACATATAACACACCTTTAGCTAAACCTTAAACGAGAATTCAAATATTATGTGCTGATGGAACTTGAAACCTGAACAACTTTACTGTTATGAATGAGATGTTAAAAACCAGCAAGCACTAGGTCCTGCAGGTTTATGAAACGATATATACTGGAACTCTGAATAGGTTGTAAACCACCCAGTATTTGAGGTGATTTCAACTGAGGCCAGCCTGAGGCTGAGCTGAGACTTACGCGTCCTTCCATTCAATGAGAGTGAGGTTCCTTCTCTCTTGCCCACCATTTAATTCTCTTTCCCCTTAAGCAACATTTCCGGTGGATATTTGCAAAGCATTGCTGGGCAACAATGACAAATAGTTCTCATGAATACTGGAATCATAATCAATCAATCAATCAATCAATGATTGAAATGCTGATGTAGCAGAAGGCCACGGGCTTCAGAGCCAGTCTGAGCCAGCTTTGAATGTAAACGCTAGTACGGGTGCACAACATTTGCCTTCCTTGAGGCCGTTTGCTCATCAAGGGAACGAGAGTAGCAAAGTAACCTTGCCAGGTTATAAACCCTGGCTACATAATAACAGCAACCATGACAGTTAATACGTGTTGAGCACTGACCACTAGCCAGGCACTATACTAATTCATGTTCACCCAAGCAACAACCCTACACAATGGTGGTCACTATTATTATCGCAGTTTAGGGATGAGCACCCGGAGGCACAGGCAGGTAAGGTGATAGGTGGAGAGGATCTGAACCGAGGAGGGTGTCTTTAACCACGCGGTTATGGGGTCTTTCAGGAATATGTCCTCAGAGTGGCCAATGCACATTTTTCTTTGGAGTCTCTGCAACAAGGAGTCTCAAGACCCCTCCCATCTCATCCAGCTCTTTTCCACTCATGAGCCCACTGCCCACCCGGTCTCGCTGCCAGATCCCTTCTGTTACCAGCTCATATCTCCGAAAACGCAATATTCCCTCAACTCCCAAGTTCAGGCTTCGGGAGCTGGTGGAAATGGAAGAGTCCAAAAGGCCAGGGAGGGGGCCCGGCTGCCTAGAGAATGGGCCCAGGGAAACTTGGAAGCGGTGCTGGAATGAGTCAATCAGTCAGCAAGTATTTATTTAGTGCTAGGCAGCTTGGGGGATATGGAGAAATTATAAGACGCCATCCGGTCCCTGGCTGGATTTCTGGCTGGGTTCCCCACATAAGAACCGGGCCTGGAGCTGGGGCCTGCCCAGCCTGTGGAAGGCTGCCATGGCTTGGGAGACCGGCTGCCTTCTGGGGCAGCAGCGGGTGGTAGGGGGAGCTGGGGATGCATAGGCCAAGTCCCTGTCTCAGCAGTGCTGCTTGCCACAAAGGTTAATGTCACCACGCTGGACCTCAGTTTCTACAACCATGAAATGGGTTGTAGACTGGTCAGTGCTTGCCCAGTCAGGGTGCAGCAAGGTATTGAGAAAGTTCACACATGGAAAGTGGTTAGCCCAGTGCCAGGCACATGGTCTGCTCCACAAATAAGGGCTCTTATTAGGAGGCATTGGTTGCATTAGACAGTGAAAGGATGTGTGTTCTGACTCACATCCTTTTACTCCAGTCCTTGCTGTGGCAGCCACTCAAGCCAGATACACCTAAGAGCCTCTTCCTCACATTCTGTCTTGGGGCTCCTCTGACAGGGGAGGGGAGGGGGTGGGAGAGTTCCCAGGAGCACTCTCTGTGGGCCTGGGAGTGGGAGAAAGTTAACATCTTTGGGGGCCCTCGACCAACAGGGGACAGAGCTGGTAGAGAAATACCCCACCCTTCTGTCTTTCAGGTGGATAATTCTGAGATACATTCTACACAGTTCCTGCAAAGGTCTGGCTAGGTGGGACCAAGACCCACCATGGAGGCCAGCTGGCACACACCCTCATATTTGCTTTCCCTCTGTCCCTACTGTATCCTCCCCACTCCTCCCACCTGTTTACTGGGACTACTCTCCAGAATAGTGGAGAGTGTCAGACCCTGTCTCAGGTTCTGCTTTGTGTTAGTGGGTGAGGAGCAAGGAGTAGAGGGGAATGGGTGCAAAGAGATGGTGTAGCATAATGGCCAAGAGTTGGGCGAGGCTTGGGTTGGAACCATGGCTCTCCTTACTACTGGCTGCTTGAAGGAAACCAGATGTCTCTGATCCTATGTGTCATCATCAGTAAGATGGAGATACTATGGTACTGGCCCACACAGTTGTTTTGAAGATTGGAGAAAACAATACACAACAAATGCTCAGCCTGTGCCTTGTGCAAAGAGCTTGGTCCTCCAGAAGCAGCCCTGGAGAGCAGGATTTATGGGAAAGTGATTTAGTGGGAGGCGATCCCAGGAGAAGCCAGATAAAAGTGGGAGAGGGAGGGGAAGGCAGCTAAGCAAGGATATCAGGCAAAGTTACACCAAAGATAATTTTGGCTGAATTCCCTGAGGAAGCTCTGGGGACAGTGTGGTCACATCTCAGAGAGAAGTGGCGGGTAAGTGAGGTCAGGTGCATGGACTCCAGGAGGCTGAGGGCAGCCACCCACACCAAGGCTCAGGTGCAGGCTGCTGGGAGTGAACACACACTAGGAGCTGTGTGCAAGGAAGTGAGAAGGGATCCAGGGAAATGTGGTGGACCCTGACCATGTCAGCCACAACATACTAGTGGTGGTGGTGTTTCAGTTATTATACTTTTGTTTTTTAAAAACTGTCTTCTCGAATTACAGAAGAGCCAGGCTTTAGAGCATGCAAAGCACCAGCTTCCCCAACTCCCTTGGGCCTTTCCTTTCTGGATCTCATCTTCACTGAAGTTCACATGGCGATAGCCTCTCTGAAGTCCCAGTCTCCTGCATGGACCTCTTGCCATCTGTCAATAGTGGCTCAAGGATTTCCCCGGGGCCCACAGGTCATCAGGAGGACTGCTGGGAGATGCCCTGGGGATGGAGGCAGTCATTCTTGGTCTCTCTGAAGCTCCATACATTCAAGATCCTCTCCAGGTCTCCGGTGGGGACCACATGGGAAGGGCAGGTGGGTGGCTGGCAGTAGGTGCGGCAGGGAGACCAGGCTGGAGTTGGAGGTGGTTAAGGTTTTACAGATGAGACATGATGGTGGTACCAACACAGGCGGAGGTAGGAGGAAGAGAGACAAGGGAGTGGATTGGAAAGTTATTTGTTGATTGTTCGGCTATGGGACCCGCGGAGGGCAGGAGGCATTGAAAACGAAGCCCTGGCCCTGTTTTCTACTTGGGCATGGAAAACCAGAGGAGAAGTGGGTTTCCTTGTGAAAGACCATAGCAGTTTGGGTCCCTTTTTATTTGAAAAATATTAGGGACAAGCGAATTGAGCTGTCACTGGGCAGATGGGTCTGCAGCTTGGTATGGCTGCAGACTGGAGCCCAAGCTAGGATTCCCGTCATGGAGGGGCAAGCCGGTGGTGTGGCCTGGCCCACTGGATGACTCGTGGGGGAGCACGAGGCACCAGTGACTCACGTCTCTGCCCTGGACAGTATAGACTTGGTTTTGCATCACTTCCTCCACTGTCCTTCCAGTCTTACTGCTCCTGGCAATGGAGTATTTCAGACATAGTGTTGACGGGCGTCCCTTGGGGACAGCGTGCTCAGGGCAAAGGGCAACGGGCTACTGCTGTCTGCTCCCCAACTTCCCCCAGCCTGGCTCTGCCCCTGACACTGCTGGCAAGAGTGGCTCTTCCTGGGTCTCTCTAGCAGGGAACCCTCAGACTCTTCCTGACTCCTAAGACCTGGTTAACTTCTTTGATTACTGTCATAGGGCTTTATTGCCTTAAAATCATTTATCTCAGCCCATAATTCTATTTTCCTTCATCTCATTATTTGGTCACTGTGCACACTAATTTTTAAGTTCTGCTTTTGTTCACTCTTACATGCTTTCTGACAGAGTAGAACTTCAGTAACTATTTATTGAGTGAATGTGTCCCTCCTGGTCCCATCTCTGTCTTCGATAACTTGGGTCCGAAACTGAGAATGAAGATTCTCAACAATGTAAACCATCCTCCTTCCTCTTATTCTCTTCATTAAAACCATGCCAAAAGTGTCTACACTTCTCTCCCAGTTCTCTGTTCCATTGTATGTGTGTTCTTGGTTTCCAGTATGTTCTGAGTTTCCCACTGGGCAGCTTTAAGGTCTATCTCTCCTCAGGTAGCCTTGTGAAGCCAGTGGGCTTAGGACACGGATCATCGAAGCCAATCTACTACACAGCTGTCAGAGTCTGAGGAAACTTTAATTACAGAAAACATGGACGTTACGGAAGGCGTTTCTAAGCTTTTCAAACCGTAGGTCCCATCTGGAAAATTTCAAAAAGGTTGGCCACGTGGTGTATTCCACATTACATAACCTATGCCCAGCTCCCCTGCTTATGTTCCCAGACGCTCTGAAAAAAAAAAAAATGTTCACGACATTTTTACCCCAAAGTATCTGGGGTCCTTATGGAAAACCTTCTCAAAATGTTCATGTCTATGCTCAAATTCAATATGTGAACCCTTTGCTTTCCTCTTTGAACGCTCACGTGGGAATAGGATCTTGGGCTGTCTGAAGATTCCTTTAGTCCTTGGCCTGCCCCATGTCAGGTGGTAATCACCACTTTAAAACATTGAGATTAGTGCAGTAAAAAAGATTTATGAATATTAATTCATTTTATAGCAGGTCATAATGTGAGCTGGAGAACAAACAGAGTATGGTTTCATTCCAATGCTTTAGCGCAAACAAGAATGGGGTTGCGTGTTGTGGAAAATATTAGTTGGAGATGCTGGTTTGAAAACCAATTTGTTTAGAAGGCTTTAGCTATAACTCGCCAGACACCCTGAATTTGTGGGGAGTCTGTTCTGGAAAGTAAGGATCATGAATTTTATAGCTGTCATGTTTTTCATAATCGGCAGCATTATCCAAAAAAAAAAAAATTTAAGTTATATTCTTAAAATGCAAACCACAAAACGCTCAAGTGGCTGCTATTAAGAAGAAAGATGAGTCCTTCTCACACTTTCTGGAACTGGCTGTAGTTCGAAAGGTTGAACAGTCTTGCTGGCTGGTCACTACTCCACAAGCCTACCGTGCTCACCCTTCCCTGAAACTGCTTTCGGAAGTCCCTGGAGTGTCACATTCAATGGCTTCTCCTCACCATCCTTCCACTATTGGGCATCCTTGATCCTTCTTCCCTGACTTGCTTTTCTTAGCAGCAACAAAGAAAAACCTGAAAGACCATGTAGCCATAATTAAGGGGACAGACTGGATTTGGCCAGGTTACGAGGGTTCAAATCCTAGCCCTCCCCTTTACCAATCGTGTGATTTCATACCAGTTAGTTAACTTCAGTGTCCTCATCTGTAAAGTAGAGGTAACAATAGTACTCAGGAAGAGTGAATGATTCCATGTATGTAAAGTATTTGGAACAGTGCTTGCTACATAGTAATTGCTCAGTTAACTCTCATTGTTTGTAACATTGCAAGGTGGAGGGTAAGTCTCACCTCTGCCTGAGAACTTTGTCTATGCTATACTTTTGAAGGAAATGTCTTTACGTTTAAATTTTTATTTATTTACTTTGAGAGAGACAGAGACAGAGACAGAGACAGAGACAGAGAGAAAGTATGAGTGGGGAAGGGGCAGAGAGACAAGGAGAGAATCCCAAGCCCACTGTATCGCCCTTACTCCGCACTGTTAGGGTATAGGGTTCAGTCGCACAAACTGTGAGGTCGTGATCTGAGCCAAAATCAAGAGTCAGTCAATAGATTGAGCCACCCAGGAAATCCATGGAAAAAATTTTTCATTTTTGATACCTGAGCCATCAATCTATCTGTTTAGGGTTTATGTTTTGGGGTCTTAATTAATAAACCTCTCCTATCCCAAGGTCATAAAGATACTGTTTACCCTGTCTTCATTTATTCTATACTTTTAACTTTTGCATTTAGTTCTTATTCCACATAGGGCTTCTTTTTATTTGGTGTGAGGTTAGCAATTTAATTTTTATTTTCCACAGTGAGGCTGTTTTCCTGATTCTTTTTACCAGATAATCAGTCCTTTTTCCCACTGATTTGTGGTGCCATCTTTATGACACTCCAAGTTCCCTGCGGTACCAGTAGTCAGTGGGGGTGTTCTAATTTGCTTTCTTGGCCTACTGGCCTGCTCCTATTCTGTTGCCACGCTGTCTTCATTACGATTGCTTTTTAATGTGTCTTAAAACTTGGCAAGAAGAATCTCCCTACCTTTCTCTTTCAAAATGTTCTTTGCCATCGAAGAACCATCATTCATTCATATATATATTACAATACATTTCTAAAAAAAAATCATGTGGGGCGCCTGGGTGGCTCAGTCGGTTAAGCGTCCGACTTCGGCTCAGGTCATGATCTCGCAGTCTGTGAGTTCGAGCCCCATGTCGGGCTCTGTGCTGACAGCTCAGAGCCTGGAGCCTGCTTCAGTTTCTGTGTCTCCCTCTCTCTCTGACCCTCCCCCGTTCATGCTCTGTCTCTCTCTGTCTCAAAAATAAATAAACGTTAAAAAAAATTTTTTTTAAATCATGTTTGAAATTTTTATTGGAATTGCATTAATTTTCAACTACATTTGGGGCATACTAATTGATATAATTTCAATGTTAAATTACCCCAACCTTGGACAGAATATGCAAGCCTTCTTTTATGTCCTAGAATAAACTTAAAAATTTGTCCATACACATCCTGTGCAGTCTTTATTAAATTAGCAAATAGATAATTCATAGTTTTAAATTTTTTTAAATTTATTTTGAGAGAGACATAGAGAGAGAGACAGACAGCATAAGCAGGGGAGGGGCAGAGAGAGAGAGAGAGAGAGAGAGAGAGAGAGAGAGAGAATCCCAGGCAGCCTCTGCACTGTCAACACAGAGCCCCGTGCAGGGCTTGAACTCATGAACTTGTGAGATCATGACCTGAGCAGAAACCAAGAGTTAGACACTTAACTCACTGAGCCACCCAGGTGCCCCATAATTCATACATTTAATTGCCATCATAAATTTTCTTATTTTCTTATCACAGTTTTTCTAATAAGAATTTGCTTTAGTAGGTGCAGAATACTTGTTACTATTACTAGTTTTTAGTACTTAATCTTGCTTACCATAAACTTGCTGAACTCCCTTACAAATTCTAATGGTTTTCTCCTAATTCCCATGGATTTCTAGGTAATGAACATTTTGTCTTGTCCTTTTCAATCGAATACTTTTGTTATTTATTTTTATTATGTTACTGATTTTCCAGATATTTGGAATAGCAGTTGTTTAAGTGGTAAGTTTTATCTTGTTCCTGACCTAAAAAAAAATGCTTATAAAATTTCTTTATGTAAATTATGTTTTCAATGGATTTTGGTAGATAAGCTTTATCAGATAATTTCTAGTTTTCTAAGGTTTTTTTCAGATAGGAATAAAAAATACTGTATTTCTAGTTTTCTAAGGGTTCTCTCCCCACAGAAATGGTTGTTAAACTTTATCATCCTTTAATTCTATTGTGACCTTGAAGTCTTTTTGTCTAAAAAGGTGAATTATGTTGCTCATTTTCCTTATGTTGAGTCATTCTTGAATCATTTTAATATACTTTTGGAAATATATAGATAATTTTTCTTTTACACTTTAAAAACTAAGTACAGAAGTTAAATTGACATTATTATTATTATTATTATTATTATTATTATTATTGTCTTAATCTCTTTTCATCTGGCTTAATTGAGCAACCCAGACTTCCTACATTTTCAGTTTTCTAGGACAATATGTGTGCGATAGGAATTACATATTACTTGCCTCCTCTCTAAAACCTTCCATGTACGTCATTTATCTTCATACTACGATCTTTCTTGTTTCTTTAGATTTACTCTGTTGTCCTTTTTCTACCATCATTAGATGACCACCTAGCTTATTTATTTCTCAGTCTTCTTTATTTTCAGAATGTGTTCATAGCTATATTGCACTCTAGAAACTTTGTTGGCCACATCCCACATATGCTAACATGCACTGCTTTCATTATCACTAAGTTGTGCAATTTCCTTTTTTGTTTTCTATTTTGCCCAAGGTCTGTTTGATAGTAGATTTATTTTTTCTTAGTTTAGAGACACATGGATTTTTATTCTTAGGTAACTCAATTTTATTAAGTTGAAGTTAGAGAACATTGTCTGATATGGAGCCTTAGAAATATATTGATACTTTCTTTTTTATCTACTATGTAATTTCTTTTTATGACTGATCTATTTATTCCAGAAAAAAAGTGTATATTCTATGTCCGGGTGAAAAATTGTATATACATTTGTATGTATAACTTCTTAATTATATTATTAACATCTTCTATATTCCAACTTATTTGTATTGGATTTAGTATTTCAGTTTCTAACAGCAGTGATTTTAAATCTCCAATAGCATTTTATTTCTGTCTTTCTCTTAATTCTCTTACCTGTTGCTTTAAGTATTTTGCTTTTGTGATTATGAGTGCCTCTGGATGGATGGATATATATATATATATATATAATATATTTAATGTATAAAATATTATATATTATATACATAATATGTATATATTATATACATAATGATAATTATATACATAATGATATATTATATACATAATAGATAATATTTTGTATTTTATATATTATATATAATTATATATATTTAATATATAAAATATATATATTTTATATATATTTTATATATATTATTTATATATATATATATTTCAAGCATGTATAGCTGGGTCTTATTTTCTTTTGGTTTTGTTTTGTTTTTAAGAATTTAAAAAAATGTTTCTTTATTTTTGAGAGAGAAAGAGCACAAGCAGGGGAGGGGTAGAGAGAGAGAGGGAGACAGAGAATCCAAAGCAGGCTCCAGACACTGAGCTCTCAGCACAGAGCCCAACACAGGGCTCAAACTCAGAGATCATGACCTGAGCTGATGTCCGACATTTAACTGACTGAACCACCCAGGCGCCCCTGTTTTTTGTTTTAATTCAATTTGAGAGTTTCTGTCTTTTGACCAGTGTGTTTAATTTATCCCATTTATATTCATTCTAATGTTGAATATATTAAGGCATTTTTGCTATTTAACACTATAATTTTTAACTAACCTTTTTTTGTTTATACCTTTAAGTTCTTTTTCTACTTTTCATTAAACAGTTTTTAAAAACAATTACTAATTCTATTTTTATTTTTCTCTGGTAAGCTCTAAACTTTTTAGTGCTCATACTTTTATTTCTTTTTAAAACAATGCTTGAAGCTTATAAATATTTATATATTCTTCTTTTATAAGTGGCTACTCCCCTGTCACCTAGTTTAGTCTCTCCCAATTTCCACCTTTATATCACCCCTGTAGGGATCTGCAACTGAAGAATTTTATTAATTTTGAATTTATAGAGCACAATATTTCCCTTTAGACTCATCTAAGTCCATAAGGGAAAATTTCTATTTAATCTTCCTTTACAGTTTAATCACATATTACATTTGATTAATAAAATTTGTTATGAGAATAAAGTAAGAAAATTTATATAAATTGTTTAGAACATCTCCTGGATTCCAGTAAGTGTTCTCACAACAGTTTATCAGTATCAAATGATGTATAAATGTTTTAAAGCATATAATGACTGAACTCAAAATTTCCTTAGACAACAAATAATAGATATTCCTAACAATAATCTTCTCTGGTCTTACAAAATTATATGTAAAACTGTGTATACGAGTATGTGCTATATATTTAGGCTATGCACGTTTTTGTGAGGAGCATGGCTTTTCATAGTATTCTCAATGTATTTCATAATTCAAAGAAATATTCTAATTAACCCACCCTCATTGTAAAGATCCTGAAGTGAGAATAAAAAAGGGCAAAGTGATGTCTAAGATGCAACAGTGAGTTGTCAGAAGAACTTAAAATTACACACTGCTACATGTTTAGGTCCTGGAGAACAGTTGCTGTCTGACTGTCTCAAAGTTGAATCTCAAGAACCTAGCATAGAGCTTGGACAAGGTAGACACTCAGTACGTACTTGATGAAGGAAAGAATATTTGAATGAAAGAATAGTACCAGAGTCAGGACATTGCTGAGCTACTTAGATCCCAGGATGCAATTTATGTCTCAGCACTGAAAGCTGCTTTGTTTTTATTTGGCATTGATAGACACCAATATGAAAGTGACAGAGGTGTTAAGGTTCTCTGATAAAGATTTTAAAGCAGCCGTGTTAAAAATGCTTTCAAGGAGCAATTACAAACATTCTTGAAACAGATTTTTAAAAATAAAGTGAAAAGTCTCAGGAAAGAAATAGAAAGTCCCAGGAAATCAATAAAAGATATAAAAAATAATAATAAAATACTATAACTGTAATTTTTAAAAAGTTCAATGGATGGCCTTAACAGTGAAATGGAAGGCATAGAGGAAAGAATCAGCAAACTTGAGGATAGAAAAATAGAAATTATCCAATCTGGGCAATAGAAAAAAAAATAGACTTAAATAAGTAGGCCCTTAGGACTTGTGGGACAATAACAAACAATCTAACATTTGTGACATCAGGGTCCCAGAAAGAGAGGAGAGGAGGAAGGACCAACAGAGTACTCAGAGAAATAATGACTGAAAACCTCCCAAATTTGGCAGGAGACATGAGCCTATAGATTCAAGAAACCAAGAGAATCCCAAACAGAATAAACCCAAAGAAATTTACAGCAAGACACATCAACCTTCTGAAAACTAAGATGAAAAAACTGTGAAAGCAGCAAGAAAGAAACAATATCTTACCTATAGGTGGAAAACGTTTCAAATGACAGTAAATTTGTCATGAGAAACAATGGAGGTATAAGAAAACATCTTTCAAATGCTTAAAGAAAAGAATTGCCAACCTAAATTTCTATATCCAGCAAACATACTCCTCGAGGAATGAAAGGGAAATCATACTTTTAATTTGAAGGAAAAACAAAAGAATTTGTCACCAGAAGATCTACCGTAAAAGAATGAGTTAAGAATATAAACAAAAAGAAAATGATAAAAGGGGAAATGTTGGAACAGCAAGAAAGAACAACAGAAAGAGTAAAAATATGGGTAAATAGAATTCCTTTTTCTTCTTAGATTCTTCATAGAATTTATGAATTATGCTTGGCAGTAGAAGCACAAATTCTAACACTAATATGGGTCTAAATGTATGTACAAGAAATATTTAAAAGAACTATGTTATATTAAGACAATTATAAACAGTGAAGGTGAAGGGCAGTAACGTTTCTACCTTTCACTAGACCTGGCAACATATTAACACCAATGGATTGTGATAAGTTATGTATATATAATGTAAAACCTCAAGACACCACTAAAAAGCTCTATTTAAAATACACTCAAAATACTATAGATAAACCAAAATGGGATTCTAAAAAAAAAAAAAGCTTAAAGTAACCTATAGGAAGCCATATGAAAAAATAGAAAAAATATAATGAAAAGCAGACAAGTCAAACACAAAACAAAAACAAAAATTACAAAATGAGCAAAAGATATGCAAAGACATCTCATTGAACAGGTTATACACATGGCATATAAACACAAGAAAAGATATTCAACGTCATTAGCCATCAATGAAATAATACCACACACCTACCAGTAAAATGAAAAAATAGTACCACCACCAGATACTGCTATGGATGTAGATAAATTGGATCATCTGTACATTGCTAGTGGGAATGTACAATGGTACAGCCATTCTGGAAAGTAATTTGGCAGTTTCTTAAATGAATAGACACCTAAACAGTCAACTTCCACTGACCCAGCATTGCATTTCTGTGCCTTTATCCTAGAAAATGACTGTATCATTGTCAATACCCTGGTTGTGATATCGTTTTGCAAGATGTTGCCACTGGAGAAACTGGGTAAAGGGCACAAGGGATCTCTTTGCATTATTTCATGTGGATCTATAATTATTCAAAATAAAACGTTAAGAAAATAACAAATGCAACAACAGCCATTTCTCATCAGATAAAATGTAACTAAATTTTGCTTTACTTTGTTTCACTAAATTAGTTTTACTAAATTAATTTACCTGAACTGAATTGGTTAGTTAAGACGTCTGGTTTGCTGGGCTTGCTGTACTTTCTGCGCCCCTCCCCCGCCTCCACCGGCCCCAGCGCTTTCAGGAGAGTAACCCAGGCACCTTCACCCTGCCCTGCTGGGTCAGACTTCCTGACCTCATCCTCAGAGCCTTAGTCCCTTAGTCATTTAGCACTGGCGGGCATTCTGGGTGAGACCACCTGTCCGTAATGACTCAGCCTTACCCATTTAAATTAAAGGAATTAAAAGAAACAGACACAATCCAGTTTCATTAATGGGAAATGGTGAAGCCATCATAGCATCCTTAACAGTGATGAAATACAAGAAATAGAGTGGAAATCTAGTTTGACCAGCCAAGGAAATGAAAGACTAGTAAAGACAAAATGCAAAAACAGTAATGATCCATTAAAAAACTGTGGTTTGGTGAAATAGTGCTGTCTGAGGTTTACCATTAGAGTTGAGAACTTTCAAGAACATTTATACAGAACAGCCATCTAAGACTGAAAGAACCGGGCTGCATAAAACCAGCTCTATCTTCCTTGCATTCCTAGCCTGCCTGCCTCCTCAAGTTAGTCATGCCATAAAGCCGTGGACCTCCTACCACTTTTTGACTGTTTCAAACTCATTTTGTTACAAGTGTGAGACTCATTTCATGCAGGGTTTTTATTGAAATCTTGCTCCTAGGCAACTGGCCATTTATAGCATCCCTGAGTTTCCTGCCTTTACATACATGATCACACAGCACCTCTGGCATGAAACAATTGGCTGTGAGATCTGGTGGGCAGATTTTCTCAACCACAGAATGGCATTTTGGGTCCTTGCAAAGTAAAACTTAGCTTTGAAGGACCAGAAAGATGAATACAAGAATTCTGATACATTCATATGTTAATATTTATAGCCAGCTTTTGGTTTGTAAAAATTAAATAGGTTTCCTACAGTACCTACCTTTGACTCCACACCATCAAGAGTGGCTTATTTAGATTTGTCTAACGTCTGATATTTAATTTATATATCCCTTTTTTAAATATATATATATATAATATATATATAAAACATACTAATACATATATGTAATCTGTTTTTGTGTATATATCATACTCATATGTAATATCTATTGATGATGATTCAATACACACAAATTATTTATTGAACCAATATGAAGCCAAACCCAGCTATAACTTGTAATAAATGTTGTACCTTGACCTTGTTATCATCATAATTTGTCTTTATTGTTAGAAAACATTATACATCACATGGCACATGTAAGAAAGGGAGAAGAGAAGAAGTTGATTTATAGTCTCTCCAACAAATCATATTCACATCCTTTCTTGGAGACCCCTTGACCTCTACAAACCCATATGTTATCTGTCCTCTGTCCTCCTAGCATGTGGTCACTGGCTGTGGGCAAGGTCTACACTGGGGGGTTTGTTTTGATTAATGTAGGGTTGGCTCAGATTCCACGTGGGACCCGTTGAGGCTGAGCCCTCAGGTCTCTGAAACTACTGAGAAGCGCGCGCACACAGTCAGGGGGAGGGGAGAGGGGAGTTGGTGGGAGTGGAGAGAAGTTCCAAGCAGTTTTACATCTCTGTAGTTGGAGCTATTTGTTCACAGTTAAACAAATTGGGTTTTCTGGAGGGTGTGGCTTAATGAAGATGGGATTACTTCTGAATGTCCCTGATTCTTTGGAGTTTGTCTTAGGAATTGTCTTAGGAAATAAGGAATGAATCAGAGGGGCAGGTAGTTGGAGAGAGTTCTTTTTCCTCACTGCCTCCAGAATCCAGCACCACTGAGAGTGAGGACAGAGGGAGCATCAGGAATAGCATCTCTGGCCTGGACCCTGATGGCCTAATAGCAAGGGCACAGGTGACACTGACAATAAAGTAGAGGAAAACACGGTGGACACTACCTGACAGAGGATCCCTCCTGGAGACCGTCTCAGAGCACTTTGTTTATGTATGGGCGACAGCAACTGGGGAGACTTAGAAGAAACTGCAGAGCATTTTGGAAGGGCAAACCTGGCCCCAGAGGTCCTAACACTTGGAGTCAGAATCATGGTCATTTGGGAGTTAAATACAAACATGACCCCATTTTATCATCACTGGCTGATGAAGCATGAAAATTTGGTATATGACTACATCTACATTTATGATTTTTTTAGTAGCTACACTATTTCCAGTCACTATAATCCCTACAAAAGCTTTGCAGGGCAGATATTGTTCCCATTTTACTTATAGGATTATCGAGGTTCAGAGTATCAAGTAGTTGGCATTAGGTCACTCAGCTGGATAAGTGATAGGTCTATCTGTCTTCAAGGGTTGGGATGCATTTCCTCACTAGCTGTCCACCAGATGTCCAATTCCGGGCTTGATTCCAAAGAACGTGGGAATCCTGCAGATTGATGGGCATGCAACACCTTGAATCCCACTTTAAAGCTCACTTGAGTGGTGGCTCTTGACTCAGGCTGGCCAGTCATCATTCTTTGTCCTGTGGGATGAGGGGAGAAGTGTGTCTATGCAGTGGGGGAGGAGGAGTTTCCTAAACGTGGTGATGTTCTGGACGGACAAATCCTCACCTTTCCACTGTATCTTCCCACCTGAGGAGAAGTGATGTGTAACTGGGGGGGGGGGGGGGGGGTGAGTGAGGAAGATTGCATTGTGCCCAAGCAGAAGCTTCTGGAGGCTTGCCTAGAAATGATTCATTGCAATTATCTCCAGAACGTGAACCCTGGGATTGAGGTCATCAGCCCTTGACAAGAACAGATAACAAACTTGTTTCTTCCCAGACCTGATTCTTCAGACCAGTCTCAAGCAGACCACCCCTTCCTTCTTCCTTCCCCTGACCTGGAAAACCGTCCTCACTGATGAGTAACGGGATTGCCACTTCCAGGGACGCTGATTCTAATCTGCCTTGTCAGGTCAACCTAGACCAATTTCTTTGTAAGAAAGCTGCTCAGAAAGTTGATTTCTTCAAACAATATATAGCAAGTATTTGCCATTCCCTTAAAAAAATGATACAATAGCATAAATGATGTTAGAGAATGGGGACCCACATCATTTTTACTTCCCCTGTGGCAGGCAGTATGAGACAGAGATTAGGCTGGGGTGACGTGCAGTGTGTATTGCCCACATAGAAGTGGCAAAATCCATTTAGCTTGAAATAAACGGTTACCATTTATAATTAAACTTTCAAAGGGTTGTCCACTGATTGAAAAACATTATCCCCTGCTCTTGTTTCCAGCTGTATTTGGAGCTGATTGGCTAATTTAGAGGCAATACGCCTTTGATATTTGAGTCGTTGTTCACTTTAACTTGAAACAGACATGCTGGGAAGAGGAAGTTGGGCTGGTGATGTGCTAATTCTTGTTTGTGATTTACCCCCGAGGAACTATAAGAAACCTGCAACTTATTGTACATTAAGAACTGAAACTGGAGACGGCCACATCTGGTTTGTTGGATGCCTCCCCCACCCCTTTTTAAAAATAAAACAGCAACTCAAAATGCTTAGGCTAGATAGTTTGATTATAATGGTTAATTTATCAGGGATAAAAGTTTGGAGGTGAAAGTGCCCCAGAGAGAACCTGAGGAGTTTTGCAAGAGGGGCTGTAAGCATTTGTAAGTAAAGGAAAAAAAAATATGTGTGTGTGTGTGTGTGTGTGTGTGTGTGTGTGTTATGGAATTTCTCAGAAATGTTATCCAACAAGGTAAAGCTTTTTAAAGTGCATTCATGTGTCACAGTTGAAGGGACAAGGGGCTCTGAACTGCTGTTAGGCCCACTGTTTTGTATAGTTTTGGTCTCTCATGAGGCCTCAGGGTCCTGAGGGAAAAGTGGGGTGTGTTGGATTGAGGTAGGAAGTAATCAGTTAATAGGGGCCAAGTTAGGATATTCGTGGTCTCCTTTCTCCATTAAAAAATAATAAAAATTATATTTTAATATGTTGGTATAAAGACAAATATATTAACATTATATATAACATTTTATTTTTTATTTTTTAAATTTATTAATTTTGTGCAGGAGGGGAGAGAGAAAATGAGAGAGAGAGAGAGAGAGAGAGAGAGAGAATGAATGAATGAATGAATGAATGAATGAATCCTGGGCAGGTTCTGCACCATCAGTGCAGAGCCCATCATGGGACTCAAGTTCACGAACCATGAGATCATGACTGGAGCCAAAACTAAGAGTCAGATGTTAAACTGACTAAGACCCAGGTGCCCCTATATATGATAACATGTTAAGAAACTCAGTCATCATAATGTTCTAATGCAATATTTTTTTAAAGAGAAAATCACTATTAATTCAAAACATCCGTGATGAACAAAATATCAGTAAATACAGGATCAGCTGTATGTTGAAGTTTTCTGAAGCTCCCAGCTGTAACCTCGAGACTCTAGGGAACACACATGACACGGGAGAGAGGCTAATGGCAGACAGGGAAAAGTCTGCAGTGAGAGCCCTGAGCTCTGCATTCTAGTCCTGCCTCTTTCTTCCCCACCCAGAAGTGTTGGGTATGACCCAACCTTTTTCTACTTCGTTCAGTGGTTGTCTCTGAGCTTGATGGAGGACGATATTTTTACCACCAGCAAAACATTAAAAAATTTATTGTAGGTGGTCAACTAATTAATCTTTTTATTTTATTTTACCACTTTGCACTTATTTTGATGTGTTTTCTTTCATGTGTATTAGAAAATCTGAAATGAGCACATTAAAACCATAGTTTCATAGATAGTATCAATGAGGACAAGAGCAAATAAAAAGAGAAAACAAAGTGTGGATGAAAATAATTAGCCAGTCAATATCTATTTACAAAAACAGCTGTCAAAAATTCTCTGAGTTCTCCTGATGACGTTCAGGTAGGACTGCTTGGGACGGGGCAATGACTTAGTCACACCTGTGGCTTCTTATCTTAGCTACCCTTTCTCAAATGGAGCCACCTCATGCATGTTACTTAGCTTGGTAAGCCTCCCTTTATGTCCTCATGTGTAAAAGGAGGTCCCAAGTGACTGTATCTACTCCATGGAGCTTACGTAAAGATGAAACAAGATAACCCCTCCAAGACCTGTGGCCCAGACCCGGCACAATGTAAGAGCACAATCCATGTGAGCTCTATTGTTATCATCATGGCACCGAAGTCTGTATTACTTGATTTCTCTACAGTGAACATGCCTTGCCCTTCTAGGAAGAATTAGCAATAAAGTTATTTTTAACCTCTTTCACCGCCACTAAAAATTGAAATGCATAGATGGTAACCCAAGGTGATGGATGGATTAGAAAGACCACGGGCTTTGGAATCTGAAATGGTTTGGTCTTGCTCTGGCATTTGCCAGTGCGTCTTCTTAGGGGAGACATGTAACATCCAGCTTCTGTGACCCAGCTGGAGATTGAGGAGAGTACCTGCGCCTAAAGGAGAGCCGTGAATATTGCCGATAGAAAATGAGCTCATGTCATCTGATGGGGTTTGGCAAATCCACATTTCCCTTTCTTCCCTGTCCTCCCCTCCCCCACCTTTCCCCTCCCCCACTCCTCCCCTCCCCCTCCCCTTGCTGCCCTCTTCCTCTCCCCTTCCATCTTCTTTCCTCTCCTTTTCTTGCTTTCAGTTTTTTTCTTTCCATAACATTCTACACAGTTTCTTATCCTAGTCACCTCAATGTCTTGCCTGCTCTGTTTTTTTCACTTGCCTTTGAGATGTTCCTTTGACTTTAATTAAACTCAAGAGCCTGGAAAATGTATTCAGTCCTGTCTTTTTTTTTTTTTTTTTTTTTTTAAAAAGGCAAGTACAATTTCCCGGCCATTTTTTTTTCTTTTTTTACTGTCTACACTCTTTTAAAGCTCTCAATGACTGTAACCTCTTATTTCATACACTTTTTTTTCCCGTAGTCAACCAACTTGGCCTCAAGTCAATTAAATGGTGATTTTTTATTATTATTTTTTTAATGCTGGGGATAAAGAGGCTGAGCAGAATGAAAAGGATCCAGTGGCAATCAAAACGAATGGCCCCACATTTTTAGCCCTTCTGAAAATGATGTTTCATTTAAGAGATGCTTTTGACTCTAGTCCAGACCAAAACAAAGCAAGGTCAAAATTTCCTGAGAATCACAATGTGGTGAAGCCTGGGATTTATCAGAAATATCTTTCATGATGAGATTTCCAGTTCATATTTCCAGGTGTGCAGAGTGTTTTCCCAGAAGTTTAATGACAGAGCCAACAGGGTAGGTGCTTGCCTGATTCAAACAGGTAAATAGATTTGTGGTTTCCCATCACACGTGGGTTTTATTGATTCTACTGTTGTTAGTGACATGGGATTAAAAAGATGTTGAAATGAACTCACCATGCATGGGTCCTAGAGAGAAAATCCATGACTCACATGGATGAGTCTTAATGAGTGTGCCTAACTACAGGATTGTGTATCTCCCGGGAACTTCAGCACTTAGAAAAGAAGCAGTTCCTAAAGGATGGGGGCAAAGCCATTTATGAAGACTCCAGCCATGATTTAGGAGCATACAAGAAGATGGTGAGGGAAGAAGGAGAAACCAAGTGGAAAATGCAAAGAGAAGAAATTAACATTCTCTGAGCTTCCACGGCATGCTGGGCACAGCATCCATTTCGTGGTCTCTAGAGGTCCACTAGGAAGGTATTGTCTCTGAGCAACCCCTACCACAACCACCACGCACTTCCTAGATGAAACTAAGCTGGAGACCCCAAACAGCTTGCCTGGGTTTTTATATTCAGTTAGTAGGTGGCGACGGTGGGCTTTGAGATCAGGCTCTGGAGGGTAATATATGTACCTTTCCACCTCATGTCCTATACATATTGAAGAAAAATACTTTTTAAAATTATTGGGGATTTTATTAAGGTGACACAGAGTGAAAACAAGAAAAATAGAAACTTATAATTCTACAAAATATATATTTGACTGTAGCTGGGGTGGAAAGATATCATAATGGTCAAAAGAAGATGCAGTAGATTAATGCAGATTGGTTTGATTCCTTGTTGTGCTGCTTAGGAGCTCTGTGACTTTGGGTAAGACAGGTGACCCTCATGAAACTAGTTTCCTCATACGTGGAAAAAGGTGCTAATGATACCAACCTCACAGGCATTATGTGGCAATACTCCTGGTGGTCACGAATGCAGGAGGAGCACCTGGGTGGCTCAGTTGGCTCAGGTCATGATCTTGCAGTTTGTGAGTTCGAGCCCCGTGTAGGGCTCTGTGCTGACAGCTCAGAGTCCGGAGCCTGCTACGGATTTTGTGTCTCCCTACCTCTCTGTCCCTCCCCTGCTCACACTCTGTCCCTCTCTGTCTCTGTCTCTGTCTCTCAAAAATAAATAAACATTAAAAATATATATATTTTAAAGAATGCAGTATTTGGATGAGATCTAGATTTCCCACTTATTCCTTATGTTGTGTGTGTTCCTGGGCAGGTCACTTAACTTCTCTGGTCTTAAATTTTCCTGGTAAGTAAAATGCAGATAATAACACAACACTTTTATGGTTAATGTAAAGATTAAATAAAATGTTAAATGACGAGCCCAGTTCCTGGTATATAATAAGTTCTCGGTAAATGGACACTAATGTTCTGATTTTAAATAAAGATGGTTTGCATAGAAGAAACCAGAGTCCTGTGACACAGCTTTCATATACTGGTGTCTTCCTGAATTTTCCATGATTCTGGGGAGTAAGGGGCATCTTTGCCTGTAACAATAGAAAAATCATATTTTCTGAAAGCAATTTTCTTTGGTGATCTTTTTGACCTCAAACAAGATAGTGTTCCACCTCCTCTACTCAACAGACTTAGGAGTAGAAGCTATTTTACATGAGGCCTCCCAGAAAACCAAAATCAGTATTTGAAATGAAAATACTAGCATTTTGTTGGAAGCTCCAAGGCTCCTGTGGGGGCTGGAGGGCGGGATAGGGGGTTAGGAAAGGGTATGCCAGGGCCAGGGGCCAGCCCTCAGCAGTTTGCACTGCACCTTGTCCCTAACTCTTCTGGGCTCAACATTACAACTGTCATAGCAAAGTCCTTCAAGGCAACTTAACATCATAAAGTTGAAATCCCTCCTGTCGCTCCTTAAATGAAAATAAACTGGGGGGAATTATTAAATATTGCAATAGCACGTAAGCGGCGTCTAATTTAGGATTCACCATAGACTAAAATCACTGTTTACAAAAATACTGTCTAGGTGCCAGGTACTTTCAACAAGATTCCTTACATGCAGGAAGAACACAATAAGCATGTTTTCTATTTGAATGCCAAACTTGGAAAGGTTGCCTTATTAAAAATCCCAGTTCCCATGTTTATATAAATGCCAGGTGTTTATAAAATATCATAGTTCATAAATATTGTTCCTCCTCAGATCATCTCCTACTCGGCCTATGTCTTCAACATGGTACCAGGAAAAGTGTCAGAACTTGCAAAAGTACTTTGAATATGAGAATAACGTGTGTTTTGGTTTTTAATCAATGTATAAACTCCCAAGAACAGTGGAGACAAGCCAAAAAAATGGACTTGTCTTTTGAGGAGCTTCCAGTGAGGAGAAAAAGCCTCCAGAGAGGCTCCCAACTGGGTGAAAAATGGTTGAAAATGAAACTAAAGTTTAATTGCTTCTCCAGGAGCAAAACCAGGCATGGAGGATAAATGGGAAATGGTCTTTGAATCAGAGCGTCTATACCGAAGGACCCTCAAGAGGTGTGGGCTTGTAGGATCCTTTCCCCTCCTGGAATGTATTTCTACTTCCTATGTCTCCTGTCTTCCTAACCCCTACTCTAACCCATCTGCAGGGTGGGGAAGGGGGCTTCCTTTCAGAGCCAAGTTTTGGCCCCCAGAAGGAATTTACATAAGAATAAGGTAATTTTGGGATTGTCTCATTAGCAACCTGCAAATTAAGCCTCATCCTGTCTGCCAAGTGGAGAGAAATTGGGGATACTTTGAACACCAACTTAGTTGACTGGTTTGTTTCCTAAGCGTGTTTCCTGGACCAGCGGCATTGACATCATCTGGGAATTTGTTAGAAATACAAATTCTCAGACCTCCTCATCAGACTTACTGAATCAGATACTCTTGGGTAAGACTCCATGATGATCTGTGTTGCAAGCAAGGTTTTCTGGTGATGCTGATGCAACTAGAACTTTGTGAACCACTGGCCTGGTTCATTGGGTCATTGTAACACCCAGGGCCATTCCTGCTGAAGGTCCTAGGGTTCTGTTTATCAAGTGCTCACTACCCTTTACATGTGGGATTTTGCTTAATCCTTCCTGCAGCTTTTGCGGTTGGTACTAATATTTGGTCATTTTACAAATGAGGAAACTGACATTCATGGAGTTCAAAGAGATGACTCAAGATCCGTCAGTTAGTAAGTGGGGCAGTTAAGACGTAAATCCACATCTATCTCCTAACATTCTTTACATGCGTGATGATCGTCTACACAGAAATATCCTGTCCCATCAGAAATATCTGCTTTATAAAAGGGAACTGCATGAATGATGTCAGGTCTAAGAAAGAATGTCAGATTATAGACTTAGAAGAAATTTCGGAATTCACTCTCAAAGTTATGTGTGAATTCTCTATAGCAGTGTTTCCCAAAGTGTGCTCCACGGACCACTGGTTCAAAATAAAGTGTCAGGGCCAGATAAGTTTTGGGAAATGGTAGTTTAAATTTTGCTAATTCAGTTTCTTAACAGCAGCACTTCTCAGCGCTGTTAATGAATATGATCAGGTCCAAGGCGACTCTCTGAGGGTACTGTGCATATGTCATGTCTCCTCTCACCAACTACAGAACTAATTTCTCACAGACTATTTCTTGGATCTAAAAGGCCACAGAGTAGGATTTTGAAAGCCCTGTTCTATACTATGCTTTGGAAAGCAGCATCCAGGCTGAGGCCTGCCTGGAAGTTCTCTATGCTGCGTGGCAACCTCTTTCTCAATCAGCTTCTAGCCACTGCTACTTACTCTTTCTTTGGCAAGATTGAGGGACTTATTCTTTCTTTGGCAGGACTCTCTCATGCGAGCTAGTTGAATATATAAGCTCAAGTACTGCATCCTGCACTCAGCCTCATTTCTCCAGGGTTCAATTCTCTGGTCTTCCTGCCATTCTTCAATGGCTCCATCCATCCCCTTTACGGTGGACCATTGCAGTAGCCTCATAACCAGCCTCACCTCTTCTGATCGTGGTGCCGCTGCTCATCCCAACAGCAGCCCAAACAGAAAATGTAAAAGTATCCTATCCCATCCCTGCTTAAAACCCTTTGATGGCTCTTTACTGACCTAAGTGCCCTTCCTACCTGAAAATTGAACAATCCCTTTTATTTAGGAAGCTCCAATTACACTTGCCTCTCAATTCCTTAAATGGCTCTTTCCCACTTCCGGACCTTTTACTTTACTGTCACCTCATCCTGGAATGATCTTCCACTGTGTGTTGACACACTGTCTCCCACTAACCTCTTGGGTCTCAGTTTAAATGTCACTTTCTTGGAGGCCTTCTGAGAGAATCGATCTCACTTAAGAGCCCTGTTATTATACCTCGCCTCAACACTTTATCCTTTCCCCTCGTGGCACAGCCCATGCTTCCTAACTCGGTGCTTGTGTGATCATTGATTTAATGTCTGTAGATTTAACATTCAAGAGGCAAACAATCTGCATATCCAATAAAGACCCCTGTGCCTTGCATATGGTAGGCTCTCCAAATTTTGAGGTGGATGTATAGTTGTTGGTCTCTAGAACCCCTGTGCCCCATTCTCCACCTCTGTCTTCCACAGAGTGCACCTGGTGCACTCTGCCTGAGGTAGGTTAAATGGAACTATCACCTCTCATATCCTGGATATCATGCTTCAGTTAATGTAACCAAAGACCAAAGTAGCTTTTCCAGTGGCTGCCTCCAACCTTGGGCTCACATTAGGCTCACATTAAGTCCTGAAACACACCTAGCTCTTTCCATATGTGTTCTCCCATGGTATAACTTGCCCAGGCTAAACATATGCTGTGAACCCCTAGGCCTCAGCACAGATCCTGTCTCAACATCTGTCATCCACTTCTCTTTTTTCAAGTGGGAAGTCCTGATCACTTGCACAAAGCTAGGGGGAGGAGTGGAGACCAGGGCCTGTGACTTAGAGCCTGACAGGCTTCCCACTAGCTCACCACCACCCGTGGATGGCAGTTCCTGTCTCAGTTGCGGGTTCCTGGTGTTGTACCCCCTGATGAAAGGAGAGCTATTTGGGCAGACCACCCACGTAGGCTGACATGAATGGGAGCCCAGTTTGACTAGAGAAACACCGCGATTCCATTCTTACCTGTGCTTGATTCTGCCCATTTTGGGGTCCCCTATCTCCTTTTAGAGGACATATATCCTCATCTCCATATTCTGGACCTTTCTGAGTTAAGTGGATTTTCTTCTTCTTCCACGTAGCCTTTTTTTTTTTTTTTTTTTTTTTTAATTTAAATGCCTCTGCATTAATTTCAGTATTTAGGGATTGAATTAAACAGAGAAGAGAAATATGATGTTATGCTTATGAAATATGAAATACATGTGATGACTAATGATTAATGATTAAAATTGTAGTCTTTAGATCCAGACAGAATCAGGTTGGAATTCTTGCTTTGTCAATCAGGTGGTGTAACCTTAGGGAAGTTATTGAACCTCCTGGGAGCCCCAGGATCCTCACACACAGAATAGTTCAAATGGGCCGTTCAGAACTAGGGCAGGGTTCTAACTGGCACTGTGCTTAGCAGGATAAAGGGGGGCTAGAGCTCTTGTTGTTTCTTCTTAATACTACCAGTCAGTCTCTGTTATGTCTTTCTTCCATAGCTAATTGCTGTCTGAGAGGGGTCAGCAAACTTTCTGTGGAGGTCTAGATACTAAATGTTTTAGGCTTTACAAGCCATACAGTCTCTGTGGAAACTGCTCAATTCTGCCATTATAACATGGAGACATGTAAAGACAACATACAAACCAATGGGCATGTCTGTGTTTCAGTAAAACTTTATTTGAAAAAGCAGGTTGTGGGCCGAATTTGGCCTGTAGGTTGCAGTTTACCAACCCCTGTCCTACAACTTCACTTTTAGTTGCCTATTTGATTGCTTTGAAAACTTCACTCTTGGTTTCCATGCTTTTTGACTTTTGGCCTGAAGGAAAGGCAGGAATCCTTGTCACCGTGACCATGGAATTTTTAGTTTTGCCAGATGAATCTCTGTGCTACTTATGGGAAAACCTGCAGATAGTCCAGGAGGAATGATCCCAGTCAGCCAAGAAAATATCCCTTCTTGGGAAATATCATGGGGATGACACAGCCAGTTTGTGGAAGGAGGACAGGAAACTTGTCCAGTCAGTTGAAATGATAAAGATAAGGTTCTGCAGCAAATGCCAAATTAGAAGAGGTTCAAGTAGCAGTTTGTGAAGAGGAAGGAATCAAATGTAGTTTGCTAAGGGGTGGCTGGCTGGCTCAGTCAGTAGAGCAAGTGACTCTCGATCTTGGGGTTGTGAGTTCAAGCCCCACGTTGGGGGTAGAGTTTACGTAATAATTAAAAACAAATCAAACAAATGTAGTTTGTTGAGTTTCTCAGCCAGCTATAAATTTTCTCCATTAACTAGGATTGCATTTGGCTGCTTGTAGCTAAAATCTGACTACAGTGGCTGCATCAAATAGATTTTATATTGATAACCTAATGGGAAATCTGGACACAGCCAGCCTGCCAGGGAGTTGGGGGGTGGTGTAGCTAGCTGGTCAGGGTTTCAAAGACCTTGGCTCCTTCTAGCTTCCCTTCTTGTGATCCTTAGAGGATGGTCCTTGACTTCATGGCCACAAGACGGCTGCTATGCCTCCACACAACAAGTGCAAATTTCAGGCTAGAAAAACGTTTCTGTCTTAGGAACCATATGCACGTCTACCCTTAGCTGCAAGGGAATCTGAGGGCACACTGACACCTCAGACAAATCCGGGGTTCTCTTTTGATGGGAAAAGAAGAGTGGATTTAGGGGAGGCAATAGGAACATCTGCCACATTCTCCAAAATGGCAACACTATGCTGCAAGGTGGCTAAGAGCGGGCTCTAAAATCAGGTTGACTCGGCCAGGTCGTCATTTCTGAAGGGGAACCACAGTATCTCTGTCATAGGGTTGTTCTTATGAGTAGACAAAATAATCCATGTCAAGTGTCAAACATTTATTATCATTATTATTTTTAAGCTACTGCCCCCCGCTCAGAAATTGAATTTTTCTTTGAAGTAAATGATTCTGTAGCAGCCCACCCATGACCTTCCCTGAGAAGGAGCCAGTGCTGACACCATCCAACCTCTTAGTTGTTGTTGCTTTCAACATACAACGGTAGAGAATGATTGAAAGCATCGAATAATTCTGTTTGCAAGAGTCCCTCAGAGACACTTGAACCAGGTTCTGAAAAAGAGTAAGCATTTGCCAGGCCGAAAAGAGAAAACCAGAAAGGGCGTTCCAGGAAAAAGAAACAGAACAGCATGTTCAAAAAAGGATGACATGAAAAAAGAGCGTGCTACCTCATTATATCACCTGGCAGCAATCACTTCTAACTGCAGGATGTCAGTGGCATCTTTCCAAGGATCCCAGAGGCATGATGAGAGGGCTATCGGGCAAATACAGGGCTGCCGCTAAGAAAGATGAGCTCTTCTTGAAAGATGTATGTGTGTCAAATTCGGGGCTACCTGTTCAAGAAGGATTTAGACTATGTTTTATTCTGCACTTGCTATCCCTGGCCTGGAGTCAGTGCATTATGCTAACCCTTATGTGGTACTATTCCGATAACTTTATGAAGGAAGTGTCATAATCCCTATTTCATGTGCGAGCAAACTGGGGGTCAGACAGGTGAAGCTGTTGCCCAAGTTCACCCAAGCAAGTGCGTTCGAATCTCTGGGTGTTCTCTCAAGTGTGCATCTGTTATCTCTCCAAGCAAGCCAGCCACCTACCCCCTCTGTCAGAATTTTTATATCATCTTTATGTGGGAGATGGCAATGAAGTTTCTCAAGATTGAGAATTTTAGGGCTAGAAGAGCCTAGATCTGCATCATCCAACAGATTAGGGGCAAGGGGCTATGAACATTTGAAATGGCTATATAGCTAATGCTACTGATGAACTGTGAATTTTATTTAATTTTAGAAAATTTTAGTTTAAAAATGGATGTTTAACTCAGGTAATGGAAAACTTTTTTTTAATGTTTATTTATTTTTGAGAGAGAGAGAGAGAGAGAGAGAGAGAGAAAGACAGAGCATGCGCGAGGGAGGGGCAGGAAGAGAGGGCGACACAGAATCCCAAGCAGACTCAGGGCCCTGAGGTGTCCGCACGGAGCCTGATGCAGGGCTTGAACCCACGAGCAGTGAGATCATGACCTGAACTGAAGTCCAATGCTTAACCAGCTGAGCCGCCCAGGTGCCCCTGGAAAACTTTTAAATATGTTTGCCATCACTTGAGTATGGCAATCTATCTTTTTTCACCCATAAATATCATGAAATCTAAATGCTGATCAAATATGATTGATGAAAACCTAGCCTCTGAATTGATAAGAATAAGACACACCCTGGATTTTGAAGACATAGTACAGAAGAAATAATGTATAATATGTCATTAATAAATTTGTATGTTGATTCCATGTTGAGATGATAATATTTTGGATATATTAGATTAAATGGAATATATTATTGAAATTAAATTTGTCTGTTTCTTACTTTTTCAAACATGACTACTAGAAAATTTAAAATTATTTACATGGCTAATATTCTATTTCTATTGTGCAGTGTTGTTAACGAGAACATAAGTCCAGGGCACCTGGGTGGCTCTGTCGATTAAGCGTCCAACTTTTGATTTCAGCTCAGGTCATGATCTCATGGTTTGTGGGAGTGTCAGTCTCTGTGCTGATAGTGCAGAGCTTGCTTGGGATCCTCTGTCACCCTGTCTGCCCCTCTCCTGCTTGTGCTGTTTCTGTCTCTCAAAATAAATAAATAAACTTAAAAAAGAACACATTTCACCTTTCAGGCAAGGAAAACTGGCTTCACTGTGTCTGGAAGAGAAGTTGACCAGTGGACAGCAGCAGATCCCATCCACATCTTTGTCTCAAGTGGTGCAACCTTGGGCAGGTCGCTACACTTCCATGGACCCACTTCTAAAAACGGTAGGATTCTTGGGGTGCCTGGGTGGCTCAGTCAGTTGGGCGTCCGGCTTTGGCTCAGGTCATGATCTCACGGTCTGTGGGTTCAAACCCCGCATCAGGCTCTGTGCTGGCAGCTCAGAGCCTGGAGCCTGTTTCGGATTCTGTGTCTCCCTCGCTCTCTGCCCCTCCCCAACTCATGCTCTGTCTCACTCTGTCTCAAAAATAAAAATAAACATTAAAAAAATTCTTAATGGTAGGATTCTCTCACACACCAAGTATGCATGATCCCATTAAAATCTTCAGAATCTCAAAGATATTAACCATTATAGGTCTATATAAAGAGGAAAATTGGAGTTTAAGATCTAATATAGCTTAAGATCTAATTCTAGTATAGACTTGTTTCAAAAGCTAAATAAATTAGTAATTATTGGATACGGTAAAGTATATATGTGTGTGTGTGTGTGTGTGTGTGTGTGTGTGTGTGTGGTTACACACACACACACGAACATATATCTCACATGCACAAATATATGGCACTATTCTTATTTCCATATTTGAGATAGGAAAACTGATTAAGTAACTTGCCTGTAGTCACTTAGCTTTAAGATGTAGAGCTGGGACTTAGAGTGTAGCATGTTTGATCCGAAAGCCTGTGCTCATACAGACTTCCTGTGATGTCAGTGCCCAGAGATCCTATGTAACAAGCCCCTTCAAAATGCTCGTTCCTTTTATTAGTCAGCTGTACACACATGGACAACAATTGGGTCTGTGCTAAAATGAGAAGGAATTCAGAGTCTGGATGCCCGGAAATCTGCACAAGATTCAGGGAACTTTGAGGTGGGAGGCTATGAATTAGCCTCCCAGACCAAAAGGAGTGCCACCCATTTGTTAATTTGATTTTGTTTAGGTTACTGAGCCATGATTCATCCTTAATTGCATTGTTTCGAATGACTAAATAGTCTAAGTATTAACCAACTGCTAAGTGGTTGCCCAGTCTCAGTTTAACTAGGACATCTTCAGCTTAGGAGTCATTAAAATCAAAACACTGCTGGCGCTCCATTGGGTATTGGGTGATCTGCCGACTGAATGGTGGTCCTGGTGCCCGGAGAGGCAGAGTTCTGGCAGATGAGGAATTGTACCCCTTCTGTCACTGTTGCCTGGGTAGAGTTTGCGCCCCCGCCCCCCGCCTTTCATCTGGTGTTGAAAATTTCAATTGATAGAATGCCAGAGGACAAATTGATCTGATTCAGCAGATTGACCTTCTTTCTGACTGTGGACCTTTGCAAAGTATTCTGCCAGAAATATTTTGAAACTTGATAAAGCACAGATAGACTTTCAAATTAAAGGTATGATTCTCAGAACTTAGTCTACTGAGCCTCAGAGTCCTTATTTATCGAATGGGAATAATACTGTGAGATTGACTCTTCTCTAAGTATTTAAGCAGAGAAAATGAGATGATGGCTGTTGGAAGAGTTTTTCAAACAGCTTATCAAAATGTAAAAGATTGTTGGTTGAATTATTAGTCATTTCCAGCACATTTGTGCGTGTCATTAGTCTTTGAACATCAAGCATACCTATGTTAAACCCCATATCACCTTTCTAGCCCTATATTTAAACTAGTAATTTCAAAATACCCCAACAACTTGTGAGAGACTATCAGGAGCTGAGAAAGGATGTGAACTTGGGATCCAAGTTTTCAGGACACATGAACTGAAGGTGAAAGACTGATATTTCCCACGTGTTAGCACGCAAAAAAACCACCTGGAGTGAGTGCTAAAACACAGACTGGGCCCAGTGTCCAGGGACTAATTCCGTGGGTCTGGGATGGGCTGGAAAAAGTCCATCTGTAACCCAGTCCCGGTAGATGCTGATACTACTGGTCCACAGATGGTAATTGGGATAGGACTGTCCCAGTGAATCCTGTATATGGTCACAGCCACCAGGATGGTTCGTTCTAGCCAGCCTCAGATCATTCATCTACCTGGACAGCTGGCTAATGCACCAAGGCGCTCCCTTATCCAAGAAATAGCCAGGCCCAAATTGCCCCCTTTCCCATTCATCTGAGTGAGTGCAGTGGCTCCTTGAGCAATCGCCCTGTCTCAGAATGCTCTTATGACCACATGTAAATTTACTTATAAATAAGCGCAAGTGTGAACATGCAAGAATCCACTTACCATGAAGACGGACAGATTTCAGAATAATGTCCTTTTACTACAAATACCCCCACCCCAGGACGGACTGTAGAGGGCTTAGAAAGGAAAGCCTGGATGGATATTCACATCTGTGAGCAAGCAAGAAAGAAAGCCTCAGTCATTCTATCCCGCTCACAATCCTCAGCCTGCTTATTGTGAAAAGGAATGGTGGGACGGTGGATCCATGAAAGGAGCCCTTTGACCCCTTCCACACACTGAGCTCCTGAATCAGGCCGGTGTGTTGTAGACCCAGGAGCATCCTGTAAGGCAGAACATCTGGATGGGGCAAGAAAGGGATCGATCACATGTACTTGTGGCCTCTTCAACTGTCTGGAAGGAATAAAGATACTCCCTTCTGGAACATCAGAGGAATCTGAGCATGCTGCAAAATGAGTTTTATTTTGAATTCGAATCTAGGTAAAATGTCCTTAATTTCAGGTGACAACACAAAGACCTGCCACCAAGAGACTATGACAATAAAAATTGGTGTGGAGGACGGTGCCGGGGAGGAGACATTTGCAGCAAATTACAACGATGTTAGGAATGTCAGGCTCCTGGTTAGTGGAGCATTTGGTTATGGGTTGTTTTAATCCAACTAAATACTAATATGCATATCTGAGTTCATTCACTCTCCGGATTAGCACAGTATCATATTAGCCTAATATAGCTTTAGCCTAATTTAATGTGGAAATATTAACTCAGGGAATTCCTTTCATGACATGGTATTATTTCTATAGCAATTTAATATTTTATTGGTCTGAGACAATGCAGTGCCAATTTACTTCCCTCCCAAAATCCACCCTAATAAATGTGGGATTTTTTCATTCTAGCTATGGTTTCAGGACAGCTATTGGACAAACAGAGGCTCAAGTCTTGGTCCCCACAATCAAACATCTGTGTCTGCATCGCCACCCAGGCTCCCTGGGATTGTTGATGGTCTGTTTGCATACCTTTATTTCTTGCCCAAGGGGAGTCAGATGGGATGGCTATGGACTATCCCTACTCCCAGATTCTAGGATTGAAAACAGAGCTATAATGTGCCTGCTGTATCCCAAGACAGGAGATGACCTCACCCTTCCGGGCTCCCTGGAATCCCCATGAAACTGGGCTTGAGACTCATTTAAGTGGAAAAGTACAAGCATGACTGAAAAGGAAAATGTCGGTTGGGGTCATGTCGATGTCAAGGTCCTAGAAAAATGCTGGAAGTCATATGGTTTTGCCAGAGCAGAAACTTGCTGACCCTTTTCCTCAGAGCAAGGCCCCGTCCTCTTGCCCCCAACCCCCAAATACGCTGGAGTCTGAGACTTTGAGAGAGGCCATGATGGCCTTGCACGTGATAGATGGCTGCCACTCAAATACCTGCCTCCCATCAGCTCTGTCTCCAAAAGAGACTGCTGTACATCTCCTCCTTCCAAACCCCTGACTCTGATCTTGATCATGCCCTCATTAACTCTTGCCCAGGCTTTCGAAGTTGCCTTTAAATTGGGTGTCTTTGCCTCTAGTGTTTTTCCTTCCAATCCATCTTCTGCCCTGCTGCATGATAATCAATTAATAATATAGTTGGGAATAAGACACTCCTCTACTCTAAAGCTTTCCATGGCTCCCCATTGCCTATGGAACAAAGTCCAAATCTTTATGGTTTTTAAGGCCCTGGCTGCTTTTCCAGCACCCCCCTACACTTCCCCCCTCCTTCCCTCTAAGACTCATGCATTTTCTTTTTCTGCTTTAGCAAATCAAGAGATCTCCAAATGTACAATGATATTCCCCATCTTTGGTCCTTTGCTCATCTTGGTTCCTGCTGCCAGGAATGTGGTCCTTCATGCCTTTTGGGCTACTGTTCAAACTTCAAAGCCAGGTTCAAATTCCATGCTCCCCAGAATATTTTCTCCATGCCCCCTATTTAGAATTAGTCAATTTGGAGCACTTACATTTGATTTGTATGCTGTTTGTTTTTGTGCCTATCTGGCCTCTCCAGTAGCCTCTGCAGTGTTGAGAAAAGAACCCTTTCTGGATCATTTCTCAGTGAATCTCCCACATAAATCCCACAGTAAATCTATGGAGACACAAAGCCCTTTACCTGCCCCACAGAAATTATTTGTATATGCCCGTCCATTCTCTATCAGCACAGATTTCAATTACTTCCCACGTTCTTCTGGACATTAGCCATGTTGAATATTGAAATCATTAATATAGTCCCTGATGGCTGTTTCTAGGTGTTCAACCATCACTAGGCAGAATCTCTGAGATTATGAAAGGAAAATCTCTATTGTGTAGAGGGTACCTCTGGATAACTTCTACCTGGCACAAGAAAGGCTTTGTGGCCAGCCTGAGTAATTATTTATTATCAAAATAAAGTGACCTTTGTGCATGAGATATGAGGGCAGGGTAAGAGTGATGAATACTGAAAGCCTGGTTAATACCGTGCCTTGGTTTGTATCACAACTCTGCCTACACTTTCTAGCTGCGTGACCTTGGCCAATTTATTTTACCTCTGTGGTCTATTTCCTTGTTTTAAAAATAGGACTATAATAGTACCTGCCTCCAGGTACTTTTCTGAGGAATAAACAATACAGTGTATATATAAAACACAGTAGAGGGCTTGGTACTTAACCGATGTTCAGTAAATGCTAGCTGTTGTTGTGATTATTTATCATGACCATCACCATTATGGATTATTTCCCCCTCATTCTCTACTGCTGCTCTGTGAACATATGACTATCTTAGCATGGATAGCTATACTACTCAGTTATAATGTGTTCAAATAAATGATCCATAAATGTTTCCACACAGGCCATTTGCTAAATACCATGACACTCAATTTATTTAGAGTCTCTTATGCCACTTAGTTATCAATAGTCTGTAGCCTTTTATATCTTTACATCTTGGAAAAATTACAGATTTTTTCCAAATAAAGGTTTTGCCTACACAGACTCATAGGAGGGCAAGTAATTACATCTGGACCCACATCCTTCTCTGTCCCCAAGGCAGACATTGATGGTCAGTCATGGTGCCCTTGCCACTGACCCCAGATGTGACTTTCCTGTCCTTCCAACACAGTGCTTCAGCAACAGCCACCAGTCAGAGCTGACATCCATTTGCCATCCTCTCTAGTCCTCAGCTTTTATTTTCTAGTTTCCTTCTCTATCATCTTTATGGCTGACACTGCACAGAATTTCTCTGTAAACCTCTGGGGAAGGTCCATATTGTCCTAGTTGAAGTTTTTGCTGTTCTCTTAGAAGCTGTCAGGAACTAAGTAGTTTGGAGTTTAGACAGAAGGTTGACATTCTTCTTTGGGGATGATTCACCTGGCTCTCCTTTAACTCAAAGAAAACTCAGCCAATTTTCTGCATTAATGAGGCTAAAAGAAGATGATCCAGACTCATTTTCAACTGAGATTAACTTGAGCTCATAAATACCACCTTAACTCTTAAAATACTGGAGATTAGGCAGTAGTTTTCTCCTTGGATATGGGACTGTCAGGTTTCTAATAAAGAAGGGAGCCACATTTAAATGAAATTTCCAAAATATTCTTTGTCTTTTCTGATTTCTGAAAATTCTATCTCCATGTGTGGAAAAAACCCAATGCTAGGAAAAAGCCACTTGTGATCTCACAAGTCAGGAGGGCTGGACATACTCATTGGCTGGTGGCCTCTGTAAGCTCCCATGAAGCCAAGGTCTTTTAGGTACCATGGTATGATCAAGACCAAAAAGAGGTATTTCCCCAAATAGAGATTTAAAAACAGATTTTTAAAATGTTTGTTTATTTTTGAGAAAGTGAGACAGAATGTGAGCAGGGTAGGGGCAGAGAGAGAGAGAGAGAGAGAGAGAGGCAGAACTCCAAGCAGGCTCCAGGCTCTGAGCTATCAGCACAGAGCCCTACGTGGGGCTCGAACTCACAAACTGTGAGACCATGACCTGAGCTGAAGTCAGATGCCCAGCTGACTGAGTCACCCAAGCACCCCCCCTCCCAGAGATTTTTTTTTTTTTTCAACGTTTATTTATTTTTGGGACAGAGAGAGACAGAGCATGAACGGGGGAGGGGCAGAGACAGAGGGAGACACAGAATCGGAAACAGGCTCCAGGCTCTGAGCCATCAGCCCAGAGCCCGACGCGGGGCTCGAACTCACGGACCGTGAGATCGTGACCTGGCTGAAGTTGGACGTTTAACCGACTGCGCCACCCAGCCGCCCCCCAGAGATTTTTTTTTTTTAATTTTTTTTTCAACGTTTTTATTTATGGGACAGAGAGAGACAGAGCATGAACGGGGGAGGGGCAGAGAGAGAGGGAGACACAGAATCAGAAACAGGCTCCAGGCTCCGAGCCATCAGCCCAGAGCCTGACGCGGGGCTCGAACTCACGGACCGTGAGATCGTGAGATCGTGACCTGGCTGAAGTCAGACGCTCAACCGACTGCGCCACCCAGGCGCCCCCCCAGAGATTTTTTAAATCACTTCATGTGGTGGTACAGGGGATAGAAGATTCTAGAAAATTGTTTCCCTTTGTTTTGGCAAACCTAACAAAAATGAATCATATTCTAACTGTACTCTATAGATAAAGCTATAGATAAAACTATAAAACTATAGATAAAATTAACTCTGTAGATAAAACTAGCATTCATTGATCCCTCAGAGCCAGACAAGGTTGTATATCTAGAGTTATGGCAGTGATTTGCCCCAGAAAATTCCCTGTCGGTAGGGAACCTACAACCACTCCATCAATACATGTGCAAGTGACATGCACGTTCAGAATTTCCAGAAAAGGACAAAGAGATATGGATTCTAACACTGCTGCAGTATTAGCTCCCATGGAGGTGAATATCAGACTACCCCTACACACACTGTGCTGCCTAGCTCCTCCCCTCTCCTTCCCCTTGCTAACTCCTGTTCATCTTGAAAAGTCACTGCACTTTTTAAAAAATGTGTATTAACATTAAAAAAATGTTTTAGAGAGCATGTGTGTGCATGCACACATGCAGGGGAGGGGCAGAGAGAGGGAGAGAATCTGAAGCGGGTTCTGTGCTGACAGCAGAGAACCTGATGGGGGGCTCGAACTCATGAACTATGAGGCCATGACCTGAACCCAAGTCGGATGTTCAACCTACTGAGCCACCCAGCAGCCCCATGACTGCACTTCTTACCATCTCCTAGTCACCTCCCCTGCTACCTCCTGCCTCCCAGACCTGATAAGGGAGCTCTCACCATCTCTATTCCTTCCCCTGATTTCCAAACTCCCTTGCAATACTCTGCTGTCCTTAAAGCAGCACGTTTACTATTGACTGTTGTCACTCCATCATCAATACACTGCTGGAGCATTGCAGTTGTTCAAGAACTATTTGTTGGGTGAATTATTTGAATGAAGCTATTTGGAGAAAACTTTAAGTCTAGGGGGAAAACATTAACGGAGCTGCAGATCCCCGAACTATCTCACTGCAAGAACCATCTCCTTGCAAAAGAAACACAAAGAGCACAACACAGAAATTCTTCTTTATGTGAAATTCCTCTGGAACTTGACAATATGAATTTGATTTTATCACAAGTGGTCAGGATTACCCTTTCATCTTACTCAGTTTATCCAGTCTTCTGGGCCAGGTTGTGTCAAAGTCAGGGACGAGATACCTCATTTTACCCACAGCATGTGTCTTCTTGCTCCAGAGTTCTTGCCATTCTCTTTCCCTCTACACACAAGGATCTCGTTTAAAAAGCAAATAAAATGTGAGCGTTCAGTCCTTTGGCTGGATCCGTTGACTACGTGGTGCCAGGCAAAGGGCTTAGTGTTTTTTGTTTTGTTTTGTTTTTAGTTTGGTTTTGTCTTTTGTTCTCTGCATTTAGCATCATGTGAAGGCAGAGCATCGCCTAAAGGTGTACTTAAAATGTTGTCCTGTTCTGAGCTTATTCAGACAGGCCACAGAAAATGGCACCCTTGATAATTAATGCCCTTAAAGAAATTCAGCACAGGCAAGCAACTATAAACAAGAAGTTATTAGTCAGAGAACACGCTTGCGACATGAACATGGAAATTCCCATGTGTCTTCAGAAGGCAAGAGAAGGAAGATGCAAGGTTCTCTGGATAGTTTCATTATTATCTTTGTTGGTGGTTTTATACGGAAGCAGAATGCCCATCGCCATCATTCCAGCCCCTTCAGCTAGCTTGAATTCCTCTTCATTTATAAAATAAAGTGTCGACTGCAACCTTTGCTTAAGGTTGCACATCTTTGCTTAAGCCCACATCTTTGCTTAATTACAGATGCTATATAAACTAGTTTAGCGTTACTGAAGGTATCTAAGAAAGAAGTAAAAAGATTATTATCCTGTTAAAATGCCAATTAAAGATAAAGAACAAGTGTGTAAATGTACATCCATATCTTGGGAAGAATCTGTGTTTAAATCGCCCAAACTCACAAAACTTTTTAAGAATGATGCCAGTGCACTGCAGAAAGAAAAAGTCAAAACTGGTTGAACGTAAGACGTGAGTGGTTGAAATATGGTTTAATTTTTTCCTCCTAAATCTTCCCCGCCACTTTGGAAACTGATAAAAGATTTGGGTTTTTTTTTTTTTTTTAAGAAGTTGACCTCATTTTTAGTTTATTTTCTAAAAGTAGAGATGTCTTTACATGTGTTTGAAAGTATGTCTGTCAAACCTTTGGAGGACTTTTCAGAACGAAGAAAACTACAACGCATATCTTACCAAATTGTTTGGGGATTTTCCGCTTTTATGTGTTTGGGCATTTTTCCCTCTTAAACATCAAAACCTAATAATCGTGGCGGAAGGTTAAATATTTTCCATACTTTGTTTCTGAAATTTGTTCCTTACGAAGAGCATATGGGGGAAAGAAATTTGCACACCCAATCTATTACCAGTGGTAACCTCTGGGGTTAGAAAGTAGGATCTGGGGTTGGAGGCAGCTCAAGGGGACTGCTGCTGCTTTTTCCATTTTACTTACAATGAAAATGTACTAGTGGGCCACTTGTATAATTTTTACAGCCATTTGATAAAGAAAAAAACCCCATCATATTTAGAGGAAAAATATCTATTTGGATAACTGTAGAAGTTCTATGTATCCCTGGTTTCAACATTGCACATAGGGTTCCAACACAGAAAGTAGGGGCACATTCCTATCTGCTCTGCTGGTAACACCCCCCCAAAGCATTTCTGTACCAAAAGTTTAAATAGAAGAATTTGGGGGCGGAAACGGGAGGGGTGGGAGGCAGAATGAAGAATCTGTTATCCAGAATGGAAAGTTTCTATTTGGGAAAACTTTAGAATTAATACTTTGATAAGTCATATCAAGATCATATTGAATTCATTCTCCCTAATGCCAGTTTGCTTTAACTCAATATCCTTAGGAAAAACAAAACTGTGCTTTCACATTATCAGTCCATTTGGGGGTGGGGGGCGGGCTTTAAAGTAGAAACTTAATTTTGCACGTAGCGGCTACATTCAAGAGAGTACCTTGTTTAAACTCCCAAGTTTCTTAGGGGCTAGGGGTGCAATGTAATGTGCATTTAACTTAATCTGTTCTCTTTCTACCAAAACACACTATCCTTTCTTGTCGGAGTTTCACCCCACCCCAGCCCATGTCCCTTTTCACCAGGATGTGACGGGTTAAAAGCTGATTTGAAGAGCAAAGTCCATTTGCATCCCAGACCCTGGTCTCCAAACATCCAGTATCATGCGGTGTTTCATGACCATGGCATGCCCGTCATCTCATTCTCCAAACAAGGGACATGGGGATGAATGGGGTGGAGCTTTTTATTCTTCCAGGATTTAAAACTATGTATACATACAGCAAGCAGCTGGCACAAGTCCTCTGTAAGTGTGTGTGTGTGTGTGTGTGTGTGTGTGTGTGTGTGTGTGTGTTATGGAGAAAGAGTTGGATCAAACGAGTCGTTTCCTGTTCAGAACAGGACATAAGTTTCATTCCATGAAAGGAAATATAATTGATTCCACTTCCATCAGCACATCAAGAGGATGGCCGGTAACTCACTTCCTCCGGGCCGGCTGGGGGATGATGCAGTCCGGGGGAAATGATCCCCTTCCCAGGCCTGAGACGGGCCCTGGCTGGCCTGGGAAAGCACACACCCGCACAGCCCCTTGCCCCTTGTGGTCCCCCTGGAGTCTGTCAACGGTCGAGTTCTGTCCTTTTTCCACACTTGGGAGGACACATGATGTCCCTCCAGGTCCTGCAGTCTGGGTTTGATTAAATAATTATAAACTCCCAGCAGCAGATCTATCATTTATGTTCCGAAACATGCCAGCATGTGTCTTTTGTGGCCATGCCAGCCAATCGTCAAGCTGCTCTCGTTCTTGTCACTGAGAACACAGTGGTTCAATGTTTGTGCTAGTGCCTGGATTTTGGCGATAGAATGTTGCCCAGCAGCGTGCTGCCCGTGCCAACATCACTACAGAACTTCATAATAAATCCTTTCTATATTTATTCAGTCTACCACTCTGACACTGAAATTGCCTTTTATGAGCTTGTGATTGGAGGCTCCCATTCTCCACTCCTAACTCTGGGTGATTACATATTCTAACAGCAAAGACATCAAGGCTGTTGTCTGCACATGCAGCATGGCAAGGTGGCTGTGGTGGGTTGGGGGAAGGCCGGGGACTGGAAGTGTACAAGAGCTGACCGTTCATCCCACACAAAGGAAGCACAGAGGCCACCTCTTGAATCCGTTTGCTTAACATGCTTAAAATTTTCCACTTCCTCCACAGCGAAAGCCCAAAATAAAGTTGTCAAAATAAAGCAGTAATAATTCATAGTAATATGTTATCTCCCACAAAAGTGCAAAGGGAGGTGGGAGGATACCACCTAATTGAGTTCAAGGAATATTTAGAGATATTTTTAGTTCTTGGCTTAATTGAGCCACAAATGATCTCTAAATTGTCCCCATTTGAAGCATATAAACTTGGACAATAACTGAAATACCTGAAGGGAAATTGCCTACTTTCTGTGTACACGAATAATTTTGTTAGTAATAATGTACATGGCCAGAATGATCTTCCTGTTCTGTGATTTCACTAATGATACCATACGAAGAAGCTCCTAGAAATCATGATGAATAACAACAACAAAACACAAGCTACGTTTTGGAAAGAGAACGATGTGTCTTCTTTTATTTTACATAGTTCTCTACAAAAGAGTTCAGAAAAAGAGGAGTATACATGGCTTACGTGTGTTTTCATTTTTTGGAAAATGATCAAAGTCACTCATCTGGTGAGAGAAGTGTAATGAAATGAGATAATAATGATTAGTGAAAAGAAGCTGTATAAACTGATGGGAAAGTACTGGAGTCACAAAATAAAATTCATCAGCCACTTTTTATTTTTTTTATTTTTTTAATTTTTTTTCAACGTTTTTTATTTATTTTTGGGACAGAGAGAGACAGAGCATGAACAGGGGAGGGGCAGAGAGAGAGGGAGACACAGAATCGGAAACAGGCTCCAGGCTCCGAGCCATCAGCCCAGAGCCTGACGCGGGGCTCGAACTCACGGACCGCGAGATCGTGACCTGGCTGAAGTCGGACGCTTAACCGACTGCGCCACCCAGGCGCCCCGTCAGCCACTTTTTTGTCATCACTGACTTTCATTTGCACTTACGTTTACTAAAACACTGAGGACTTGGATTGGGATGTAGATGAAATGTGAATCTCAGAAGAGTTCCTTTATACAAAGGTAGAGTCAACTGAGGGTTGGGTGTTTTGTTTTTACCACTTCCTTTATATGGATGTATATTTTTTTATTTTGAGAGACAGAGAGAGTGGGGGAGGGGCATCGGGGAGGGGAAGAGAAAGAGAAAGAGGGAGAGAAAATCTTAAGCAGGCTTCACGCTCAGCACAGAGCCCAACATGGGGCTCGATCCCACGACCCTGAGATCATGACTTGATGAGTCATGAGTCAGATGCTCAACAGACTGAGCCACTCAGGCGCCCCTTTTACTGCTTCCTTTAAAAGGATGATCTAAACATTTCCATCTAATGCAGAAATGCAATACTTTATTCTACCATCATGCAAAGGGCTCCAGATACGACATTTTATTAAGAGATTGGGTTTTAGAAGGATAAATATTAGTGAAAGATATGTTAAATGTGTGTAATTCGACATCTTTTTTTTTCAAAGTGAAAAGGTCCTATTTTCCAAAAAATATAAATTGAGTTATTGCTTTGTTTTTGAGATTTGAGATAGAACTTTTCTCAAATATAATTCTTGGTGATACCACATTCACCCTGACACTACTTAAGTAGTGTATTAGTAATTTTGAAAATGAAGTCAAACCTTCTTTTAAATAAACCAAAACTTCAAAATTAAATCACTTCCAAGTGCATCAACTTGAAAGTATGCTATTATTCTACTGAGGCAAACTTAAGTTGGAGAAAAAGTGATAATAAAGGTATTCCAGTGTGTATTGTTCCGTAATATATAAGGGCGGTTTCTTTAGGTGAATGTTTCTGGGGGAAAGTTAGGGAAAAGCAAAATCTTTGAGTAGACTAATAGTCATGACAGAAATATGGTTTTGTTCTCCTTTAGCTTTGTATAGTTCTTATGCTCGTAAACGGAAAAGACAAATAATTCTTAATACATATTTTACATGTAGAGCATTTAGCCATTTGTGAGAAAAGCTGAGTTTTTTTAAGTGTTTCTAATAGTGCTTAAATAGAAAAGCATCCATGTGTAGGACTGTTTTTAGCCAAGCATTTGGGATGTGCTGACGCACATCCCAAATTGTGCAACTGGCCACTAGGGGGCCTTCCTATCGGTTCTCTTCATAAAACAGGGAAAAAAAAATTAATATTAAAACAGACTGCAGAGATGTACCCCAATATTTTCTACAACACCCTTAGACATGGCTGGTTGAGAAGTGACCAAAATGCCACCATCTGATTATTCAGGTAATATGAAACTATTGATTGATTCTTCCCCTTCACTGAACTTTTTTTTTTTGGAATTCAATTGGCTTTTACTTAATTTTTTTTTAGCTTAAACAATGGTTGTTTTTTCTGCTTTTTACAATCTTCTTTTGCTGATTTATCCCAGAGTTTGAAGTTAGGAATTTAATATAATCCAACCAGTGCACTGATTCAGTCGGGAGGAAGAAATGGAGTCTGTTGAACCTAATGAGATGTACATGGTCGCCCGAGCCCATTTTAGTCTCCACAAACGTCTACACCGCCTCCTCAAGACAGGGAGACCATGGTGTGATGTTCACCTGGCAAGCCTTTGTTGAGCACTTAGATATTCTGGGTGCCGTGCTTGGTGCTGGGCTACAGATGGACACCAACATGGTGTGGCTATCGTCACAAAGACAGAGAAGCACATAAGCCTTTCCAAATATGAAATACTGAGCGGCGGGAAAAAGTCGTTCGAGAAAAAATAAGATACAAGGTGAGAGGGTCCTGGTGAGAGATACTGGGTGCCGAATGATTCAGAAGAGGTCCCATTTGTACAAGGGAGGAGGCTGTGGGAGGCTGGGGTCCAGCAGGTGGGGGAGGGGGGGGAGTGAGGGGTGATAATCGGATCCCAGGGGGCAGGCCCTGCCTCCCTGACCCAAGCAGCTGAGTGTGAGTTTGGGAAGCCCTGGACACATTGAGACTTCCCTGAACCACCCATGAGGTTGGATTTTAACCATGCTGGCTTCTCCTCCCTCACCAGATTTTGAGAATGCTTTATACAGGGACATTCAAAAGTTATGTGATTGCTCAAAAAAATCAATGGTTTTTATTGAGTGGGTTTTTTTTCTTTTGAATGCTTATTTATTTTTGAGAGAGAGCACGAGCAGGGGAGGGGCAAAGAGAAGGGGACAGAGGATCCAGAGCAGGCTCTGTGCTGACAGCAGAGAGCTCAGTGTGGGGCTCAAACCCATGAACTGTGAGATCATGACCTGAGCCGAAGTTGGACACTTAACCGACTGAGCCCCCTGGGGACCCCTATTGAGTGAATTCTTGACCACAGTACTTTGATAGATGGCATTTTTGTCCCCAGGTTTTAAAATACCTAATGATTTATTAGCATGAAAAATCTTTCAATATATTAAGTTAAAAATGTTTTTGCAAAATAGCATCTTTCTTTTTGTAATACAGATATCTATATGCATAAGAAGATTGGCAAAGACAATCCAAGGATGATATTGCTGGTTAAATTATGAGAATTTTAATTTTTTTCCTTTTTACTTTCTGTAACTTCTGATTGTCTGCAGTGACCCTGAAATGCTTTGCCATAAAATAAAATTGTATACATGAAGCAAACTAATAATAAAGAAAAAGAGATACTGCTAGCCTCAGTGGAAAAATTCCATTTTCAACCGAGATGAAATTTTTCCTTGTAAATATTTTGTTAAACATTCATGTGAGGAGACTTTCATCAAAACCCTTAGATAATTTATAAATACCCACAAAACCACTAATATCAAAATATTTTAAAAACTAAAATTGAATTTTCCTTTTATAAACAAAATCTCTTCCACCTATCAATTCATCCCCAAAGGGAAATTTATAAAAATAATACGTCATTTTCAATATAAATATGTATCTATTGACTTCCATGTTAAAACATGTTCCTTTAAGATTTGTTTTTAAAATTGATTTAAAAAAAGTTTAAAAAGGGGGGGATGGGCACCTGAGTGGCTTAGTCGGTTAAACGTCCAACCCCGGCTTAGGTCATGATCTCATGGCTTCGTGGGTTCGAGCCTTGCATCAGGCTCTGTGCTGACAGCTCAGAACCTGGAGCCTACTTCGGATTCTGTGTCTCCCTCTCTCTCTGCCCCTCCCCTGCACATGCTGTCTCTCTCTGTATCTCAACAACAATAAGTTAAAATCGATCTCTTCTGAATAGCACTTCTTCCTAATTTGGTACAAATTGGGTGACTTCTAACTTACATCATCCCTCCAGAGTACATTTGAATAGCACACAGCATCTGAAAGTGCCCCCAACATTACCCTTCCCCCATCGCTCAATCGTTCTTTTTTTTTTTTTTTAGTGTTTTTATTTATTTTGGAGAGAGAGAAGACAGAGTGTGAGTGGGGGGGTGGGGGGAGCAGAGAGAGAGGGAGACACAGAATCTGAAGCAGGCTCCAGGCTCCTAGCTGTCAGCGCAGAGCCCAACTCAGGGCTCGGACCCACGAACCTTAAGATCATGACTTGAGCGGAAGTCAGCTGCTCAACCAACTGAGCCACCCAGGTGCCCCTTGTTTTGAGCGGCATTTTGAGAGCTTCCCCCTTGCTTTTGTGAGGTGTGCAACTTTGATCTATCTACTTGTTTTCTCTTTCTGAATTCCCTTGACGTTTGATCTTCCACTTATTTGTTTATATTTAAGAACACAAGTATTGAATAATAAAGTTGGGTTGTTAAAACTACAAACATGTCAGATAACGGTAGGTCCCTTCCCTCTATTTTCTTTTCTCCCTGAGGTGACACCGCTGTCGTATTATGTGGCCTCTCTGTGGTGGCGGTTTTTCTATGCGTTTGCCTCCAGAAATATATATACCTATGGAAACCAATTGTTTGGGGTTGTTTTCTCTTTTAAACAACACAAGTGGAATCATATTGTAAATATTGTTTCACACTTTCTTGTCCTCAAGATTGTATCTTAGAGATCTGTGTCAGGACCCATAGATCTATATCATTTAAAAAATATTCTTCTGTCTTGAAGACCAAATTCTTAGCCCTTTTTGGGAATCTCGAGTTTTTAAGGAAGTTAATTTTCAAGTGATCCAAATATGCCATTTCGAATCAGGTCAGACAATGTCCAACCCTTGCTTTGTGGCAATCTGGAGAGAAACAAGGTATCCTCCCTGCCCTTGAGGGAAATGCAGGGTATTTCTTAAAAGGGGTAGAGAGGTACTAAACCCAGGACCATTAACTCATCTGCCATACCATACATTTAATGGTAGAGAAAAAAGCAGTTTTACTTAAGAACAAAATAAACTCCAGGCTCAAAGACACAGAAGCTGAAAGGAACCTCGGGAGGTCATCTGGATTTATCCTCTACCTGTAAGCAATTACCCAGGATGGAAAATTAAGTCTCAGAAAAAAAAGGAACACCCAACTGAAACCTTGTACAACCCCCCCCAAAAGTCTACTATGTTGCCCCAGACTCTGTCATTCTGTTGCTTCTTCCCGTGCTTTCCCTATCTTGGGTTTTCTCCATGGCTTTAGTAAGGAAGAGTCTTCTTATGTTTTCGGAATAAAGGCTTGCTTGGTTTACCAACCCATAAAGGAAAGTAGGCAGTGAGTTTGTGGAAACACCCGTGAAGAGGCGGAATGTCCTGAGAGGAGAGGCAGGGCGGATGTTTGCTTGGTTCTGAGACCTGCCTCATGGGGGAGGCAGCGAGGAGTTGCCACGGTTTTAGGGATCTTGAGGGGAGCTCCCACCCCTCCATCTGAGGCTTCCCTTCATTCAGGTGCTCACACTTCTCAGAATACTGGGCTTGGCTTTCTAAGAACTGTCAAAAATGAAAACTCGTGGGTGTGTTCAGCGTGCTACGTTGGCTTGTTAGGAATTGGAAATAGGACGAGTGTCAGACTCCAGGTGAGGCATAAATGTAACAGTAGGACGAAACCCCCACAAAGAGTGGGCAGCCTGTGAGCAGTAGGCAGTACGTTCAGTTATGACTCCAGTGTCCCTGGATCCCGGCAGACAGACGGGTGCTTGGACCACAGGAACAAGCCCGGGTGGAGCTTTCACAAATCCTTCTCCGGTCTCCAACAAACACTGAGCTTCAAAAGAATGATCTTTGGAATTAAGGAGGAAGTTTTCTCCCTGAGAAAATGAAGGCAGTTTTTTTTTTTTAAATTAAAAAAAATGTTTTAATTTTGAGAGAGAGAGAGAATGAGCACACGTGGGGGGCGGGGGGGGGGGGGGGTGGGGAGCGGGAGGGGGAACCACAGTCCGAAGCAGGCTCCAGGCTCTGAGCTGTCAGCACAGAGCCCGACGCGGGGCCTGGAACCCACGAGCTGTGAGATCATGACCTCAGTGGAAGTCAGACACTTGACTGACTGAGCCACCTAGGTGCCCCAGTAGGTCCTTATTTCTGACTGCAGAAGTTATATAGATTTTCCCAGCTCTCAGACTATTCATATCTAGTATGTCTTATCAAAATCAATCAGTCTGATTTACTAACAATAGTAATTTTCATTTTAATTGATGAGCAAATGGTATTTGCAAATTAGTTACATACAAGTAGAATAACACTGAAATTTTACTTAATGGGAAGACAATTCTCCAAACAAGAAAGGTTTCATAAAATCATGTTTAATATATTTGTTTCAAAATATGACAATTCTTTCGACATTAAAAAAGTGAATGATATACAGATGCCAGATTGATTCTTAGCATCTTTCTTACTATGTTACTCTGAATTATTATTTATAAAGCATATTTGTTTTGAGAGACAGAGAGAAAGAGCATGAGTGGGGGAGGGGCAAAGGGGTGGGGGAGTGAGAATTTTTTTTTTAATGCTTATTTACTTTTGAGAGAGAGAGAGAGAGAGAGAGAGAGAGAGAGAGAGAGAGCATGAGCTGGGGAGGAGGAAAGAGAGAGGGGGATAAAAGATCCAAAGCAGGCTCTGCACTGACAGCAGCGAGCCCGATGTGAGGCTTGAATTCACAAACGGAACCATGAGATCATAACTTGAGCCGAAGTCAGGCGTCAGATGCTTAACCAACTGAGCCACCAGGGTGCCCCAACATATTCTTGATGCAGCTGAGAATTTAAGATTTGTCACTTACAGGGGTAGAGAGGTAAAAGTTAGATGCATCTACTCTCCAAAATGCAAAATAGGGCTTCCCTTAACTTGGGCTCAGTTTACCTCCCTCAAGTAGCAACCTGGATATACCTTTGCTCACACCAACCACTCGCTTTATGAATTGTCCGTACTCCTCTGAGCCTTAGTTTTCCAAACTTGATTTTCAAGCCTTGTAGAGGCCGAAGAGATCCTGAGGGATGCTGTCTGGCAAAGGTGGACTGGAGACCCTATACGTTGAACCATAGCCCAAGCCAGGGCACCCTTGACAGGGAGCGAAGAGTGCAGGACTTTGAAAGGCGCATAGAATAGAGAGTCCGGAAAAGGCTTTGGAAAATAACAAAACCGTCTACAAATATTTTAGTTTTATGTGTGTTTAGGGAAGGACAAATATCAGACAGGATGTGATCTGACATTTAGATTTCATTCTGTTGATGAACTGCAGATTTGGGAGCATGCAGGCTACAGTGTCCAGTGCCATTGACAGCTGGCTTTATACAGGACTGATGCTCGCTTAGAAAAGAACTGTCAAAACAATTTGCTGGACTTCCACACTCTGGGTCTCGATGAAAATGTAGTGGCAAGGTGTTCTGGATAAAAGGATCCAAATATGAGAAGCCAACCTAGATTTCCACTTTGTATTGACCAATGATGAGCTGTGTGACCTTGAGCGAGTGACCTAGCCTGTGCGGTCCTCTGTTTTCTCACCTACAAAATGGTGCTAATATCAATAATGACAGCTATATTCATGAAGGGTTAAATATAGGCGAGGCATTGATCTAGAAAGACTTATTTTTTTTTAAATTTTTTTCAACGTTTTTTATTTATTTTTGGGACAGAGAGAGACAGAGCATGAACGGGGGAGGGGCAGAGAGAGAGGGAGACACAGAATCGGAAACAGGCTCCAGGCTCCGAGCCATCAGCCCAGAGCCTGACGCGGGGCTCGAACTCACGGACCGCGAGATCGTGACCTGGCTGAAGTCGGAGGCTTAACCGACTGCGCCACCGAGGCGCCCCTAGAAAGACTTATTATCTCAGTCCTCACAGAAAGTTTT
>NW_024412444.1:13254157-13371417 GCF_014898765.1 Herpailurus yagouaroundi
AGGCGCCCCTAGAAAGACTTATTATCTCAGTCCTCACAGAAAGTTTTAAGTTTAAAATTGCTATTTACCAAAATCTGAATGGGTCAAGTGGCTCCTAGAGCTAGAAAATACACAGTCAACCCCAAGATGAAGTCGCTCAGGTCCAGAGAATGTCCTCTGACCTAGAACACCAGGGGAGACAGGCGAACATAGGTCAGGACTGGGTCGGCTTCAGGTTTCCCACAGGCTCTGCTCCCTTGCTACGGTGCTGAACAGAACTCTTTCTCTGTGTCCCACGTTCCCCATGGACAAACTAGGAACAATAATGGGAGCTGCTGCGTGGCATTGTTGGGAAGATTTAATGAGTTAATGCATGTTAAAAACTCACAACAGTGCTTGGTGAGGACTAGATGTGTGCACACATGCCATTATTAGCATGTTAGAGCTCATACTCTTCAATGATGGGGATAGGAGCAAGGGTTAATTAATATGTGTAAATTACCTGCCTGTACATAATAACTACCCAATACATTATTTTCTTCTGGGAGATTTTGTGCTGCATGATTTAGATGCTGGAGAGGCGGGGACCACAGGATTCATGCTAGGGGAAAGAGGAAGAGTTTCAGTTTTCCTATTTTCACGTATCGATCGGAAAGTTCTGTCTTTAAGCAGCTGATCTTACACGACTTCTCATCTGCCTATAATAATGGCTCATGTAATGACACAAATGAACTGGGGAGTGTTTAGAAGCCCATCTTCTTCCCCAGCTCAGAGGGAGAATCCTGTGGGGGAGACCTCTGTTTCTTCCCCTCAGTACTGTCTGTAAAAGGACAGGGTGGCTTAGAGGGTGGGAGAGGCTGAGACAGTCTCCATAATATACTCAGTGTAGGGAGAAGAGAAGGAAAGACAGCTGCCATTCTCAGAACATTGCAGGGCTGTGTGCACGTGTGCATCTGGATGGATACAGTGTGCCCATGTGCACGTGGGTGTTGTGAGTGCACGCGCGTGTGTGTGTGTGTGTGTGTCTGTTGGGGCTGGGGCAGTTCCAGTACAGCTGCAGGGTCTGGGGGAAGGTGGAATACAGGAAATGGGATTGCAGTCAGTATTGCAAGAACAAGCATCTTCTTTCTTGTTTTCAAAATACAGGAGTAAAGGAGCTCCAATCCTTTTTATTACTGTTGGCTCATTAATTGTGTTTGTGCAACCTTGCTCCTTGGAGACCAAGTAGTCATGTGACTCAGTAGGGTCTGGAGCCCCTCCCATTGGCCGGGAAGTGTGCGAGGACCGCTGGGTTCAGCAGGGGCTGTCAATTCCTCCTATCCTTGGTCAGGCCCTGTAGCAAACGGTGTCTCAGGGAGGGCTTGGTCTCAGGGGACCACAGTCAGCAGCTGGCAAGACCGGACAGAGAAGGAGGGGGCAAAGCCAGGGAGGCAAGAGTTCAGAAGCGAAACGAGTTTTCCCCACAACCCAGGCTTCTTCCCCACTGCCCTACAAAATGACAGCAGGCTCACTCCCTTGCTCATCGTTATTCTATATGTACACCAAGGAGCGGTGAGGCTGCTTCTGTTAGCACTGAGCAGACAGCCCTTTCTTTTTTTTTTGTGTTTATTTATTTATTTTGGGGGGGGGGGGGGGGAGAGCAAGCGAGCAGGGGAGGGGCAGAGAGAGAGAGAGACAGAGAATCCCAAGCAGGCTCTGCACTGTTAGCGTGGAGCCCGACGCCGGGCTCAAACTCATGAACTGTGAGATCATGACCTGAGCCGAAATCAGTAGTGAAACACTTTACCAACTGAGCCGCCCAGGCGCCCCAACAGCCCTTTCTGATGGAAGTGTCACTTGGAATAGAAGCAAGCTGGCTCCCTGTGTGCAGATGAGCTTGTTAAGGATGGCGTTTTAACAGGGAGGAGAGAAGGCTGACAAGGAAGAGGGAGAGACTCACGCAGAGACAGGAGCCAGCCTGACTGGGCTGCCTGGTCCAGAGGGAACAAGGACAAATTGGGGAGGAGGGGTGAAGTGCTTTGGGCTGCCTCATCCACACCATGGAGGTTCAGGCACATTCTGTCTGGAGCACTGGTTTGGCTGCATAGTTTTGATTTTCCAGAGTCTTTGTGGGAGAATGGCTCCTCAAGGGTTCCTTGGGTGTGCAGGTGGATGGTGAGGATGGCTGGAGCAGGCTCCTGACTCAGTCCATCTGGGAAGCTCATCAATGGATCCTTTGCTGTGGGGATTCGAGCCTTCCATGCACTACTCAGGAGAAGGGTCTCAGATGGGCATCATTTTCCAATCTTGGACCACAGTGTCATCTCCAATATATGGTAAGAAGTATTGACATTATTCTGGACAGACTCCACAAACATGAGTGCATGAGTTTTCCCAAGCTATCCTGATGATACAAGTCCCGTGACGGCCTGTTGAAAGTGTTGCTTCCTGAGTTCCGCCTAGATCTCCCCAAGTAGGAATTACAGGGGGGAGAGGTCTAGGACTATGGATTTTGAACAAGCATCACAGGTAATTTTTATCTGTACAGTCTGAGACAATCATGTGGATATTTCCAGCATTATAGCTGCTCCCTGCTGTCTTCCCTGACGGGCACACTAGCCACCTGTGGCGGCTAAAGTTGGAGATAAGACATAAGGGTCCTTACCCTGAAGTAGGCGCGTGAAACATCTAACCCTCTTCCCCCACCAGCTTAGCGACATCACAAATCAGTAATTTGACACTTACTTGGATTACTTTGGGCAGAGGAAATCTACACTGCAGACACAGCTCCAACCCAGAAGCCTTCAGTCTGCCTTGCTCTTCCCCTCCATTCTCATGCTCATCCATGGTCCACCTTCCTGCTGCCTCTGGGTGCCCTACCATTTTTAACTCCAGAGGTTGGCATCTTTCACGTGATAGCTCAACCTCCCACCCCAACCTGAGCTCAGCACTCTATCTCCTGAGAGAAGTTTCCCAACAGCACACGTCAGCATCATGGTGGGGGCTCCTGTGTAAGGCCTTCCACTATCAGGTGTGGCTACTGCACCATTCTTGGGCCACCTAAAAGAGTGTGGCCTTAATTTGGAGGTTACATTACAAGTTTGTACTAAGAACCTGTGAAGCTTTGAGTGTATTTTTAATTGGAAAATATTGTACAGTTTTATTGGTTTTCTATTGCTGTATAACAGTATCAGCACAAACTTAGAAGCTCAATACAGCACATATTTATTATCTCACAATTTCTGTGGATCAGAATTCTAGGCATGGCTTAGCTGTGTCCTCTGCTTAAGATCTCAAAAGGTTGCAATCAACATATTGGTTGGGACCATGATATCATCTGAGGCTTGACTGGGGAAGAGTCTTTCTCCTAGCTCACTCGGATTATTGACAAAATTGTTTCTTGTGGTCCTTGTAGGACTGAGAACTTAAATTTCTTGATAGTTGTTGGCCAGAAGTCACCCTTGGGTCCTTGACATGTAGGGTCTCCCAACACGAACAACCTGCTCCCTTAGAGCAATTAAGGATGGAAAGACTGAAGCAAGATGAATGCTACAATCTTATACACATGCAATCATATACGTATGATCACATACTTCCCATCACCTTTGTCATGTTATATTGGTTAAAAGCATGTCACAGGCCCTGCTCACACTCAAAGTCATGAATACCAGGAGATAATGGTCACAGGGGTCTCCTAGAGTCTCTCTGCTATAGTAGTCATCACTGATTGAAGTGTCTGCCCAACCCGGAAACAATACTCTTTTTAAGAACTGGGTCGACCTTGGCAGCCATATTTGTGCAATGGGAGTCTGCACTGTGATCAGAATTTACTGAGGTACATACAGGTAGAGATCTGGCCCAAACTGAAGTAATCAGATCCTTCCAGGATTTTTGGCATTGGGATTTACAGACAGCCCATTAGTCTGAACTGTTTCCTTTTAAGGAAAAGGGCAACCTGTTGTTGGGTGACCTTCTTCCAACATGTGCATATGGGAGGAACAGAGAGAATGAAGTTGAGCAGAAATGAACATGAGGTTGAACTGCAGAAAAAAATAGTAGGGATGGAGAGAAAATTTTGTCTGCATTTCCAACAGCTATGCAGAGGCTTGTTCTAGTTTCCCATATAACCCAGTGACTTTTGAGCTTCAGGTCTCTTCCAATACCCTGTGAGTAAATTTTCTACTTTGCTGAGGCTTGTTCATGTTGGCTCCCGTTACTGATCAAGGTAAAGAACTGTGACTGAGTTGAGATGTCACAGTGGGCCCAAGTATCCTTCACTTACCATCTGTCCATCATCTGCCCACCTGCCAGGTACACTTAACATGAAGGGTTCTGGGTTGACAAGAGCAAACTGGACTCAGGATCCCCACCCTCACCAACTCACAGCCCACGGAAGCACCAGGTAAGCAGGGTGACAGGTGGGAGGTGCTGAGGAGTACTGTGAGGGAGCACACCCCTGAACCCGTGAAATAGGTCTTCCAGGAATGCTTCCTGGAGGAGGTGACTAAACCAAGATCCACAAGGTGCAGAGGAACTAACCAACAGCAGGAGTGAGGAGAGAAGGTTGTTCTGGACAGTGGGGTATGGCATGTGCAGAGGGGACAGGAGCATGGCAAATCTGAGAATCAGAGGGCCTCGTGTGTGTGGAGACCTTCCATGGAAGTAGATAAGGAGGCTCACATTTTACATGTCTGTCCCTCAAAACCATTACCTCTTTGAAACTAGGGACTGCGTGTTTTTATTATTATTATAAATGTCTAGCTTGGCACTTAGGGATTTATTAATTAAAAATTGTGTCTGGGCATTTTGTTTACTTTTTCTTTATACAAATTAAAATCTATTCCTTTTAGTGACCAGAGCTATGACTTTTCACAGATGCATACAGCTATGTAACTACCACCACAGAACAGGTCCACCTCCAACAAATTCCCCTCGTGCTGCTGTTTGTGGCCAACCCCTCTCCTTGCCCTTGCTGGTATTTACATACATAGTATTTTGTTTGATTTTCATATCCACCTCCATGGTCTAGATAGTATTCTCTCTATTTGACACATGAGGAAAGCAAGGCACAATGGAGTTTTCTTCCTTCTTTCTCTAGTTTCATTCTGGAAATTGGGTGATTGGCGTGTGAACAAGGGGTTCCATTCTCTCAGATCTCCAGTTAAGACACTCAGATTTCTCAGGTCACACACAGGAAAAGACCAAGTCAGGTCAGAAAAAATTCATTTCCCAAGTCTTGGGCTCTGTGCTGAAAGGATATAAGAACAAAAAACCAGCATTATCCCTGGGTCAGCTCTGTCTCTCCTGGCCTTTTGCTGAAGGGCTAAAGGCACACGTTTTCACAGAACCAGTAATACGCAACCTTCTTCATAAGAAATGTTAGGACAGCTGGCTTCCAGATCCTCCAATTGTTATATCCTTTGCAAGAAATACCCATTAATTATTTTTAATCATCTCTTGATTTTACCAAGAAGGTCATTATTCTACAGGCAGTACACTGATAACTTGGGGAAGGTTTTCATGTTGCTCTCTTCGTGTGGTGTGGTGTGGTGTGGTGTGGTGTGGTGTAACTTTCTTTGTCATCAATACATACGTCAAACAGGCTAACCAGAATATTTCCCCAGCCACAGCATATGGTTGGGTCATGCAAACAACCATCGTAAATCCTCATTGACAATGGCCCAAAATGATATCGTGACCTGGTCCCCTTGGAATCCAGATTTATGAAGATCTGAATGTGCGAACAGAATGTTAGGAGCATGGGTTTTTAAAAATGTGCCACGTGACTACGTCTGTCTCTTGATATGGCTACTTGCCTCCATATGTGGCAAGTGAATGAAAAATACGTTCAGAGGTATTCGAAAAATTCTTGCGGTGCCTCTAAATAAGCTTACCTAGAGTTCAGCGCAGAGTAAGCACCCAATAAATATTCGTGGAGTGAGTGCACGAAGGAATAGATGAATGAAGTGGAGCTTGACTTACAAAATCATCTCATTTTTCTAGGAAGCAGCTCATACTAGGAAGGCATACTTGGTTGCCTTTCCAACGCCTTTCTCCCTTTCCTATTTGTCAATGCACACCCAATTTTGGTTCAGAAAACCTCTCTATCCCCGGCTCCAGGGGTAAATCTTAACTTACTCTAAGCCAATCAGAGCATGGCATTTTTTTTTCATGGAGCTTGTGATTGGTCTGAGAATAGACACGTGACCTTCTTAGCCCGATCAGACTGAAGGAGATGAGTTCAAGTTGTGGCATGGGGAAAAGTTTTCCGTTCCTTCTGAAGGGGATGGGCAAGGAAGCCGGTTACTGTGTTTGCTGCTCTAGAGTTTTCTCTCCCATGTAAACAAGACTCTGCCTGGGCTGCCCTACTGACCCTTTGACTTTGAAGGGAACTAGCTTTGGTTTGAGGCTGGTGCCGTACAAAACAGAGTGGGACAGAGCCTCTTCCTTGATAAGTAGTTGAGCTCCTGAACCTTCCTGGAGAACACCCAGATTCTGGACCACTTGTTATCTGAAAGAGTGATTTCTTTCTGATTTAAGTCAACTTGCGTTGGGGTTTCTGCTGTCTTCCCCTGAAAACAAAACAAAACAAAAATCAAAATAAAACAAAAAAACTAAAGTAAAAGCTTGAACGTGAGAAGAGAATAAGAAAGGAAAGAAGAACGAGCTTGGTTATTTTGTGTGCTTTAAGTAATAACATCACCCTTTGCGCGCACGGCACATGTAAATGTGAAGATCACTTTCCGAACTTTATGGCAAGTACCACGGGGAGGGAGGAGTCTTGTTACGCTGATTTCACTCAGGTCCTTCAGGGAAGCCTTACCCGTCTGGAAAAGAAGTCCTCCTTGTCTAGTTGGAAGAACGGAGTATTTTTCTCTCCCTTGCTAGTTTTGCTCGGTTCTTCTGGCACGGAGAAAGAAATTTCTATCCTCACATACCCCACAACCCTCCCATGTTATCAGCCATTCATACAATTGTCCCTCTTACTAGTCAATGAAACTTAGAAAACACCTTAGCAAATATTCCTTTTGAAGTTACTATAAGCAGGGTGCCATTCAAGTTACACACACACAAATATAAAATGGCTCTCGGTTACAAAGAGTGTACCTTCCCATTGGAGTGACAGGGCATAGACAGTGTTGGAAGACCTGAGTAAATAGAAATACAAGACTGTGTTAATCATCAAAAGACCGTATGTCATGGATTCCTGGATGAAAGGAAAAGAAAGTAGCTTGAATTCAAACACATTTTTGTCTCTTTCCTCATCGCCATCCTTTGCTTATAGGGCTGCAGGGTTTTTACGTCTACCTGCCTCTACACCATGTGTGACCTGATCCATTCTCCACGCTGAAATCGGTGAGATCTTTGCAGAGAAGCAAAACAGACCATGGCGTTTCTCTGCTCTTCCTGCTGTGCGGGCTACAAAAATGCCCGTCCAGCCTCTGCAGCCCAGTCTCAAACCGTGCCTTATCCTATGTTTTATCCTATGTTTCTGTCCCTCTGGGGGCTCCCCAGTCCCACCCAGCAGAGGCCTTCATGTATGCTGTTCCCTGAGCCTGGAACACACTTCCCCCTCCTCTCAGCTAGTCAACATCTACTCTCCTCCTTCCAATCTTGGCTCAAGCATCTTGTTCTTAGAAAAGTCTTTTCTGACTTGGCTGAGTAGGACAAACAAACCTGCCACAGGCTCTCATTGCACCGGGAATCTTTCCTTCACATTCGCCCGGTTGCAGTGCTATGGTTGTTTGTGTTATCATTTGAAACATCACCTATATCCTACGCACGCCTCCAGGTGGACAGGGGTTTTATCTGCATTTACTCACCATTGAATCTCCAGAGTTTGACACAGTGTTGAGCATGTATAGTTGCTCAATATTTATTAAAAGAGTGAATATATAAAAGTACAATTCACACTCACTTTGAGTCAGACACCATGCGACAAACCTAACCACATCATCATTTACTCCTTGAAACCACCCTATGAGAGAGGTGCTATTGCTGTCCCATTGTATAGCTGAATATACAGAGGCTTAGAGAGAAAATAATGTGCTCGAAGTCATATGCCAAGTAGGTGACAGAGCTGGGATTCCAGCTAGGCACATGGCTTGCTTCAGATACTGAATTCTTCACCATGACCTCCACCATGCCTCACAGATGAAAGAAAGCTTAGAGAGTTCGGAGGGTGAGAAGCTTAATGAGTGCAAGGAGTTTGGGCTAGTCCCGTGTTGCTGTCGGTTGAGCATCCAACTCTTAAATTTTTTTTTTTCAATGTTTATTTATTTTTGGGACAGAGAGAGACAGAGCATGAACAGGGGAGGGGCAGAGAGAGAGGGAGACACAGAATCGGAAACAGGCTCCAGGCTCTGAGCCATCAGTCCAGAGCCCGACGCGGGGCTCGAACTCACGGACCGCGAGATCGTGACCTGGCTGAAGTCGGACGCTTAACCGACTGCGCCACCCAGGCGCCCCTGAGCATCCAACTCTTGATTTCAGCTCAGGTCACGATCTCATGATTTGTGAGATCGAGCCCCACGTCAGGCTCTGCACTGATAGCACGGAGCCTGCTTGGGATTCTCTCTCCCTCTCTCTCTCAAAATAAATAAACTTAAAAAAAAAAAAAAAGGCAAAATGGCTTTGGCCAGAGAGAAAAGGTGCATAGCAACACTGCTGGCATAAAGACGCCTTTGAATGGAGCTTTCCTGCTGACTGTGTGAATTAGAAGATGACAGCCCATCCTCCCTGCTGATGCAGCCCCATCCCAGGACACGCAGGATGATGAGCCAGGCACTGGCTCAATGTCGGGTCCTACTTCCCCCCTCAGCTGGGTGCTTTGGGGCAGGGCACAAACCACAGAGCTGTTTGCAGCACCATGCAGGCATAACAGCAAGGAGTGAAAAATCCATTTGGCTAGAGTGGATGCCTTTTGGGGGAAATGCAAATGTCTAAGACTTGCGCTATCTAATATAGGACCTGCTAGCCACATGTGGCTAGGTAAATTTAAATGAATTAAAATTAAATTTAGCATTCTGTTTCTCACTCTACCCACTTTTCAACTGCTTGTTGGCTACATGTAGCCGACAGCTACCACACAGCACAACACAGAGAACATTTCCATGATTGCAGAGAGTTCGGCTACACGGCACTGGTCTAGAAAGCAAGCTGGAGCCAGGGTTTATAAAAGGGAGCTCAGCCTTCATGCCATGGGCCATGGGGAGTCATGAAGGAGCTGTGTGCGACGAAGTGGTCTGACTGAGGTAACGGCGCTGGGAACAGTAATAATTATCATTTACAGAGAGACTCTGATGTGCCACATAGAGTATAAGGGCCTCACAAGCACGATGTTACTTCAGCTTCATGAGAGCCCTACAAGGCGCATTTATTATCTTCATTGCATAGGTGAGAAAGTTGAGGCCCAATGAGGCTAAAAAACTTACAGCTGCAGGTCTGTCCGACCCCAAAAGGCTTTACTTTGCACCAGGCTCCTACTCTGTACCCAGATTAGGCTGATCGTGGGCGTGGTTCATTCAACAAGGCAGAGAGGGAGGGCAGGGCAGCCTCTGAAGTATTCTAGGCAACAGATGATAGTGGCTTCAATGGGGGGTCATGAGCTTCCTTTGTAGAAAGCTTCAGATGTTCCTTGTTCTCTGTTCCTGGCCTACAGTTTGCTATGGTCTCCCTCCTTTCCTCCCTAGCCATTAATCTCAATGGGCTACATTTTCTTTGGAATCATCTTTGCTTATCCTTTTGCTCCTTGTGTTGGTGTTTTCAGAGAAAATTGTGTTTGCATTAGGTTTTAACCTAATAAATTTTTATCCCTGGGAGGACGCCTCCTGCCTCATCCTGCCGTTAGGCCTCCCCCTAGAGATCCCAGGACACAGCTGGAGAGCTTGTGTGGGCCCCACCACGAGCCAAGCCCAGAAATCCCATCTGGAAATGTACGTGGCAGAATCCTTCTTTCTTCTCCCGCACCCCCCCCCCCTCCATAAATGGAAATGCACCAATGGATCCCACTTCCTGCTGGGACACCGGGTCTTTTTGCCTTTTGCCTTTTAGCATTGAAGGTAAAGGTTTCACATGGAGTGGTTCTCTCTTCATTGCAAGCGATAGCACACCTGAGTTTGTTAAGTTTTTCAGCTTCAGGTGAGTCCCGTCTAGCAATAGAGATGGGTTGGCCCTCCCCTAGTCTTGTAGACAGAGCTGGTTTCCGGTATTTGGTTTCACAGGTAATGGGCAAGCAGACCCCCATGAACTCCTCCAGGCAGTCTATGAGAGGAACTGTTGAGCACCTCTGTGTGACTGCTGGGGAAACTGAGGCACGGGAGGAAGGAGAGAATTCCACATGCATCAGAATTAAAGAATGAGAAAGAAAACCATGACATCCAGGTTGCCTGGTCATGCTTAAACCACAACCCACACTTGCCTATTTAGTTACAACAAACACAAAAGAGATAAACATAGATGTAAGTTAGTCTAAACACCAAATTATAGAAGTTTTTCCTCTGATGTCTAGTCAGCCATCCCGACCCTTATTGAAGGATAAACCAACTCACAACAGCTGTGGACAATTATTTACTGTAAGTCAGAGACTAAAGAACTTGGATAATGAAGTGAATTCAGCATTAGGAGGAGAGCAACGGGCTTGGTACCAGAAAATTACCTTTTAAGTCAGCTCTTGAAACCCAAAGATCAAGGTACCGAGTTCACGACAGAAGAGGTGTGAGAAAAGCCTAGGATGTGTGGAGCAGTGGGCTTTGCTCACACGTGAGGGGGGTTACAAAAATGCACAGCCACACCTGCACCTTCCTCAGCCTAGAATGGTCCGGGAAGACACTCTATGCAGATGCTACTGGAATGATGTGTCCCTCGCTGTCCATAAAAGTGATCTACAGCTGGCTGTGGAGTTACCCAGCCGTCTTGGCTACTCAATAAGAACCAGATTTGGATTCCCTCACTCGGGCTGTCAGATTTTACAGCCACCTGATGGTCTCCTGGCAGTGTGGCCTCTCAGCAAGACACTGAGAAGTGGGGGCTCAAACATTTGGCATTCAAAAAAGGGACGAAAGCTTTGCATAATTCGGGAATGAGTTCAGAGCCAATAGTGTTTACACTCCATGCCAGGAGAGCATTTTAAAGCCAGTGAGGTGCCTCTAAGCCGATAAGGTGCTATTACCTTTAAATACATCGCTTTGGCCCTTTGATAATAAGTGGTGTTTTAAAGTATTTGAAAAATACCATCCACAGTTTCAAACAGGATATGTCACCTCTGCACTTGAAACTTCCAAGAGAAAAAGAAGCTTAGCTTGAAGTTGATGTACTTAATTAGAGACATATAATCTCTCTCTCTCTCTCTCTCTCTCTCTCTGTCCCTCATCCTCACCTGTGCTGCAAAATAATGGAATCTGGCCACCCTGAGTGTGGCAAGAGAAGCAATGAAGCTACTGAATTTCCTCTCCAGGGGCCTCCTGCCTAGAGGCCAGCCCACAGTGCAGAGAAAAAGTTGTTATAAACACTCTGCACCCACTGAATGGGGCTCAGACCCATGATGCCTTCCAAAGCAAGCTGTCACCCTGAAGAGAAGCTGAGGACTTTGTGTTCTAGAATTTTAAACAGACCACAAAAGCCACTTGCTCCCAAATTGAATTCTGTGTCTGAACTTGAGAACGACTGTGGTCCTTATGATACAGATGACAACAAGCAGGGAATGTCATCATTGTCCTGGGCAAGATAGTGAGCATAATAGCATAGCAACAGAATAAGGTATAACCCACCCCCAACAAACAAACAAACAAACAAACAAACAAACAAACAAAAAACCAAACCCACAAAACATAAAAGACTAAGAACAAAGTCTAGAACTAGATACTGAGGTTCAAATCCTGGCTCTGCTCCTTGCCAATTGTGTGTGACTTGGGCCCACAACTTGAACTTAAGTGGTTGATAAATCCTTAAAATTTTGGAATGACTGAGAACTGGAAGTAACTTGACCGTCTTGTTCAACCATCATCCCATTAGCCTCACCCATGATGGTTCAATAAACTCCAGAACTGACAATCCTAAGCCCTTCTCACTATTTCTGCCAGAGAAGACCATGCTTGTGTCCACAGTGGCAGAGGAAGGAAGAAGAGAGGAGGGGGGTCTACTGTATCTCTTGCCAAATACATTGTTCTACATTGGGAAGTGTCTGACAATCACTCACGTTTTGAGGGTGGACAAGTAGGCTTTAAGTAGGCTTAAAGTTTAGGAGCTTAAAAGTTTAACTGGCAACTAAGAAATGGCTTCTTATTCTCTCTCCCTCCTTTCAAAATGCAAACTCCTTGTTTCTGGAGTACTACCATGCTGCCTTTCACTGTTTACTGTATACAGCCTGAAGTTTATGGTGGAATACAAATTTTCCAACTGGTCTACGCTATTCATCCAGTCTCAACCCTTAACTCACATCTGACCACACTGGCCATCTTCTGTCTCCTAGCATGTCACACACATCCGTAACTCTGGGCTTTTTATGCTATTCCTTCCACTTGCAATGTTCTTCCCCCCTTTTCTACCTAGCAAAGCCCTTCTTATGACTCAAGACCAAGGCCAGTTTTTAACTCCTCTGTAAGGTTTTCCTAGGCACTATCACTAATTCTAATAATAGAAAAGTGGAATACCAACTAAGTGTTGAGCACCATGCTGAATGCTTTCCATGTTTGTCTAATTTCATTCATGAAGTCTCACTCTAATTCCATGAAGTAGAGACCACTATTATCTCATCTTCAGATGAGGAAACCAAGTCTCACCAGAGTTAAAGAACTTGCCAAAGGTCATAGCTACTTAGTGGCAGAGCTAGCATCAAGTCCATATCTGTATGACTCTATGACAGAGTTCTTCCCCATCTGTCCATACTGACTCTCCCTGTAAACTTTACTAACATTTTGGGTTACATCATTTTCCCGGTTTAACTTTGTATCTTTTTCTCCCCTGATACATTAAAACTCTGGTTGTGTGTTATTCTGTTTTGTGTCTTTAATACTTAACTCTTGGCCCACACCAGATGCTTCACAGAAATGTGTTTAATGTATTGGATGGAGAAATGGATGCATGGCTGAAGGAACGAATGGATGGAGGGAAAGAAAGAATCAAGAAAGAAATATTCAGCTTCCTCAATAGGTACATATTCTGAACAAGCTAACCTCTTCCAAGTACACCAAACAATGTGTTTCCATAAACGAGAATGATAATACTGCCTGAAAAATGTACCTAGATATTCAATGTATATTTTACATTGATCTTGGACCTTATTAATGGCAGGGTATTCAAAGGAAAGTCAAATCCATACTATGTACACTGATGGCCATGGAAGAAGAGCCTAAAAATGTTGGACAAAGCAGAAAACATCAAGACCAGGTTATGACCTTGAAGAATGAAGATACATGCTCTCTGAGATCAGTATTTGAAGTTAAAAAAAAAGCCTTTATGTATTTCTCATGACTTGAGGGCCTTGTCTTTTGCCATGTTCTCTAAGGAAAAAAAATCTCACCCACAGATTTCAAATAGATAAGCTCACCGCTGCTACAAATTCAAGTGTTTAGACCACATCGACTTGATTTTTTTTTTAATTTTTTTTTAACATTTATTTATTTTTGAGACAGAGAGAGACAGAGCATGAACGGGGGAGGGGCAGAGAGAGAGGGAGACACAGAATCGGAAGCAGGCTCCAGGCTCTGAGCCATCAGCCCAGAGCCTGACGCGGGGCTCGAACTCACAGACCGCGAGATCGTGACCTGAGCTGAAGTCGGACGCTCAACCGACTGAGCCACCCAGGAGCTCCTCGACTTGCTTTTATTAAGGATGCATAAAAAGATCTAGAGAAAATGAGAACAGATCTTAGCCTTAGGAAAAAAATATATAGGGCACCAAACAGACACATTAGGGCAAGTTCAGAAGTCAGTACCTGTGGCTCAGTGTTCGACTTGGCCTGGCCAGAGTGTAAGCCTCCTCTCAGAGCATCTGAGCCAGTGTGGTTTTCATTTGGTGTTTTCAAAGTGTGTAGGCAACATGAGAGGCAAATGTGAGTTTCTGGGTAGGGATAGAGGGAAAATAAGAATTCTGAGTGATATATTAAAATACAAATCTCATGGTCTGCAAGGACTAAATGCTTTGAAGCAGCATCACATTTGGAAACTCCGTGGGGTGGCCATGTCCAGCTATGATGTAATTTCAGGTTGGCCTGTGAGGGGAAAGCCCGGGACTCTGCCTTGATGTGCTCTCAGTGTGGAGAGGCTGACCACTTGCCTGATTGGAGGCAGATGGGAGGTTTGGAAGGTGGATTAGGTAGAAGCTTTCTGTCATTTGTCTTTGACCCCAAAGGAATAAGTTGAGACCATGTTGTACAAAGAAGTCAATGATTCAAGCTTTGTAACCCCTATGGATATGGAGGTGTTCATTGAGTGTGAGAGACTCTGCCAAGGGCTTGATGTGATACTGCCTCCTTTAATCTTCACAAGAAACTCTGTGAGAGAGGTGCATGTTTGGCCATTTCATGGATGAGGGTAATGAGACTTGTCTAGTCCTTCCATAGTAGAGGCAGGAATTACACGTGGGCTTGTGTTCACACCAAGCTTCTCTTTTGCTCCTACCATAATGCAATACTAGCCACATTTTCACACATTTATTCAGGTCACCTCTAGGTTCTTGATGGCCAGGACTGTGCTTCACTCTCTTGTGGGACCAAGCAGTGCAATGTACATACAAACAGCTAAATAAATTGATTAAACCTTTTTTCTTTTTTTAAATAAGGACAGGTATATTTTTCATAAGGTTAATGTGACCTATGCACCGAGTCCAACATGAATGAATTAAGAAAGGAATTATGGAAGACTCAGGTGGGACCATGTGAAGGTACCATTTTATACCAAGATATGTTGAACCTAGGAGCCAAACAAAGGGTATTTGTTGCTGGAGGATAAATGTTCTGTTCACTCGGGAACCAAGACCACTTCAAAGACCATTTGTTGGCTCAGTGAGAAGCTGTTGCCAAGGTGAAGAGTCCCTATGTCCCAACTGCCCATAAACATGTCTTCAAACAGCAGGAAGGAGCCGTACAAAATGGCTGTAGTAGCCAGAAGAGGCAATGGAGACTCAGGAAATGGATGCGTCTCCCTCGGTAGCACTGACTGAGCCAGGAAGGGTTCCACGCGCCGACTGGCCAAGACAAACACAGCCCAGCACTGACAGAGAGGCAGCCATTGGGGAACAGCTGAACCACCACAGTCATGCAGCCTCTCGAAAGATTGTTGCCGCAAGAGCAAAACCATGGCCTGTGGCTTCCTGCCGTCCTCTCTGGTACACAGCTTGGGCTTCCAATGACTCATGGCCAGTGGTGTGCCAAGATTTCACATCCCATCTCTGATGCAGCCCAACCTGCTCAGAGCCACGGCCCTTCCCACTGCTTCCTCCTCCTGAGGAGCTTAATGAGGGGGTTAACGATGAGCAGGATGTGAGTGGACATCTTCACACGAGCAGCCTGGTTGTAAAACTGGCCGTGCACAATCACGGAAGGACAAAGCGGGGGGTCAGTAACTATCAGCTGTGCTGAGCCAAGGCTGCTATGTCTTAACTCTGCTGGTTGTGTGGGGAGGAGAAGAAACTAACATTTATTAACTTCAGGCCTCTAGAGAGATGGTACGGTTCATTGGTTAAGAGTGTGGGCGTCAGATTGCATCTGGCTTCACCACTTACTAGCTGAGTGATCCTGGGAAGTTACTTATCCTCTGGAACCTCAATATTCCCATCCAGCAGAAAAAGGAAGAATAGTAGTATCTACTCCACCAGAGAGTTCTGAAGATCAAATGGAGATGATAAATGTAAAGTTTGGTAAATGTTAGCTTTTATCATTGTTATTATTGCCACTGATTAATCAAGTTTGGTTGGTGCTGGAGCTGAATAACAGAAAGAATTATTTCTGAGGAAATTAATACCTGTTATTGAATAGAATGCTTTATGGAAGTTGAACGCTGGACTACAATTAGAAGTTGGACGAGAGCCTCCACCCCAGCACCGACTGTGTTCTATGGGTGATTAAGCCCAAAGACCTTTTGGGATCTGTGTATACTTCAGGAACAGAATGACCACAATGACCATCTGACTCCCCACTTGACACCATCATTAATGATCCAAACTCCAATCACACATGAGCCTGCTATTCAATTCTGCCGAGACACACTGATGGCTTATCACATGGCAGGCACTTCACTAGGCACTGGTGTTGGGGTGGAAAAGGGTAGGGAATATAACAGAGAGGGGTAAAGCACAGCCCCTGTTTTTTGAGATGTTAGTAGGAGAAATGGACACATGTACATTCGACTATTATGAGGTGGGTAAATCATTATTCCAGTGCTGAGACAAACTACATGGTTGATACCTGTGAAGTCTTCTTAGGAAGGTATTTTGAGATGGATTTCAGAAGGTGATGTGAGGGGGAAGAAAGCAGATTAGATAAAGAGATTATCTCTTGTACAAGCAGTAGCCTATAGTGGAAGGAAGGGATACACTGGAAAACAAAGTTGAAAAGGTGGGGAAAGACCATGTTCTGTAGACTTCTATCAGGCAGAAAGACTTGGGACTCTGTTCTTTGTTTCGGGAATCAATATGCATTGGGAATATAGGCTCAGGCATTGACACTGAAGAGAATGTGAATCATGGCTCTTCCGGTGTATATGGGGTGGCCTTCAGTCTCCTCATTGTGAAGATTTCAGAGGGTTGTGGGTGTACACAGGCTGCTCAGCACAGCATCTCAGTCCGGTAGCTCTTGCTATCATTGCCAGCAATCAAGATGCTGTTATAAGAGCTTAGGGTGAAATGAGAGGCTCTGGACAACGACAGTGGAAAATAAAAGAAAGGAATGTGCCTTTCAGAGGCACAATAGGGAAGGTAACAGCCTATGGGGGTGTGAGAAGTGAGAAAGGAGGAGTCAATACTGCCTCAAGGATTCAAGCCTGGGAAATGAGTTTAGGATGGCATTACCAATGTAATGGAAAATTCGTGGAAAAGGATCTCAGTTTGGGGTATAGTGAATCAAACCTGGCTGGTAAGTCCTTTAGGTTGGTCTTTCCCAGGGGAATTTCAAATGCAAAGGTCTAAATTTCAGTAGAATTTTTAGGATAGGTGATTTAGATTAGAAGATCTTATATGTAGATGTAAAGTCCAGCTTGAGAAGATGTCCGTGTAAGGGTCTTTAAGAGCAAGAAAGTTCGTGGGGACTAGAGAAGGAACTAGACGGATACCATGTACCAGAAATAGAATGAGGTGGGTTTTCAAAAGGGCTGCGGTGGTCTGCTCTGCAGAGAGAAGTGAGGCCGTTAGCTTGTGATGGCTTCCTTGAGCATCCCAGGAGTGCAAGGAGGAAGCTAGTTTGTAAGGCATTATGGAAACCACAAAGGAGGGGCATGCTGTGTGCCTCATTTACAAAGAAGTTCAGAAGTGAAAGGAATGTGAGAGCCTGAGAGAGGTTAAAACCAATCTAGAGCAAGGCAGGAGTGAGTTTTGAATGGCAATTATTGGAACAGTTTGTAGGAAATGTCCACTGGAGAAAAGAGGAAGATGCATAAGAGGAAACAGGCTCTTGATGATTTAAGGAGAAGCAGGAAAGGCATTATGGTGTCAGGAGGGATGTTAGCTTTGGAGCAAACCAGGACCACATCTTACATGAAATCCAGAGCAAGGAAGAAAGGCTGTGTTTTAAGGCAAAGATAATTTTAGTTGGGTAGTTGGTGCAGTTTGGTTTGATGTATCTTTATTTTCTAGTAAACTGGAGATTTACCTTTAATAACTTAATGAACTTCCCTAAATTAAATACACACACACACACACACACACACACACACACACGGAGTGTGATTTTCTCCACTTAATTCTCTTGAAAGGCAGAGCTGGGGAACAGAAATAACCACAAGAGTTGACCTGGAGTCAGGAGACTAGGCTAGTCACCTCATTAAATCTCGGTAATCTGACCTACACGAGGAGAATGCAGAGCACACTGGGGTTCAAATGAGATAATGTAGGTTTCTGGCCTTATAAAATTGATCTGTAATTACCTAGCACTTGTTATTTTGCTCATGACTTGAAGAAAGAACCATGTCTGAGACATGAGCAACGTGGAAAGTTTGTGCAGTGCTTTGTGCTATTGGTAGATAGCGTGTGATACAGAGGAAAGCGAGGCTATCTAGAAGTCAGTCCTTGTCACATGCTCTGAGAAATGTGCCACTATAACACTGGGGAGACTTCATGGACTTTCCACTAAGGAAGGAAGGCCCCTTTTCTCCCGACTTTTTCCAGTGATGTCTCCAACATGGTTTGGAATGACTCAAGCTTTGGGACTCTTACCACTTCCCTTGTCATGCACGTTTGCCATTTCCCAGATTTCACCATTAGGGCATTTCCTGAAATTCAACCCAATGTGTTCCTTTTTTTTATGATTTCAAAGAGGATTCTGTTTCAAACCTCAGCTGTCAAATGGGGAACCCAAATGTGAACAGTAGCGAATTTGACTGTGACATCAGAGTTTCCAATGGGAACCCGACTTTCCATCCTGAGATCCAATACCCCCTTGATTCAGTATTTTAAGAATAATGCACAGGCTTCCAGACCTCACTGAGGTGCCATTGCTGGAGCCAATAGCAGCAGGACCCCAAATTTCCTTTGAGGTTGGCAGCCTGCAAGGACTGCCTGCCAAGAACCCCTTGGAACCTCATCACCTTTCCAAGACCCTGTTTTTAAGAAGATCAAAGTATTCTCCTCATACTGGTGAAAGCCAGAGGTCCAGGTCAAGGTGAATGAGTGTGGGACTCTGAAGGAAGCTGGCAGAACATCAAAGAAGGATTGGGTGGGGCCTGAGTCCTTTCTTTGAAGACTCTTTTGCGTTGTTTCTCAGACTTTTTCAGTCTGACACATCACTGAACTTGCCTCTGCTTCCATTCTAGTCTTTACAACCCCTATTCAGCTGCCCATTAGTTGAGTCACCTGATGCTTGAATTCCTCAGGTACTTCCATGTTCCAAAACCCAATGAACATAGATACTGATTTATACATACAGAGAATAAATACCCATGTCCACCCACATGCACCAAACATTTTATTGTAAACCCTGAACTCACAATTTAACTTTCTTTCCTTTTATTCTGGAAGTGCTTTGCTATAGTCCCCATAGCATACTTAGTTGCACATCTCCCCCACAAGACTATACATGGCCTGAGGGGTTCTAGGTAGTTTAGCTGAAAGCATCTTTGCTGCAAGCATTTTCCCCACAACTATTTTCACTGCATAACTAATTGGCCATAAGGCAATTCTGGTAGGAGTCAGGGAGAGGGAAGAAGGGAGGGAGCTGTCTGTGGCTATAAAAGGCTATAAAAGGGTAATGGAACTGTTCTCTATCTTGACTGTGGCGGTGGCCACACACATGTGATAAGTACCATAGAACTAAATACACACAAGCTCACACAAATGAGTGCATGTCATTTGGTCATCTGAATCTGGTCATCTGAAATCTGAAATCTGAAATCTGAATCACATCAGTATATTTTATCAATTTCCTGCTTGAGGTAGAGTTGTGTAAGATGTTACCAGTGGGGAAACTGGACAGAAGCTGTAGGGGATCTCTTTGTATTATTTCTTATAACTGCAGGCGAATATGCAATTATCTCACAGTAAAAAGTTAAGCAACAACAACGGGCTACTTCTCATTTGTGCTGTGTGTCCTACTTAGTAGGATTGGTGATTCTAGTCCATGTGGGTGGTGTGGGATATTAGAGCCTCCACCATCTGGGGCATCACCAGTCACCCCGTCAAGGAAAGGGAAAATAGCAAGTTACTCTGCGGCTCTTAAAGGCTTCCAGCTGGTAGTGACACAGTCCTGTTTCATTGGCCAAAGCCAGTCCTTTGGCCCTCCTAACCTCCAAGAGGTAGGGAGGCTTAGTCTTGCCATATGTCTAGAAAGAGAAGAATCAAAATATTGGTGACAGTACCAATGATCACAGCTGTTGTTTAAGATGAAATAAATGGTTAAAATATTCATAAAATATTTTGCATTTGCCTCATTGTCATGTGACCAATAAGTGACTTGCGCTGAATGATAAATCAAATATAGGGAAACATAAATATGAATATGACACCAGTCACTGTGGATAAAACTTTGTATTGGGCCCGAGTTTCATTTCTTAGGGAAAGTATGAGCTTTCTGAAAAAGACAATGAGAATATTAAAATATATTTTTAAATGCATCTGTATAACATGACCATTTCTCCTTGGCTTTTGCTCTTACTTCCAAGTGCATGTGAAAAACAACTGCCCTTTACATTTTCATAGAAGTAGTGCTTGCAACTGACCTTTAGTTTTTCAATCTGAAGGCACAAATGGCCAATTTAAGATGTATCTCAGACGTACGTGAAAGTTTCTACATGTTGAGGGAGGCCACGTGGAGGGCATCGGGATGGGTGGGCACAGGGGGATCAGAATGACAGATTTCAGTGGACATAAGTGTAGGACAAACACCAGGAAGGCCAGGAATTTGCTAGGAAAAGGATAGTATCAGTCAACAAATAACCAGATTGCTCTGGAAATGACCAACTGAATGGTGTGGTTTTTAAAAATTAAATCAGATACCTTGCTACTTGTATGTATACCTAAGATATGGCCTTTAACTTATACTTTGTCAGAAGATAACTGTATTGATCAGAGTTGCTTAGGAATAGAGACAAAGGGAAACCTACCTTTATGGAGTGTCTATTCTATGCTGGTCACTGTCTATGGCAGCCACCTTTCATCTGCACAATGCCGTTATCAGCACTGTATTTTACAAATCCACAAAGAGAAGAGTGAAGTTATGCACCTAGAGCTGCCAATGGCACCCAAGACTGCCTGACTCATTCATCACCAGTTCCCTGGGGGCAGGACTGTGAACAAGAACACCATGACTGTGTTCAGGCTCCTTTTCCAGACTTTGTTAAAGTGCTTCCTTCCATGATGCCTAAGCTTCAGCCAGAGGACACCTGTCACAGCTCCTCGGGCCTAACCTTCAAAGCCTGACCTCTGCTCTTTTGAGAATGTTGTTCCTCCTACCTTTTCTTCCTTCTGTACCCCAATTCTTATTTATTTGGAGTCCTTGCTCATGTACTATCTCCTTCAGGTCTTCCTACATCATTGGCTTAAAATATTATAAATACAATGCAAGAAAGGAATGAATGAGTATGTGGACACAGAATATCTTCCCATAAAAGCAATGCTTCATTCCTTCTTTCTTTCCACAGTGATACTTCTCTACTGGAGGTGAGTAGCTATTTCAGCTCAATTCAGAAAACATGGATTGAGTTCTTCCTATTGCAAAACTCAGTGCCCAGAAGACTGGAGAATACAATGGTGGGTAAGAGCCTAGCCCCTGTTCACAATCCCACAAATAGCAGAAACTTTCTGTGAAATGAGCTCAGATGCAACTTGAGTGCCCCTGCCAAACTCTCAGCTCCTTGAAGAAGGAACTACATTTTCAGAGCTGGGACTCCACTTCATGTCTTTTCTAAGAGAAGTCTGACTCACATCCACATCCTTCATCAATAGCAAAGCCCAGTGCAGAATGACCCCATTCGTAGCCAAGTCAAGACCCGCCAGGCTCTGGGATGGATGGCCTCATCGCCCAGGATTGCAAATAGCTTATTGTGGCTTCAGCTGGTCCAAAATGATAAGGTTAGAAAACCAAACAATATTGTTCTGAGTGTTCATAAAAATAAGCAGAAATTAGAGAGGCCTTAACATTAAGAGTTATCATTTATTATTATAACCTTGCTCATTTCAAAAGTGATCCCAGAACATTTAAAAAAATTATAATAAAATAAGATGGCAACATAATACTACTATTTAAAATAAAATCATAGATTAATACCAGAAAACTCCAGACTATTCCATTTAATTTCATGTAGGGGAGTCTTTGAAATTAGGTTAAGTGACTCCAGGCTTTTTATTTATAGAAGCAACTTGGATGTTGGTCTGAGAAGTGAGATACTCAAGTTTTCAAATAAACTCGAGTCACAGAGAATTGTAAATAATGAAGAACCATGTGGATGAAAAAACAAATCTTTTAAATCCCCTATCTAATTGATAGGAAAAGCATTTCATATTAGATAAAACCTAATAAAAATATTTAAAGACAGGATGTAAAAATTACACACACACAGACACACACACACACACAACCTGTGCCAGGGTTCTGTATATTGACGGATAAAAGAAGGAAAAAGGAAAATGAGAAAGAAAGTTGCAGTGCTATAATAATTTTAAAAAAGAAAAAGCAAATCCCCTTCCTTCCCCAAGAGGAACCATAGAAATGAAGCTCAGGGTACAGCCTGGCTGAGGGCCCAGCCGGCCTGTAGTGTCCCTTTGTTTGGATTAGCAAAAGGCGCCCCCTCTGGGTGGATATGGCACTTTGAACACATGACTTGGCATCTGAAGAGACTCTATGCTAAGAAAAGGTACTTCAGCCTCCAGGGGATGCAGTCTCACCCGAGTGCTGAGTGCCTCAGCCCCCAGCCCCCTTGAAGTCCAGAGTGAATTTCACAACTGCCCCTGCTTGCCCAGCAGCATTTTGCATTAAATGGCTGGAGTCCTCATTCTAGATTTTGGGCTAAACCTCACCTCTCTGAGCTGTTTCTTCTGCAAAGTGAGAGGGCAACGCCCGCTGGGACCTGAATCAGATGAGCTTATGGATGCCATTCGTGGGAATATGCAGACGCACTTCATTAAATAAGCCGTGTTCCATTTACCTTTCAGGGAATAAAATGCTTTCCCTTTTTACCTTCTAATGCATTCTTATTTGATATTTTAAAATGTATTCACTCTCGGAGCACCTGTGTGGCTCAGTCGGTTGAGCATCCGACTTTGGCTCAGGTCATGATGTTGCCGTTCGTGAGTCCGAGCCCCGCGTCAGGCTCTGAGCTCTCAGCACAGGCTCTGTGCTGACAGCTCTGAGCCTGGAGCTTGCTTCAGATTCTGTGTGCCCCCCACCTCTCCGCCCCACCCCACTTGTGCTCTGTCTCTGTCTTTCAAAAATGAATAAACATAAAAAAATTTTAAAGTGTATTCATTCTCACATTTGTCTTCACTTACGTTTGTTTCTTCAAGTACAAATAATGATAAGTACACAATAATGATTACCAGTGGCTGACGACTTCCTGGTGCCCCAGGCATTGTGCCAAGCGCTTCCTATAACTTTCTGGTCTCATGTCATCTTCACAAGGTGGGAATGTCATTTCCTCCGTTGTACAGACATGAGAAGTGAGACCGAAGGGTTAAGTAACCAAAAAAGCACAACCAGGGTTTGAATCCACATCTCTGTGATTCACGGCTTCTGCTTCCAACAAATGAGCCTCTAGATCTGCTCATTGTGGAAAATCCAATAAGAGATAAGCAAAGAAGGAAATCGCAATCACCCTTGCTGTCACTTCACTGTTACCATAATGCTGTTACCTTCATGACACTGCTCTAACATTGTAGGATGGCTCCTTTTAGTCGTGGACTCAATAAAAAAGAATGAGGTTTTTCAACAGTTGAGGATGTGACTATTAATAGCTAGCCTTCACCACCAGTTTAAGAAGGAGGGAGAAAGACTAATATTGTCTGCATTGTAATTGCTTCCTCTTAGCCTCTGCAAGTGCCATTATTATAATTCCTAACATCATTCCTAGAATCATTTGTTCTTGTTAATAATTGCAGCAATAACCATTCAGAATCTCTGCCGCTTTGGCAAAGGCAGTCGAGGAAATATACATTGTATTTAATTAAGTCTCTATTAAGAATAAGTAGAAGGTGCTTAATCATGTTCATAAGCCTGTAACTACTCTCCTTTATCAGGGACTCCACTCGGGAGGCCTGTCACTTCTTACAGTTGACAGGCTACACATCACGCCCTGAACTGCCCCGCCACTGCCTTTGAGAAATATCGCCAGCAACTCATGCACACCATACCTCCAGATGTTGGGCTCTATTTATGGAACCCATCATGTGCAGTTCATCCTGATTTCAAAACACCTTCCCAATGTCAGAGCATGGACATCTTTCTTCGGTTCAAAATATCTGATTCCCTTGGTGTGAGCAACGCCAAGAGTTGCTCGTTCAAAAGCCCAATTGCTCTTCCATTGTTTTTGTCTGGGGATGGCCAAGAGAACTTTTGAGAGATTACTATGTGCCAGGCAGTGGATTGGACATTTAAAAATGACCTCTTTTAATGCACAAGCCAATCCTTTGAAATAGTTAATGCCCTCATTTTATAAATAGGGAAACAATCTTAGAGTGGTTAAGGGTTCTATTTTTCCTAAGCACACAAGAATCCTAGTAGCACATTTTTAATTACTAAACGATACTACCTCCCAGGTTGGGCATTAGCCCCAAGGAGAATAGGATGGCGGAGTCCCTGCTCTATCACCTGCTCTCTCTTCAGTGGCCTTCTGGCTTCAGTGAGTCCAAAAAGAGCACTCTCCAATAGTATTTTTCTCACAGAAAAAGAACAAATGATTCTAAAATTAATATGAAACCACAAAAGACCCTAATTAGCCATAGCAATCTTGAAGAAAAGGAAGAAAGCTGGAGGCATTACTCTTCCTGACTTCAAACTATATTACAAGGCTGTAGTAATCAAAACAGTATGGTATTGGCATAGAAACAGACACACAGATCAAAGGAACAGAATAGAAATCACAGAAATAAACCCATACATATATGATCAATGAATTTGTGAAATTGGAGCCAAGAATATACAATGGGGAAAATAGTTTCTTCAATAAATGATATCAGGAAAACTGGACAGCCACATTCGAAAGAATGAAAGTGGGCCACTATCTTACACCATACATAAAAATCAACCCCAAATGGAGTAAGACTGAAATGCAAGGCCGGATGTCTTAAAATTCCTAGAAAAAAACATAAGAGGTAAGTTCTTTGATATAAGTCTTGGTGATGATTTTTTGGATTTGACACCAAAAGCAAAGGCAACAAAAATCAAAATAAACAAGTGGGACTACATCAAACTAAAAAGCTTCTGTAAAGCAAAGGAAACAATCCACAAAATGAAAGGACAACCTATGGCATGGGGAAAAATATTTGCTAATTATATCTCTAAGGGGTTAATATTCAAAATATATAAAGAACTTATACAATTCAATAGAAAAAAAAAACCCGACTAAAAAATGGACAAAGATATGGAATAAGCATTTTTACAAAGAAGACATACAAATGGCCAACAGGTACATGGAAAGGTGCTCAACATCGTTAACCATTAGGGAAATGCAAATCAAAAGCACAACAAGATATCACCTCACACCCGCCAGAATGGATATTCACAAAAAGACAAGAAAGAACACGTAGTAGTGAGGATGTGGAGAAAAGCAAATCCTCGTGCGTCGTCAGTGGGAATGTAAACTGGTGCAGCCACTGTGAAACACAGTACAGAGGCTCCTCAAAAAACTAAAACTAGAATTACCATATGATCCAGTGATTCCACTTCTGGGCATTTATCCAAAGGAAAGGAAGTGACTATCTCAGAAAGATCAGCACCCCTATATTCACTGCGGCATTACTTACAATAAAGTAGACACAGAAACAACCTAGGTGTTAATGGGTAAGTGGATAAAGAAAATGTTCTATATATCTATAGATATCTATATCTATATATCTATAGATCTCACATTTTTTTATCCACTTATCCACACACACATATATATTATACATATACAGTGAGACAGAGAGAGGAATATTACTCAGCCATAAAAAGAAGGAAACCTTGTTCTTTATGACAACATGGATGGAGCTAGAGAGTGTAATGCTAAGTGAAATAAGGCAGACAGAGAAAGACAAATGCTCTATCATATCACTTATATGTAGAATTTAAAAAACAACTAAATCTATAGATACAGAGAGCAGGTTGGTGGTTCTCAGAGGCAGGGCTGGGGGTGGGCAAAATGGGTGAAGGCAAAAGATACAAACTTGCAGTTATAAAATAAATTAAGTCCTGGGATATAATATACCCAGCATGGTGACTTTAGTTTAAAAATACTGTATCGTATATTTGAAAATTGCTGAGAGAACTTTAAAGTCCTCATCACAGGAAAACTATGTGTGGTGACGGATGGTAACCAAACTTATTTTGGAAATCATTTCATGATATACATATACATCAGATCATTGTGTTCTATATCTAAAAATAATACAATGTTATAGGTCAATTATGTTTTATCTGAAAAAGAGAGGGTGAGAGGGAGAGCACTCACTCCAGTAGAACCAGAATTAGTTTATTCGTCAAGTCCATTATCTTCATATTTTACCATCCCAGATCTGAGCCATGATCCACTTCCCTGTGCCATGATTGGGAAGTATTTTGGAAAGTAAGGGAGAATTCACATAGCAATTCCAACGAACCCAACACGGCTTGTTGAACAATTAAAGGAGCTGAAAATTACACTGTATTTGTAGAACTCTTCTAGAGTTAGTGCAATTTGGGAACAATACCAGAGATCAGATAGGACTCTATAAGGGAAAAGTGGCCCCTGGCACTATTTTTCACCCAGATACATCAAGGTAAGCTTGTATTACATCCTCGCTTGATCTAGTCTCAAAGGGAACAACCGGAGGGTTGTGGCCATGCTTGCCTGGTATCACAACCCTCCCAGGGGCAGGCAGCCCTTGGGTCCTCGTGGGAAATTCAAATGCTCACGATTCCAGCTGTGCAACGGACGTCATTCTCACTTTGTCTCCGCTGGTGTGGGATAGCTGAGGAAATGATACACTTGTCATCCTTACTTTCAAGGGAAAAAAAAGTCTCTATTACAAGGCTATCTATAGTTTTCCAATGTTTTCTCAAAGAAGGAAAAAGAGGACGTGTTGAAAGACACGGCTGCCTGTGGAACTGCTGAGTAAATTTTGGCCAGTTTAGCATAGTCATGAAGCTCCAAAAATATATTTTTTCCTGGTCCAAGGGAGAAGGAAACAGCTCCACCACTCCGTGAGAGATGTGCTGGACTTGACAGACCAAGAGGAAACCCACTTTTGCCGCTTTGCTCTAAAGTGTTTCCATAAGCCCAAATTTCTGGGTGGTTACAAGTGATTTGCTTCAACTTAGTTTCTTTCATTCAAATCTATAGAAAAAATGCCTGTCATAGGGAATGGAAAATAATTAAGACATTAGCCTTAGTGTTAATGTTGAGACGGCAAGGACCCATTAGCTTACGTGTCGATGCTGAATTCCAAGACTGTCGAACTTGCAGAACCCAGTGAGCCCCTGTCCTAGTCCACTCTTTAAGCTCCTCACCCCTCTGTTCTGGCCTTCCTCTTCTCCAGGGCTCTGCTGCTATCTCTTGAGTGAATTAACTTTGCCAATTCTGAGGATCCTCCTTAGTAATCTATTCAATATGTGCACTCCCTTTGGAAGAAATACAGTAGTCTGTGTGCATTTCCTATCTGCTCCTAATTTCCTATACTGTGAATTATGTCATCTAGTTTTTGTGCCGTTGCCAGTGGGAAAAGGCTGTCTAGAGCAATCTGGTCAGACTGCCTCATACCCCGAGAAACACCAATTAGATCACCGCAAAGTTGACTCACGCCCAAGAAGACCAACCCCAATTTCCTCTAGTGTTCCTTGTCGTTTGAACATTGAGCCCGAGGAAGGCTCTTGGATAAGTCATTTGACCCACAGTGCTTCTTCCAAGATCTCATGCTGTGGTGGGTCAGATTTGTACACATCTTACAAAAGTAATGGAAATATGCTGAGATAGTAAATCTAGGAAGAGATCCATTCAGACTATGGAGGGTGGCTTTTGATCCAGGCAGGAGATAAATTTTTATTGTTTTTTGTTTTTATTATTTTTTTATCTATTTAAAGTATAATTAACATACACTTTATATTAGTTTTAGGTGTACAATATAATGAGTCAGCAGGAGGTAAAGGTTTTGGATTCTCACACTTCTGAATTTAATCAGAGCAGCTGTAGAAGTGGAAAACCCTTGTGACTTACAGACTCAATAGGTTAGGGGTAATGTAATGTCCACACCTACACAATCAGTGAAGAGTAAAAACGCCTTCACATCAAATTATGTGGATACTTGTTTCCATTGTTTAGTTTGAAGCCCATGGGCAAAGCACATAATTTGAAGCTTTTGAGAAGTATTTTAATCCAATCTTGTCCCTTGCAGAATCCAGTTAAGGGGGCAGAAGATTAATCTCCAAGACTCCCTCTGGGATCCCTCTAAGATCCCAAGAAGTCACATACACAATCTGGTCATGTCATCCAGAAAAGTGAGAGCCTCTTTCCTACACCTCACCAAATGCTTCTCCCAAAATACAACCATATATGTTTTTCAGTTTCTTGTGATTCCATCCAGAAGCATAAAAATACCCTATATGTATCTGCTTTACGGTATAGAGATAATGTTATATATTTTCAACTAACAGGAATGTACTCAACACAATATTTTTTACTTTTTTTCTTATTAATTTAATAACATATCTATCTATTATTTACTTATTCATTTTGCTAGATGGAGAGCGTGAGTGGGGGCAGGCAGAGAGACAGGGAGAGAATCCCGAGCAGGCTCTGCACTGTCAGCGTGGAGCCAGATATGGGGTTCAATCGTATCAACCATGAGATTATGCCCAGAGCAGAAATCAAGAGCCTGACGCTCAATTGACTGAGTCACCCAGACCCTCCCATTTAATAACATATCTTAAAGATCTTTTTAAAAGAGCACACACATATCTTCATTGTTCTTTTTAAAAACTGTATGATATTCTGTAATGTGACCGTACTTTCATTAATATTTATTAAAAAATGAATCATTCTGAAAGTATTGCATGCACATCGCTAAAGTGCACAGGATTACAGAAGGACACATAAGGGAAACTAACATGTTTCTCTATTTCTCCATACCCCCTGAATTCCAATTCTCAGATCAAATAATTTTAATCCTTATACCAATTTCTTCTCCATAATTCTGAATTATATAATAACATAACTATCCCTTGATGTTTCAACCTTGGATGTTTTCTCTTGAATTCCCAAGAACTCAATCACTTACTTGTCTTTTGAATGCCAACCTTATACCAACCACAGAGCTACTCACCCCTTTCTCTGATGAGCTCCAATAAACCTCTCTTGGATATCACCTGGATTTCCATTTTACTGCATAGTATGAGATGGAGTGAGATCTGATCATAATAAAATGAGATCTGGCCAAACAAACAAAAAACTGAGCTTGATTTGCAATTGGCTGGGCGATAATATGAGTAATGCAGGACAATAATAATCACTAATATCAAAAACATTTAATATCATGAAAAGAAAATCTTGGTTCCTGCTTACGGGAGGCAGGATGAGGTCCCTGCAAAATGTCCGCATCCTAATCCCTGGAACCTGTTACTATGTTACCTTACATGGCAAAAAGGACTTTGCAGACATGATTAAGGTTATGGACCTTGAAGTAGGAAAACTATCCTGGATTTTCCAACGGGACTCAATCTAGTCACACGAGTCCTTATAAGTGGGGAGCTTTTCCCAGCTTCAGGCAGAGAATTGAGGCGAGGAACAGCCTTCCTGTTGCCGGCATTGAAATGGATGGAGGCAGGGGGCCTGGTGAGACCCATCCCAAACTTCTGACCTACACACTTGTGAGGCTACTTATTAAAACAGCAAAAGAAACCTAATATATCACTCTATGTTGCTTATGGTCCAGAAGGGGGAAAAGAAGCAAATTGGCAGTGAAAATACAGCAGGGAATCTTAGGGGGTGCAAGTGATTTGGCCCTGGCTTCATACTCGAAAAGAGCCTCAAATCTAAATTTGACTTTGTTGCTAAATGACAATACATATGCATATATGGTCATTGCTTTATGAGTACATCTGCCTGGTTTAAATCAACCGATTTTTAAGTGTATACAAGTAAATAATACAATTTTGTTACCTTTTTAAATTTTTTTTCAACGTTTTATTTATTTTTGGGACAGAGAGAGACAGAGCATGAACGGGGGAGGAGCAGAGAGAGAGGGAGACACAGAATCGGAAACAGGCTCCAGGCTCTGAGCCATCAGCCCAGAGCCCGACGCGGGGCTCGAACTCACGGACCACGAGATCGCGACCTGGCTGAAGTCGGACGCTTAACCGACTGCGCCACCCAGGCGCCCCTTGTTACCTTTTTAAAAAAAGGTTTATTTATTTTGAGAGAGAGAGAGAGGCAGAGGGGGGGGTGGGGAGAGAGAATCCCAAGCAGGCTGTACGCTCAGTGAGGAGCCCAACACGGGGCTTGATCTCACAAACTGTAAGGTCATGACCTAAGTGGAAATCAAAAGTCAGACGCTTAACCGACTGAGCCACCCAGGCACCCCAGTTTTTGTTACCTTTTAAAGCATTTCTTCATGTTTTAATATATTGCAGATCCTCAAAGAAAGTGATCTGAGCTTCTCTCCTGACCTCGTGGTGTATAGGGGGAAGGTTTGCCTCCTACCTACGCGGAAGTGCTTGGGAAAACAGCAGCATGCAAAAAGCTGCTGGGTGGAAGCAGGATGGTGTGTTCCACCAGGAAGGAAGGCCCATGCGAAGGTCAGTGGTGAAGACAGACATCATGGGCACACAGGACCGGAGAGGAGACCACTGTTTCTGGGTGTACTGATAGGGCATGAGTGTATAGATGATGCTGGAGACTCAGGCAGGGCCCGTTGGTGTAGGTCCTTAGCGGCTGTGCTTCGTGCTTGGACTTCCCCCTAAGGGTAGTGGGGAGCCATGAAAGGTAGAAGCAGGGAGGGGAGGGAGGGAAGGGTGGCGTAACAGGAGCCACACACTTGTATCCTCTCTGGCATTACTCCCTGGTTGTAAATGGATGTTGCCATTAGCTGCTCCTGCCTTCTCTACATCTTGCCTCTCTTCTGGGAAATGCTCTTGTATTTTTTCCCACTTTTCATGATGTTTTATTTTTAAAAATTTCTAACAGAAAAGTAAGGCATGAGATAATGAACACCCACAAACCCATTTCCTACATTTAGCAATGCTACCATTTTGCCATTTTGAGCAATCTATTTTCTTTTCCTGATACTGAAGTCAATTACAGACAGGAAGACATCTTGTCCTACAAAAGTTCAACATGAATCCTGAAGAAGGACCTTGTTCTACATAAGCCCATGTCAGCGTCTTGCCTAACATAACTGACAATGGCCCTATTATCATTTAAGCCCAGCCTATGTTCCCATTTCCTTCATTGTTCCCCAAAATCTCTTATAGCTGTTCTTTGTCTAAGATTCAATCAGAGTCATGCATCTTATTAGATTATTATTCCTCTTGAGTCCCTTTGAATCAGCATAGGCCCTCATTAGCACCCTTAGTTCATTTTCCCAAGACATTTCAACTTGTTAAAGAGATCAGGCCACTTGTCCGGTAGAATGTCCCACCTTCTGGATTTGTTTAATTGGTTCTTCACGGTGTTGATAAACTCGTTGCCTCCTCCTCATTCCCTGTAACTGGGCTTTAGGATCCTTAACACTTTTGCCATGAATACTTCCTTAGTGATGCTAGGTACTTCCCACTGCCTTCAGTTAGGAACCCAATATGTCTGGTGTCCCCACCACAACACATGGTCAAATCAATCTCTACTTAAGGCAATGCCAGAGACAGTTTTTCCACTTCTGAGCTGCAAGTGTCTGTAATAATAATACATTAGCACCATGTATATCCATTCTTGATTTATATTTGAATAGGGTTATTTTATGGGGGTTGCAAAATGGTCATATGCTTTTTGATCCAGAGGTGGGCTAAACTGTGGGAGTGATCAAATTCTTTTGTCCAGAGGATCAGCTAATATGGAAAATTTCTCATGTCCCCCATTTTCCTTTCTTATAGTTTTGCTTCTCTGGGTGTTGTCTGGAAGGGGCACGTTCAAGGTTGTCAGGCCTCATGTCCCTCCCTGCAGCCCATGCACACGCACACACATACCTAACCAGCAACTGAGGCTGCCTTTCAATCATTGACAGAATTGCAGCCAGACAGCCAACTTCCAAGAGTAGAAGGTGTAAGAGGCCGCAGGAAGCATGGAGCCCCCAAGGGGCCTCCTCTCACATGCATGGCCCTGTCACGAGAGTAGTCAATTGCCCATCTCCTGTTTGTTTTCTGGGGATCACCCAGCCGAGGAGGAATGGGGCATAAGAGATTCATTCAGGCCTAAGTTCACAGCAAGGAAGGAGGTCCTCACTAGAGACCCCAGAGACTTCTCATGACAACGAGAAATATTTCCAGTGAAATGCAGAGGAAGTTAAACTGACAGATGGTTCTTCTTCTCTTTTTTTTTTAAATTTTTTTTTTCAACGTTTATTTATTTTTGGGACAGAGAGAGACAGAGCATGAACGGGGGCGGAGCAGAGAGAGAGGGAGACACAGAATCGGAAACAGGCTCCAGGCTCTGAGCCATCAGCCCAGAGCCCGATGCGGGGCTCGAACTCACGGACCGCGAGATCGTGACCTGGCTGAAGTCGGACGCTTAACCGACTGCGCCACCCAGGCGCCCCATGGTTCTTCTTCTCTTAATGGAGTTCTCTCCCAGTCAGCGTCTCTGCCTTCTCTCCATGACACACGCGCTTGGCAGGGCTGCCCAGAACTTTCTTGTGAACGGGGATTCTGTTAATTAAATACCACTGTGCTTCCGGGAGACGTTTTCTAGGCAATTATTGATTCTGATTCAACCTTGTGGAAAGGTTCCCCCACATTCTTGGGAGACCTCCCTGAAATGGTAACCTTCCCCCAGTCTTTTTTTTTTTTTTTGCTTTTACTATTTTTTTAACCTTCTTTGTACATTTGGAAATTATATGATCCTCTAATAAAACCAAAATGAAAATAATTGGGTTTCTCAATGGATTCAAGTATTTGTTCATTTCCAAAACTGCAGACATTTTATCATTTTAGCTGCCTCTGTCCCCTCTGCAATTTTAAATTGTATACCTATTGGCTGTTATTTTCTCCAGTTCCTCAACCACTAAACAATTACAAATACAGGGATGCAGCTCAGGGGGCTTTCATGTGGCTCTTTTCTCTGGAAAAACCACTGGCTTGGCATCCTTTGGCTCAGCATGTTGGCCTAATATTCTGTCTGCTAAGGTAACATTGTGGTTTAGCAAAGGAAAGGGAAAAAAAATACAGGGGAAGTGGAATGCCACACTATGGTGTAAAAGACTTGCTTTGAAAATCACTAAAGATGCCTCAAGGTTCGGGAGGTCTGTGATTTCAGAACCGATGAATGGGGGTCAGTTCACAAACCCCTGGACATGATAAAGGCTATTTTGTGGGCCTTTGACTTGTGAATTTTCCTGGGAAGAAGGGGCATGACTTTCTCCAGCTCCTTAAGGGGTTCATGACCCAACAGACGAATGCGATTTTCAGTGCTCCAGAAGACAGAGCAAAACACACTAAACAGAAAGGAACTGAAGAACAGAACAAACCTTACCGTGTGACCTCCTCAGATGACAGCCCTGGTGTTGCCTGCTGTCTGAGTGAAATGAGCATCACTCCCTTTTGCTCTTAAAGAGTCCTCCTGTGGATGGCCTCCCTACTTCTCACCACTCTATTGGTGTAAAACCCCCACTCCCCTCCACTGACACCATCCTTTTCCCAGTACCTCTGCTTAATGAGACTTCCTACTAAACACAGATTATGTCTTTTTTGGCTACAACTGTCTTAGAAATGGTGATAATGGTCCAGATTATCAGATCATAAAATCCTGCAGGGTGAGTCATGCCAGGATGTGGGGCACAGTCAGGGCTATGGGAAAACTGTTCTCTAACATCGTCATCCTGCCCAGAAACCACCTTGGGTGGGGTGCAAATCAGGTCTTTCATGGGGCAGGTGAGGGGAAGGGGGACAGTGCAGAGAAATGAAGCCTTCTATTCACAAAGGATAGTCTATCTAGAGCTTTGCCATCATACCATACAACCTTGGGGGCAGGAGGGATGCAGGAGACTATAAAAATAGTTCTTGGGTACAGGACATATTTTCTCAATGTTTTTAATATACAAGAATTTGAGGAATTAAAAAAAAAGAAAACATCCTAGGTCACTCTCAACCTCTGGAAAGCCTCAGACCCAAGATATGTATTCATTCATCCATTGAAATATTGAGTACCTATGATGTGCCAGGCACTGGAAGTACATTGTGAGCAAAGCATATGTGGGTTCCTGCCCTCCCAGAACTCACAGCTGGTCCTTGTGTGGGGCACACAGAGGTGTTTTAGAGGTGACACCAAATGGCAAGCCCTCAGCACAGTGTAGGCAATCAATTAATGGTCTTTATTAATGTTATCCATTTCTGGAACTAGCACAGGCTGGCTCTTTACTTTGAAAAAATAGCAAATAGTTTAACGTTATTTCTTTTATAAGACATAATTAAATAATTGATATTTAATTGCTGATATCTACTTTTAAAATAAGAATCATCACTACAAAGAATTTTTACTGCCATTACAATAATGCATTTATAGCTAATTTCCATCCTATGAATGCTTAGACAGATACGTTAGTTTATATATATATATCCAAAAAGTCAACTACACACACACACATATAAAACAATGGAAAAAAGGAAAGACAGATATCCACACATCTTTTTCATAAGTAATATTAACAATGGAGGCTAGCTTCTGGGTTTTTTGTTGTTGTTGTTGTATTTTTGTTTTGTTTTGTTTTTCTTGTTTTAGAAAATGTTCCAATTACTTAAAGAACTTGACAATTACTTTAATGAAATCTAATAATTCAGGAATTTTCATTTGCTATTGTTAGTAGTAACTGGGGCTGCTTAATTAATGCCTACCTTTAAAATCAGAGTGTCATTTTGAAAAATGGATGGGAAAGTTTTTTGAGAGTATTATTTTCAGCAATTCATCTTTCTCTTTGGAAATAGCCACTTCAATAATAAACCTGATCTGAAATGTGTTGTCTGCACTTGGTCAAAGTACTTTGGGGGGGTCACAGATTTCACAACTCTCTAATCTCTGCAAACTGCAAGATCTTTCCCAGCCCAGTGTGATAAATCAAATTAATGTCTGTAATTACAGCCCAGGAAAACGGGAGACAATTGGTTCAGAATGAGCTGGCCCCTTTGCAAATCATGACCCTTTTATTTATTGTATATATCATGCTTCCTCTTAGGCGTTTTTATTTGAGGTGTCTGTAATTAATGATATGGTTCATTAGTTGGAGAACAGCTCATGCATCTCGGTAACACAGTAGTTCACAGCATCGTGGGATTTAACTGATTCCACATGGCCCCAAATATTTCCTTAATAAGGCCCTAGCGGGAATATTTTGATGTGTACATAGCAAATGACATATTTCCAACCAAGAGCACACAGTGAAGATATGGTATGCTGAACGGTGTTATTTTTGGCTGATATGTAATTATTATCAATTTTTGGCTGATACATAATTAATATCACAAGCTGCTTCTACTAGCCTTTTTTCCCCTTTTGACTTTTTTCAGACTCAGGATGATGGCATTTTAGGCTATTGATTAGAATGTTTTTGTGCTTGAGTTACTGTGGGTAAACTGAACACCTGCATCAGTGTGAGCGGTTTTAGTCTTTTTCCTTTGTATTAAATGCAGCCCAGACAGCAGGGAAAAAGCCTAGCCCTGCCCCTTGCTGTGAGACGTCCACTTTGTTCAGTGGATCCCAGCTCTGGTTTCACAGCAGCGCCCTCCAAAAACACCCTATCACAGAGAGCTTAATTTAATTGGTCTAGAGTAGGGCCCAGGTGTCAGTATTTTTTAAATCTCTCCCTGTGTTAAGAGTGTCTGATGTATCTTGACCCTGAAGCCATCTTTATTTTAATTTTTTTTACTTTTTAAATATTTATTTATTTTGAGAGACAGAAAGATAGAGAGCAGGCAGGAGAGGGCAGAAAAGAGAGAGACACACAGAATCCCAAGCAGGCTCCACACTGTCAGCACAGAGCCTGACGCAGGGCTCAAACTCCAGACCGTGAGATCATGACCTGAGCCAAAATCAGGAGTCAGATGCTTAACCGACTGAGCCACCCAGGGCCCCAACTGAAGCCATCTTTTTAAAACATTAGGTGGGTTAAGCCTTCATAGCTTCCCACTATATTCACATGGCATGCAAGCCTCTTGTACCCTTGAGACCCTAAATGGCCCAGCCCCTGACCTTGCCCCATCCCACTACCCTGGCTGTGCTTTGTGTGTTGCTACTTCAATCACAGAATTCTAGTCTGCCTCAGGCCTCCACTCATGCTGGTCCCTCTGTTTCCTGTGCCTTCTATCCTCCCTTTGCCAGATCTGTTCGCTGTTTGGGGCCCAGCCTAAATATCACCTGGCAAGGACAACCTTGCATCTCGGTAAAGTATGTCCCTATGATTCTCTTTGCAGCCTGTGACTCTCCTCCTCGGCATTTGGCACCGCTTGTACTCAGGATCTGTTTGTGACACTTTGTGTAACATCATCTCTCCTCCCAGAATGTAGTCTCTGCAGGGCCAGGGACCCAGCCTGGGTGGCTCCCTGTTGCATGCTCACCGATCAGTGCTTCATGTGACAAAGAGGAGACAACAAGCTCTGAGGCACCGACGGAGGCACAGCAAGGGCAATGCAACATCATTCAATGATGTAGAGCCAGAGAAATTGAACATATACACCGACTTAGCATGAATAGTGAGTACACGGCTTAAGTGGTGACTCATTTATAAACATCCTGCTTTTCTCCAATAAGACTTTCAGAAAGCTGAGTGCAAGTTCTAACAGTTTAGAACATCAATCCAACTTTAACCTCTTTGAGTTTTAAGACATTTTAACATAGTTGTTAGAATGTCAGCATTTCAACTATGAGAAACAGAAAAGTGAAGGTTTGGGAGAATGTGTTTTTGCTGTATTCCTCTGTCGGAATTCCCCCTCCCAAGTCATAAAACAGGTAAAATTAATTCAGAGCATCTATTTGAGTGGCTAGGTGTACCTCTCAGTGATATTTATAAGCATTTGAATTTCATCCTTACTGGTCCTCCACCCTCCAAAGGGAATGTAAGAGGAACAAAGGATTAATTCAATACAAAAATAAAATCTAACTCCAAGGCTTTGCTATTTCCCTGGGAATAGGTGTTTGTTTGTTTGTTTGTTTGTTTGTTTGTTTGTTTTTAAGAAGGAATGCTTGCACTTATTACGGTATGATATGACAGCTGTACCTTTCATCTGAATTCTGGAGAAAGCTGCCTGATTTTTCAGGAAGAGGTACAGAGGAGGAGGGAAGAAACCTACGTCCTGGCCTTGGATCTGCCAGTGAACAGCTGTGTGACCCTGGACCAGTGCTGTTAGTCCCAAAGCAGAGAGAAGAGGGTTGGACAGAGAGGCTGTCAAATCCACACCTGCAACATGTTTGGTTTTATTGCTTGAGATAAGTGGTCTCTCATGAGAAAATATGAAAACTTAGCTCCTCTCTTCCTAGTAACCATCAAGAATGGACCAGGAATAGGGTGAGGAGAGGGTGGCAGTTGCCCTAGAACCCTTTGAGCTTGAACTCAAAGTGTTAGGTTTAGCCCTTGGTTGGGATGAACTTGAGTTTTTTGTCTGCTGAGACCATCTGGGAATAACCCTTCAGGGAAAAGCCCTCCAATGTTACTTGGTGGCAAAATGCTTTCAAGAGTGAGGCCCATGTTTCTTTTCTGTCCCCAGTGACTCCAAAGGAAACTCTGGAGTTATTTTGTCAAAGTTCAAACTTAACATTTCCCACATTTGCACGTAGTCCATTTGAGTGCTTCTCTTTACCGACATGCTTTGGCTGGACCGAACATGATGCACCTTCAAAAATGTTGGAAAAATAAAATGATTGACTCCAAGTGATTTCAAATTTGATCCCTTATTATTACAGCTATTTAGATAACTGCCTTGATCTTCACAAAGAAGTGTGAAAAGCCAGAGATGTAATTACTCTTCTCATTTATATTTGGGGAAACCGAGATCTCAACTTAATAGTCACATCTGCAGGAAGGCCACCTTCTCCAAAGTTCTGCTCTCCATCCTCACCAATGAGTCTCCTTTCTAGGAGTACCTTTTAAAGGTACTATTAAAATTAATTTCATCTAGTTCTTTTTACTTTCTTAATGTTACTATTAGAAAATTTTAAACGGCAGATGTGGTTAGCATCTGTGGCCTGCTGGGTTAGAAAGCGTGTTCTTTGGGTTCCAGGCCCAGGTCTTATGCACGCCAGCCCTTAGCCATCAGTTCTCACACACCATACCCCAGTTCTAAGCTTAGGATCTGATACACCTTCAATGCCCCTCCACGCCCAAAACAAAAACACTACTGATGAAATGAACGAAGCAACAACCATGTCAAAAAGCTTTGTAGAAATTTCCATATGGATCCAAATGGATGTAAGCTGTTAACTAAAAACAGTTCATTAAAAAGCTTTAAAAAGTTTATTTTAGAGTTTGCTTGGGACTGCATCTATCAGATCACCATTGGTCTGAGACCCCTTCCATGGCATCTCAGAGCATCCATGGTGAGACTCAAAACCATGGCCAGAAAACAAATGACTTCCAGGTACTCTGTGTACTTTTCTGCATGTTTCTGAGACTAGCCAGAGGAGACTGAGGAAGTTAAGGCTTTTGCTGTAGACTGACTATGGTTTTGGAATCTTGAGAGGTTATTACTGGGTCAGTACCGTAAACTGCTAGCCAGGAGATCTCTTTTACTAATTGTTTATCCCTCTGGCTTGAGACTTTGGCCAGCCACTGATTCTTGGTGTTCCTGGTTTCTTCCTCAATGAAGGGCACATAACAATATTTGAACTGAGTCCTTTAGGGGATTGTTGTAAAGCTCCCTGGTGAAGTGATAACCAATATAAGGCTGTTTGGAAACAAGCAGCATTTGTAATACAGCAATGACAAAGTAAAGAAAATAAAAGTGCCTCATTTTGAGGCACCTGGGTGGCTCAGTTGGTTGAGCGTCCAACTTCGGCTCAGGTCATGATCTTATAGTTCTTGGGTTCAAGCCCTGCATCGGGCTCTGTGCTGACATGACAGCAAGGGTCCTGGAGCCTGCTTTGGATTCTGTGTCTCCTTCTCTCTCTGCCCCTCCCCTGCTCACCTCTGTCTCTGTCTCTGTCTCTGTCTCTCTCTCAAAAATAAACAGACAGTAAAAAAATTTTTTGGAAAAAGTGCCACATTTTGTCAATAGTAACTCAAAACCTTTTTGCATTCACAGAGGATATTCAGAAACTTTTTCTCAGGGATGAAAACAAAAGTTATTTCTTTTCTAAAAATTTAATTTAATTTGAGACAGAGAGAGAGAGGCAAAGAGAATCTTAAGCAGGCTCCACACTCAGCACCAAGCCTGAAGCAGGGCTGGATGCCATGACCTTGGGATCGTGACCTCAGCCCAAATCGAGAATCAGACACTCAACCGACTGAGCCACCCTGGCGCCCCAAAAGTTATTTCTTTAGGGGAATCACACTCACTGCAATTTCTTTTCCTGTTTCCAAGAAAATGTCTTTGAAGTTAATAAAGAAAGTGTCAAGAGTACTCCCAGACAACTCTGATGGACACTGGCTGGGAAAAGTTAGCTAGTGCTGATGTAGATGAAACTGGAAAAATCATTCTTTCCAGACTCTTCACCCAACTGAACAACCTGCCAGGGAAGCCACTTCAGAGATTTGACTTTTCGGTTCTCTACCTTCAGTCCATTATATATATTTTAAATGTAATCCAGCAAAGTGTAACAAATAAGACTGTTTATTGCCTTGATGTTTGTTCTTTACGACTCATTTTAGACACACCGACAATGTAAGTTTGTAAGGAAATATTGGGCATAATTTTAAGCACCCAGATTTTTCAAATAAAATTGCAAACGTAAAGACTGGTATGCTTTGCCTACGTACACATGTTAAATTTGGCAATAGATCCTGTTTCCAAGATCTCAAACATGTGTGGCAATTTTTCTAGTCCCAAAGCCAAATAAAAAAATCAGGGAGAGGGGATAAATATATATAAATTCTTCCCATCATGCAGATATTGTTTTGGCTTAAATTGCTGTTTGTTAATGAAAATCTAATGCCTCGGTCTTCCATGAAAGAAAATGCTTAATTTATATCTCTAATTTTGAAGAAGTATTTGTCCCTCACCCACAGGTACCTGTATAGCCTCTAGGCTGACCTGAATACTCTGGTAAGAGTAGGAATTATTTTTCCTAAGAATCTATGGCTTGCTTAGAAATGCAATCCAGACATTTGCCCTTCCTGGATTTCAGATGTGTTGGTTGATTTATTTGCTGCTGGAATTTCACCTAAAGTCCTTGAGTAATTTTCAAAGTTATCTTTGTCAACTGGTGATGTTGGAGTAACATTGATATTGTGTTCAAGTACCCCAGCATTCATCTGGGGCAACTAAAACATTTAACTATAACTCTTTCAAGGGTTTAAGATTTTGCGTCGACCCTTATCTTCAGCAAAGGTCTTTAAGACAACCAAAATGATCCTAACATAATTGATATAACTCAAAGAATACATTTCAAATCAGATGAGCAGGTGTTGGATTGGACTTGGGGGTTCTCCAAGTCTTGGTGGTAAAGAGATGGTGAATAAATATTTTATAACCCAAACACTGTTGCTTACCAAGTGGGATGTTGACAATGTGCTATAGACAAATACAACTGGAATGAATGTTTGGGGTGAACTAAAACTCAAATAAAACTGACTTCTGATTTTTAGTCCTTCATTTCTACACTTGCCTTGCTCTTTATATAAATGCAAGATACAGCTTCGTAAATATTTATTCCATGGATAAATATAAACAATGGATTGAGCGTCCTCAGAGCTGGTATCCTGTCCTAGTACAAAACTGATCTAACACTAGATGTGCACTGTTTTCTAGTCACATCTTGAACCAGTGGTGAGTAGGCCTTGGTCTTCCCCAGCTGGGGAGGAATGAGCATCCCTAAATCTGTTTTTTTCTTCTAGGTAGCTGTCTCAACCCTTGGTTCTCATGTAATGTTTATTTTCCAGATTTGAAATCTAGATTACCCGACTCTCATCCTTTGCACAGTAAAGAGGATCATTTTCTCACATTCCCCAAGTTTTTTCTGATGTCCCCAGACCTGGACCTGAGTAATAACTTCTACTTCAGGTTCCCCTTTGGCTTGTTTCCTGATAATTCCAGGGCTGCTTCTTCAGGCATTGTTAATGGCGATTAACTGCCATGGTCCCCTCTGTCATTTTTGACCCATTGGCCCTAGCTGAGTCTCTCATTAATTCTGGACCCTCTCTTTTCAGAGAACAGTGTTGCCTCCATTGTCTTTTTGGGCATGGCTTTATAAACTTGTGAGAAAGCTACTTTTCTCTTAACCTTTATTTTGGAGGCTTTCTCTTTGGGTGACGGTAATCCTATGATGAATATCTTCCTTTTGCTGAAGGAAGCTGGCTTCTGGGCATGTGCCATTTGTCTCTGTTTCAAGGTCTCACACGCCTTTGCAGTAATCTTTTCCAACTGAATTGGCAGTGTTCTTATCGTCAATGAAAACAATAAAGATTAATCGTTGGTCCCTTCATGCTCTTTGGTAGATCATTAATCAACTGAGTTTCTGCATTGTGTAGCATCCTTGGACCCGACCTACCTATTTCCATGGGACAGATCAATCATTACTGCTTAGTGAGTACACTCACTCTTCCCCAATGACGTGACTCACATGGCGCCATCTGCTCTGGGCCTGACTCTAATCTCAACGATTTATTTCATATGAACTTTTCCTTGCTACCTGATATAGACAGAGCGTGCTCTAGGAATGAATCAATGAGACACCCTCCGTAGTGTCTGGCACATGCTGATCTAATCTGGATTTGAATCCGGGTGTGTGTCATCTATGCTTAGGCCTTAGGTCTTCTTAATTTTTAGACCAATTCTATTATTTCCAGTCACAAGAATAAAACGGGCTTCTACTGAAGGAGGGCTTATGACTTGCCCTTTTATATGTATACGTGTTACATTCACCTCTTTGTTCACGCTTCACAACACTGTGAGGTGTGTATATTACTACTGTACCATTTTGCAGATGAGGAAGTGAAAGTAATGAAGAGGTAGAGTGATTTGCTCAAGATCACAGAATTAGCAGTGCTATGTTTGGCTGTTGTTGACACAACAGCATTTCACAAGGCATTTGCAACTGACCCTGGACCTTCTGTAGATTAACTGATGTGATTAAGGCAGCCATATTGTTCTCATTCCTGACCTTCTGTCCTTCTCTCTTTCTGAAACTCAGAGAAATGGGTCTTTATTCTTCCCTTAGTCTTGATGGCTATCTCCCTTCTCAGCTAAAGATACTAAGCCAGCTGACTCTGAGCCATCTGCTCATGAAACTTTGCCCATTGCGTTGGCCAGAGAACTTATGCACAATTGTTTCTCAGGACTCCAGGTTTCATAAAATGTAATGAGCTTCAAGGCCCATTCAGATCCAGTCATTCATATACAATCAACGTTTGAAATGGGCACCAGCCCACGAGTGCCAAAAAGTCAAGAAGATGCTTGTGTGGGTTCCTTTAACCCTTTCCCAGTAATAAAAATTTTCATCTGTGATCAGTTTTGTATTATAATTTTTTTCCTTCCTTTTTTCAAAGTAAAACTGGTAATAAAAAGCAGAAATGTCATCCGGACAATAAACTCTGCCTAGTCTTCAAAATCACCCAGTAAGTTAAGGAAACAGTTAATGTATTAAACAGAGTGTAGGAAGTGGACATACATAAATTAACTAAGCTTCTGTATTTTGTTTTAACTTTAAAGGATATTATGAAGGCTGTAGGCACCCAGGAAAGAAAACAGCCTGGCAAGGTCCATTCCCCGTCCCCAGCCCCCAGCCACCCTGCATTCCAGGGGAACTTAATTAAAGTCTCTCGTGTTACTCTCACATTTGCCGCCTCCATCCTGACTCTGTTGAAAGAAGTTCTGCCCCAATGATGGGTCAAGGCATGAGCAGGCATAAATTAAATGGTAAGCCAGCAGCTCCAGGTCAGAATGGGGGACCTTGGCCCAGGCATGTCTTTCACCCCTGGGGATCCTGAGGTGCACCCTGTGCCTCTCTTGTCCTTGGGGCAGGAACTGAAGCCCCAGCATGAGGAAAAGAAGAGCATGAGAAGTGATGGGCAAATTTGGAAGCCTGTGGCTCATGGCCACTTCCAGGGGGTGGCTGCAGGGATGTGTGTTGGAGGAGAGAGACATCCTTCCTGATGATGTCTTTTGAAAGTTGAGGACGTTACTGAGTGGGAAGACAAAATAATCCTCCCTTGTGTAAGAATCTCAGATATCCCGAAGTTCCCTTAAAACAACTGTCTGAGCCCTACTACAAGAGGCTTGTTTATTTTTTATTTAATATTGACTTTATTTCACAAATAATACATATTCATTGTTGAAGTATTAGAAAACTCAAATGAGCAAAAATTAAGTACATGGATACTACCTGATGTCTTGCCCTCCTCCCCATTCCACCTAGATAACTTCTGTCAGCATTTTGTTGACTGCCTGTCATGTCTTATTGCTTTTAAGTGGGTGGGGGCAGGGAGGGGATACATATACTCCCACAATCCTCTTCACACACCAATGGGATCAAATGTTTTAGACCCTTTTCCTCTTAGTAGAGCTTAAAGCATCTTTCCATTTCAACTGTTATGACTTGCTCCTGATTTCTGTTAAAATGAAATTGGGATGAGCAAGCTTTCCCTTAACATGTGTGGATCTGTAGCCTGGTTCATCCAAGAGAGCAATAGCAGGCTGACACAGCACGTGTCTAAATATTTTAAAGTTGTTAAAGAGAACTCTTTTGTCCTCTGATCTTAGTGAGCACGACTCTAGGAGAACCCAGAGCACCATGTCCCAGTTTAGATTCCTCAGTTCCTTGAGTTCTATGTTAGAACACGGCGATGCAGAGTGAGCTGGCCTTGGTCCTGGTACCCCACTTCCAGCCCCAGCTCATCCTGTACAATAAGGGGACTCTCACACTCCTGTGGTCACTGCCTGCTGTCTACACTGTCCTATGTCTACACTGCCTGCAAAGAGACAACAACTAGGCTCAGGGGTGGGCATACCATTGGCCCAGACTGCCCTCAGGCAATGGATCTGGGAGCTCAGGACCCTTCCTAGAATCTGGGTACCTGGCATGTGGTCTAGAGGGAGGGGTGCAGGGTAGCCACCCCATTGGTTTGGGCTTCTTCACCACGAAAGAAAGGGCAAGGCTGGCTAGAGGAGGGCCAGAGGAGGCCACTGAAGTCAAGGGCCTGAGGCAGGGTGGAACTTGTAATCCGCATCCTGGTGCACTATTTGCACTTTTTCCATTGTTTCTACAGGTGAAAAGTGCATGGGTCATATCAAAATAATGACCATTTTAAGGCATTAGTAATGATGTTTTTGAAACATTTTTTTCATTATGTCCATTATTAGATAGAAAAACATTTCCTGAACATTCCCCCAATAGCTAGCGATCTTGAGAAATTCATTCTAAGTTTGTGGATTCTTTTGCATTCTATACCTGCATATTTAGTTATCTGGAAATTCTATTAGCATTTTCTTTCTTTCACTCATTATACATTTGAATTATTTACCTTGTGTCTTTGCACCAACCACAGTGTATAGGACAAACAGAACAGAGTGGTACTAATCTGTATTGCTGTCTCTTTCCCCATCACATAAGAAAAGCTTTGAACATTGTGTCATTGATGACACTATACCTTCTATGCCTTTTGCAGAGACTGGGCTGCAATCTTCCTTTCTAGAATGCTCTTGTTAGTTTTTGATATCAAGTTATTCTGGTCTCATAAAATGAGTTAGGAAGCACACCCTGTCTGTTCTCTGCAAGTTCACATCCCATTTTTCCATCTCTCTGGGTGTCATTCTGGTTATTGGATCTGGCTTTTCTTCCACTTCCACTTCGCTTTTCAGTTGTGTCCAACGTGCTCATCTGTGGTTCATCTTAGTTTCCATTGATTTTATTTCTCAACTTCCTGTTGCCTCATTGAAATTATTTTTTGAACAGAAGCTCATCCTTAAGAATCCCATTATCTAAGCCTCTCTGGATTTACTTCTATTATCTGTTATTTCTCTTGGTTTTTTATTCTATTGTCCTGTCTCCTTGCCTGGGAAGGAGAATCAGACTAAGTCACAAGACCAGCCCAGATTCATGATGTGGAAAAATAGACTCCACTGCTTGATGGGAGGGGCTGCAGCCACATTACAAAGGATAAGGATCAGACCAGCAAAGGTGTAATCCATCAACATTTTGATGGATTGATTCCTAATTGGGAATTGATCTTGTATTTAATTCCCACTTGTCTTAATACTGAGTAACATTTCCCTATCATCCACTCTCATATTAACAAGTATCCCTCCTTTGTAACACTTACCACTCTTAGAAATTTTAGATTTATATGGGAGTTTCACTGGTTCAGAGGCATCTTTAGCACCACCTTTAAAAAAAACCTTTTTTTAAGTTTTATTCATTTTTCAGAGATGAAGAGATACAGAGCACGAGCAGGGGAGGGGCAGAGAGAGAGGGAGCCACAGAATCCGAAGCAGGCTCCAGGCTCCCAGCCGTTAGCACAGAGCCAAACACAGGGCTCAAAGTCACAGACTACGAGATCATGACCTGAGCTGAAGTCGGATGCTTAACTGACTGAGCCACCCAGGCGCCCCAGGCACCACTTTTTAAATTAATAGCATTTTTAATAAGCCACAAGGTGTAAGTAGGTAGCACCTGGACTTGCCCACTGTGTACCGCCTTCTCAGTCAGCGCATGACGTGTGTGAGGTGCAAAGTAAATATCAATGGAGTGAAAAATAAAAATGAGTATATAGCCTACCACGGGAGAAAGTTACCACCACATATTCCCATTTTTCAGATGACAAAACTGAGGCCCAGGGAGGTTACAGAGCCCATAAGTGATAGTTCTGCAATCTGTCTGATTATAAAATCAGTGCTGCTGGCTACTGCACACCCTGCTGCCATGACAGACCTCATGGGTTATTTGGTAACACAAACATGGGGTATTCGGTAACAAGAAAACCCAGCAGCCCAGAGCAGGCATTTTGATGTTAGGCTCCTTTGTGGATTGGAATTGGATCTTTATGAAAGATAAGAGATTTGGACTACTACTGGACCACCAACCATTACCCAAGTCATTTAAATGCTCTGTCTTGTTTTCAGTAGGTACTACCAGCTGAGAAATACACCAAATGTATTACCTTTGGAGCACAGGGGGCAGAAAATGGCCAATTTGCCATCTCTTTCTCTCTCTTTTTTTTTTTTTTTTTTTGACTCACGAATGATTGCATGTGGCAGAAGGCAGTTTACATTCAGAAATTTCCCTTTCACACCTGTCAGGTCAGTTTCTCAGGGTCATTAATCCCTACCAAACCACAGCAGCACAGTCTGTTCAGCTCATTCAGTCTGTTCTCAGTATAAAGTCAGTGGGGGACAAAGTGAAGATGGTCACAGTGTGGCCCAGTCGGCCAGTCAGAAATCTACAGAACAGCTGGCTGGCCCAGGCTTGATCCTCAAGAGCCCTGTTGTAGAAAGCGACCTTGACTGAAATATTCTTTCACTGAGGTTTGGCTTTGGAGGAGTTGTGACCATGCCTTTTACTAGCTGGGAGAACTTGAAGAAAGTTACTGAACCTCTCTGAACCTCCATTTTATCATCTGTAATATGGTGATGGATGATTCCATCAACCTCTGAGGGTTAATTACAGAATCATAAAATATTAAGATTCTTGGTCGAAATGAGTGTTGTTTTAGCCTGATCAGCATCGCTTCCCTCTTTTCAGGAACAGTGCCCCATGTCACCTTTGGGGGAACATTATTCCTTGACACTTGGGCTGTGGGTTTTGGACTGGCCTGTATGCATGGCTCCTAGGTTAGGACATATGATTCAGTCCTGGTCAACCAGGAAATTCTATCACCCTGACCACATTCCAAAGTGACTGCTTCACAGACAGGCAAGTGACCGCTTCACAGACAGGCAAGTGACCAAACACAATGAGACGGAACCCAGAAGAATGCAGGTGGTGAGCTGCTGTCTGACCTCATGCCATCAACAGGGAGCCTGGACATGAAACCAGCAGAGAAGACAAAATGTGAAGACGGACCAGAGAAATCCTGTTGATATCATTTCGGGTCCTGGATTCAGCCACACCTGAGGGCTATACCTGGACTTTTCTATTAGCTAAGCCAACCAACATCCATTTTCAATTAAGTAGTGCTGGTGGAAGTTTTTCAAAGGGAAAAAGTGGATCTTCATATCCTTACCCCATTTCATAGAGGAGGAAACCCAGCTTCAGAGATGAGAAGTAGCAACATGTATCTGGGCACTTGATGAAATGTGAACTCCCTGTATAATAATGGCTGGGCCCTCTTCTCTTTGTCATTTGTCATTTTGGGCCCTCTTCTCTTCTCTACACCTGCCCGCACTCTGCTCACCCTGCTTTGCTTCCCTTCTCTCTTGGTCCCACTTTAATTCAATTCACCTGATCTTCCAAGCACAGCTCAAGTTCTTTCCTCTGGAGATGTCCTTGTGGACCTTGCCTCGTGATGTGTCTCAGGCAGGTTAGCCACAAATGCAGAGCTTTCTCTCTCTGACCTGTTTCTCTTTTGAAGTCTGGGTGCCTTAAGAAGTTTGGCCAAGTTGCTCAGACACATTAAAGGAATTGGAACACTATAATTCTTGGCTCCTGGTGTTCAAATTAGGCATCTTTTCCTGCTGATGGATTGAAATGTATTGGTCACCAATGTTAAAATGCTTTTTAGCAAAGAGAGTTGATTAAAAGTTAATTCATGAAAAACACAAAATGTTAGTACAATAGGGAATGTGTATTGAATCTGGCCTTTTCCCCATTACCTTCATGCTATTTTCTCTTCCTGTTGCCAGAGAAAGAGATGGCTGGACTCCATCTTGCCTTTTTTGATGAGCAATTCTATGGAATTTCAAAGTATCCTGTCATTTCTGCACTTTAAAAAATATTAATGACAAAAATAAGATGAATGCAAACTGAACTATAAAAGGAAACTCTAAAACAATAGGAGGAAATAAAGGTAACCCTCTGACTTTGGGATGGAGAGGGCTTTCCTCAGCATAGGGACAAATGCAGAAACCACAAAGAGTGTGATGTTATAAAGAGATATGTATATACACTTGGTATATAAATAAAACTACTATAAGCAGAAGTAAATGACCATGATAAATGTACGTGATAGATGAATGGTATAACTTTTCCAGCAACAAGTTCATTAACCAACTGAAAGTGAACAAAGGACTTGAAAAGGAAATTTACAGTAAAGTGGGGGGAACTATTGATGGCCAATCCCCGTAGTTAAAACACATTCATCTTCACGTGGGCTCAGGCGAGCCAATTAGAAAAAAAATCTGTAGTCATTTCTTTGTGTCTAAAATTGAGAAAAATGTGTTAAAATGGTATCTTGTGTGGTCGGAATGCAAAGGATGAGCATCCAAATATGTTCCTGGTACAGACTGTGAAGGGTAATTGAACAGTAAATGTCAACATCAGAAATGGACGTGCATTCTCTGTGATCCTGTAATTCTGGAGGAATTTACCTTAGAGAACAATCAGAAAAGATTCCTGCACAAAAATTTTATTTTTTTTTACCTCAGCCATTTATTATCCTGCAAAGTTGAAAATGACTTAAAAGTTCACCGGTTGCACATTGGTTCGTTAAATTATGATAAATGGTCCATTCACATGATAGATATGATTAACAAGAGTGATGAAATAGATCTGTATTCATCGATTTAGGAAGTTATTCCAAGTGAACTTATGAGTGAACAAAGGAAAGCCACAAAAATCTATGGGATGTCAAATTTTTAAAAAAGCAATTCTATTAAATACTTGGAGAATCACAGAAACATATATAAGAAGGTGCTAATATTATTGATCTCTAGATTGCAACATCATGGGTGATTTTTGCTTTTGCTTTCCTGTATTTTTCAAATTTCTGTAATAAACACGTTACTTTAAAAATTACAAGTATTTTGGAGGTGCCTGGGTGGACTCCTGATTTTGGCTTAGGTCATGATCCCGGGGTCATGGGATCAAGCCCCATGTCAGGCTCTGTGCTGAGTATGGAGCCTGCTTGAGATTCTCTCTCTCTCTCTCTCTCTCTCTCTCTCTCTCTCTCTCCCCCTCCCTCTGTCCCTCTCCCCACCCCCCCCTAAATAAATAAGCAAGTAAATAAATAAATAATTACAAATACTTTTTACATAAGCTGCATGCCTTCACATTTATTTCCACCAATGCATCTGATGCCTGTGTCTGACAGACCGCATCCAATAAGGATTTATATGCCATCGGGCTTGCATCACATGCCAGCATATGGACCACTTGGGCCTCCTCTTTTACCAGGACTGGTATCTGGGGGCACAAAGAGAGATTTGCTACCTACTCCATCCATCCACCAACTGGGTACAGGCACCATAAACATTGTCATTTCCCAAATGGAAGAAGGTACGGCTTTGAAGAGCGGAGCCTTTAATCAGACAAAACATCTCACTTTGCCCCAGTCATTAAACTGACTTCAGACACAAAGGCCCAAGGCCTTCCATCTGTTCAGTTTGTGTAAAGACAGTCAAATGATGCTGAACACTAGGGATACCGAGTGTTTATATTAGAAGTAATGAACTGAAAGCAGAGCATCTAATCCTTTCCCTAGCCAGGAGGTACTTCCAACATTTTAAAAGTCTTTTTTAAAGAGTAATAGAACTTTATAAGCATATTGGTCCTTTCATCTCCCAGAAAGTATACTCAAGGCATAATTCAGACCTTTACATTAGATCATATTAAGCCTAATTTGGTTCTTCAGCTCAGCAAAGAGCCCGGGGGTCTTTAGGAAGTTGTAAGAGTCACAGAAGTTAAAGAACCTGACTTTTTAAACAAACATGCATCTTTCCCATATGATAATGAATGTGTTGAATGTACTGCCTGGGGGGTCTTGCCAACAGATTGAAGGGTGTGGGTAATTCCAGCAACAAAGGAGGGGGGAGTGGAGAGCACACCCAGCCGGTTTCTCCCACTGGATTTCCATTTTAGTAGGAGACCTCAACTTCCTCCTTTTAATTTTCTAGGCAGTGGTCATCCTGAGGCCGTTTTTGGCAAGCCAAGAGTATATGGCAACTCTGGGCCCCGAAATTCCCAAGCGGCTTGCCGTGGGGACCTGACATTTGATTCTCAAACCAGGGTGACTTTCATAATCTTGTATTCCAGACACATCTGAGATCTCGGATGATAGTCATGATCTGATTTTTTAAAAGAAAAATGTGAGAGCACAAACCTCGCCAAAGGTACATTTGTCACTTGTGGCATAGGCTCTGGGAAAGCACCAGGCATGGGCTCCTGTGACAGGCCTGTGTTCAAATCCTAGGACTCACAGTACCTCATTGTTGTGTTCTGGGATGAGTCGTTCAACCTCTCTGAGCCTCAATTTCTGAGGGAAGAGGTGGTAATATTTGCCCGCCCTCCCTCACAGAGTAGGAAGAGATGAGCTCATAAATGTGGAAACATTTGTGAACTGCAAAAAAGCTGTATGTCACGTCTATAATGCCAAGTTTTGCTGTTTTGCCAACTTCTTAGGCGGCCAAGTAGGAAGTGTTGGAGACTGAAGAACAACGGTCAGTGAGCCACAGAGATGCTCAGAGCTGAGCCTGGGGTCCTGCAAGCAGTGTCTCTGGGTACACTGTAAGCCTAATTCCACCTGCTGATGGAGTCATCAGTCACTCTCCCAAGCAGCAAGCTCCCAGGACTAAGTGCCTGTTTAATGACCTGAAGTTTTGTGGCAATGACTATTGCTCAAGTGCACAAAAGCTGGCTGTTCCTCTTTCCGGGATGGGGAAATCTTTCCAGAGAGATTCTGTTGGCTAATGGGATCTTCTGAAGGGGACTTGGCCCACAGCCACCTTCATCTGCCTCCCCTCCCCAGGCTGACTCTGCATCTATTAGCATGAAAAATGGGGAAGTGATTGGGATTATATCAGCCATAAGTTAGCTTAGCTGAATCGAGATCATTTGTCTAGTGCGCACATTCCCGAGGCCAAGGGAGGGTTGCCATTCTCTTTTCCAGTGAGGTCATCCTCCTTGTCTGCAGCTTTGACATCTAGCTAACCAGGGCCCTCACCACAGACTGCGTGTTAGCAGAGAAAACAGCCTTTCATCCAGGAGTGACAGGCCAACTTCGGGTTTCCTTCCCTTTTCCCCATGCTGTTCCCTTGGGCTATATGATCTCCGCCTAGGCTGGGTTGATAAGACCCTTAAGCCTCAAACAGGGGCTCCTCTCTAGGCTCTGAAATGTTCTTCCCCAGGCCGGCCGGGGAACACATTTTCCTTTATAGCTCATTTTGTTTTTCATGTGGTGTGGCTTGCAGAAAGCTTTTCTTTCATGATGGGCTGGCTGTTCATGACTCTCAAAAAACATAAGATTTGATCAAAAGGAATGGAAGCCATAGAATGTCTGGTGGCCCTGTATTCAGAAACCCAAATGTGCCTCAAATAGAAAGGAAAGCTCATGACGCTGGGATCCTGAAAAGCTCCATGCTAATCTCACCGTTCCAGGTCCCAAGTTGGATGGGAGATTTATTATCCTCCTATTGTGTGCCAAGCCACACTGATGTGTGCTGGAAACTTCACTGTCACCCTATCTGGTGGGTCCTCTCAGACCACTTTTGAGATGAGGAACCTGAAGCCCAGAGAAATGAAGCAGCTTGCCTAAGGACACACGGCAAGAAAGTCAAAGCCAGATGGGTAGTGCCCACGCTCTTTGCACTGTTCTCAAATGTCGCTGGCTTGTTCCCTCATTCACTTAGTTCACACCCACTGAGCACTGAATGCCAGGCACACGTGTACATCCTGGGGGTAGAGCACTGAACAAGAGACTGGGTTCCTGCCGAAATGAACAAACCAAGGATGTTGTTTTGCAAGGCTGGTAGGGACTTGAAACCCCTACAAACAAGTGACAGAAAAGAATGGATGGCTGGAGCAGCACCTTCAGCTGGGGTGGTCAAAGCTGCTGTTCCGAGACAAAACACAGACCCCAAACCAAAAAGTGAGAAGTCAGCCATGCCACCTCCTTGAGAAAATGCTCAGCAAATACAGCAAATACAGAGCTCTGAGGATGGGGCAGGGACAGAAAGAAGGCCCGAGGGTCACCAGGCCATAGAGAGCAGGGCTGAGTGGGAAGAAATGTGTTTGGAAAGGCAAGCAGAGGTCCGGATTATGGGCTTGTGGTCGGCGATCGAGTGTTTGCATTTTATTCTGAGTGGGATGGGACCCCATCTCAGGGTTTTGGGTAGGGGATTTATCTCATGTTCTAAAGAGATCGCCCTAATCTCTGTAGGGATAATGGCTCTAGGCAGACAAAAGGAGGATAGGAAGACCAGGAAGGGATTTGGCAAACACCGGTGGCTGAAGATTTTATACCTCATTTAATTAATTTCACATCTGTGAACTGCTTTTCCTCCACACATACAGCTATATATTCTCTATTCTGGCATAGGGCTTGAAATCAATATCCACTACTTCATTGAACACATAGTGTATTGGAAAATGAGAACATCCTCTCTGGTTATGGACAGTCGGCATCAGAGCCAGGCAGGGTGGGGATGATGTCCCTGTGTTGATATAACTGGGACTCCTGGCAAAATCAAAAGGGATCTGAGGGTTAGATGATGGGATGTGTGCTTCCTGACTTCCTGATTTTGAGGGTTTTATCGTGGGTACGAAAAGAACATGCTTAATGGGCGGAAAGGCACCATAGGGTGATGGAACCTCAGGTAGGCAACTTACTCTCAAATGGCTCAGGGAAAAAGTTCTTTGTACCCTACTTGCAGCTCTTCTATAACTTGAGATTGTTTCAAAAATTTTTTAAAGTAAGGAAAAACAGGGACGCCTGGGTAGCTCAGTTGGTTGAGTGTCCGACTCTTGATTTCGGCTCAGGTCGTGATCCCAGGGTTGTGGGATCAAGCCCCACGTCGGGCTCTGCACTGACTATAGAGTCTGCTTAGGATTCTCTCTCTCAGTCTCTGTCTCTGTCTCTGTCTCTGTCTCTGTCTCTCTCTCTCTCTGTCCCCTCCCTACACCTCTCCCCCACTCACATACTCACTCTCTAAAAAAACAAATAAAATGTAATATAATAAAATATTTAAAAAATAAAGAACATATATTTTAAAAATGTACTTCTCATCTCCTCAGATCCAAAATCAAGCTGAATCTTAAACCCTGACAGATTGTAGTTTCAGTTGCCTTTTTTCTTATTTGTAGGCTGTCGTTTGATGGAAGAATTGTCACTTTGGGAGTAACTGCTTTCTTCCTTTGATTTTTTGCTTTATCCCATAGAATGGAATCCACTTGACCCCCACATTCAGCTATGACTTAAAAAGAAATTCCACAACAAGTCAGAATGAGGATTACATGTCAAGGATAAAGGCTAAGAAACACATTATTAAATCCTAACTTTATTAAATCTTAACACTCAGACAGTTATCTCATGAAAACAAAAAGAGATTTGCAACTTTCTAAGCCAATTGCAGCTTACTTCAGGACTGTAGAATGAAGCCCCTGGAGAATAGATTCTCATTTTGTGGATATGTAGAGGCTCACCTCTGTGAAGGAAAACAGTTATTGTCTTGGGAAAGCTATATAAAGTGGGAATAATTAAATTGTCAGTCTTTCGATAAGAATTATGAAATTTAGGGGTGCCTAGGTGGCTCGGTCGGTTAAGCGCCTGACTATTGATTTTGGCTCAGGTCATGACAGAGCCCCGTGTCGGGCTCTGCACTGGGCACGGAGCCTGTTCAGGATTCTCTCTCTTCCTCTCTCTCTACCCCTCCTTGACTCAAGCTCTTGTGCTTTCTCTCTTGCTCCAAAAAAAAAAAAAAAAAAAAAAGAATTATGAAATTTGAACAGTACAAAGAGATAACTTTAGACAGTATTTATGAATTGGCTACACCTAATTGAGAATAAAACAAACATAATTAACTGCTTTACAACTTAAGTAAAAAAAAGAAATCATTCAGAAGTGGATGTTTCTCTGACACTTTCATCTGAAGCATCCTGGTAACTACTGTTAACTTTAACCACTTCAAATACTTTTAAAATTATATTGCCTCATGTTAAATTACTTACATTTGTTGAATGCATATTCCTATAAAATAGGAGACTTATTGGATGTGTACATTTGAATGTTTCTTTCAAAGATTATTTGGTATAGTGATCTCCAGATTTGGGACTTTTCTGGGTAAGGAACAATTCAACAATTTAAATTGGAGAGAACTGCAGAAAGTTTATGATGTTCAATTTTGCCAACCGAGGGCATAAAATACAAATAAATTAAAGTACTACCTTTACACTTTTATAATCTCAGAATAAAAGGTAGTCCTTTAAATGGAATACATTTAATTTTGTGAAAACTTACAAGAGTTTCCTTAGTTTTCTTTCAAAACCAGGAACTGGTAGACTCATTTTCATTACCAGCCTTGATGGCCCAATGAATGTTTAGAGATTCCTAGTTTGCATCAGCTACCTGATTCTGCAGATGCTGGGTTCAGAGTGGGGCTGGGACTTGCCTAAAGCGAGGCTGCCATTTAAGAGAAGACCAAGATCTTGCACCCAGGACCCCTGAGTCCTAAGCCAGCGTGCTTGTCACTAAGCCCAGCAGTTGGCTTTACATAGTTCTATTGGTTAGATTTCCCTAGGCTACACTCAACAGAAAACTAACCTAAATTGGATTAAACAATAATAAAGGAAATGTGTTGACTCTGGTAATGGAAAAATCCAAAGGATAATTTCAGGCAAGGCTTAATCCAGGATTTCACTTGCTTTATATTGTCATTAACCCTCCTAACCATTCCATAGAGTTCACGTGTGGCTACAGACAATCCTGTTCTTATGCCATTACGTCCAGGGCAATGGAAACTACCTCTTTTCGTACTTCCCACACATCCTGAAAGTGATTTTCTTAGATGGACTCACACGCTTCTAAGTCAATCATTGGTGCTACATGGGGGAAATTGATGGTTTAAGTCAATCAAGGCTTGTTCTGGAGCTTAGAGTTGAGTCAATTCCCCATAAACTATCCAATTGACAATGGGAAACAAGTGGTTTCCCAAGGAGGAATCAAGATATTGTTTTATTTTTATAAAGGTGAATTAACCTTGGACAAAAAGATAAACACAGATGTGTGTTACATTGGGTTAGATGGAGACACTATTCTTAAGGAATTTCTTGCATTAAAAAAAATCCTTTTATGCAAAAGGACATGGACTGTGCCCAGCTTGTTAATGGCTGTATCTCCAGCACCTACCGTGGTACTGGCACGTGGATAGACTTCAATAGAAAATGATGGGAAAAAAATGGAAAAACTAGAAAAGTACAAAAACGTTTCATATGAAAAGTTACATTAATCCCAGTTCATGTTAATGTTCATAATTCCAGTCTAAAAATAATGACTCTTGAAATGTTGGGATAATTCCTTCCTCTTTTTATTCCTATGTAAGGATGCACATAGCTACTTGTACTTAGCAATATAATGTTCACTGGGATTTTACCTCAATTTTATTTTTCCACTTAGTATTACACTATATACACATCCTAACTCATGAAAATAACTTGAAAGCACAATTTTTAACAACAGTGTAACATTCAAAACATTCAATCATAAGGATTTAGTGTGCATTTTTCAAACAATTCTTGTCTAAGAGATAGTTGTTTGTTTCTAATTTTTCACTATTGTAAATAAGGCTGCAAAGAACGTATGTCTACTAAACCTTTGTGTCTTTAAGAATTGTGAGTAATGCTCATAGTTATACTTTTTCATAAACAAGAGCATTTCCTCCCACCTTGCGTTCTTGTGTTTTTGCTGACAAGGATAAGGACTAAAGACAAGAATTAGAAGAAGAGAAATGAGCTAAAATCATTTTTTAATTTCACTTTCACAAAAATTAAGTTAAAAAAAAGACAAGTAGGTGCTCAAGAGAGAAAATGAGGGAACGTTGAGTGTTGCTGATCAGAAAAGAGAAACACTGGATTTTGGAACGGTGACTCTCTAGGAGAGGAGTGGCACAGCACAGTCAGAATCCTGTGGTGAATTGCATAGTGCAGTTCCCCCTTCGCCTTCTCTCCCTGAGGCTCCAAAAAAGCAACATATTCTATAGCTGGGTGTTTTTTAAGTTGGACTTATTTTTCTACTGGAAGCCTGAATTTGACAGGAGATGAGGAAAAGCTGAAATCCCACTTTTTCAATTAGATATTCATAGGAAAAACAGCAGGAAGAGGGTAGAAATGTATACTTCCGCTAGCAGAGAAGGCAAGTGGGTTGGGTGCTCTTTTTTTTTTAAATTTTTTTTTTAATGTTTATTTATTTTTGAGACAGAGAGAGACAGAGCATGAGCAGGGAAGGGGCAGAGAGAGAGGGAGACACAGAATGTGAAGTAGGCTCCAGGCTCTGAGCTGTCAGCACAGAGCCCGACGCGGGGCTTGAACTCACGAACTGTGAGATCATGACCTGAGCAGAAGTTGGATGCTTAACCGACAGAGCCACCCAGGCGCCCCTAGGTGCACTTTTGGTAGAAGCTCTTAACATTTGGGAAAAGCAAATGTCCTTGTGAATTTCCTTCCAGGCATTTTGGTGTGGAGGATGGATTTTATTGACAGATGGCAAATTCTAAAGTAGGGCATCATATGTTTCTCGTAGGTCTTGCCCACCCTGGTTTGGGCCAAGATCAAGAGGCAATGTGGAGAACTTACTATGGCTTCCATAGTTGAGCTGAGCCTGGACTGCACCACCTTACACACTTGGGTTCAATGTTTTTATTTCCTAGGGACAGTTTGCATGATTTTCCTGAGAAAAAATCACATCAAAGCAGTGTGGGGAGGGGAGGGTGTTCCAAGAATATGATATGGATATGTTCTACCAACTGTCCACACAGTAAGGATGGAGGAGGAGGGTTATGGGGAAAGTGTCCACCTGTTCTTCTAAGACCTCAAGAGCACCTCAACCTGAGTGTGCTGGGGCTAAAGAATATGGCACATTCTGTGAAACTAAAGGGAACTACAGAAGCACACTGACAGAGTTCACCTTGACCTGTTTTTCTGTCACTTCTATTGCCTTATCTCTAGTAAACTCCAACATATCCCAACAGGCCAATGATACCCACATATTCGCCCATTTTTGGAAAAGGCCAAGCAAGACCACGTATTCCATTTTACGGCCTAGGACATCTGAGTCACTAAACCTTATCCTAACATGAAACCTCAGGTAAGAATGTATACCTCCTTCTAATCTGAAACAGTTTTGCCTTAAGGCTTCCTTCTTGAGACAAAATGGGTGCTCATGAAGCTCTTAGCCAGGACTAGTCTTCCTGAGACTGTTTCTGAGCCTTGCTTGCTGCTAAGTGCTTCTTGTAAAATATGGTAAATGTAGGGCCTCAGAAATGCTTTCCTTGGGGGAGGGAAGAAGAAAGTATTGTGCAAGATAGACAGCTGAGCACACATAATGATTGCCATATGTCAAAGAATTTCAAGCCTTTAAAATGGACGTTGGCAGTACTTTGCTAAGTGTTCCCATGAAACGACTGCTTTTATAGGTTTCTGAGGTCTTAACAGTGGAAAACACGGAGTCCTGATCTTTCTGTATCTTGGTTAGTTTTACCATTCCTTTGTTCCAAGGACTTGGGACTATCTCCCCTTGGCACCAAACAGACTCTGATCTGGATCATCCAATTACGGGTCATGAGTTACAATGAAGCATTTTCCCATGATAGTCTCAATTTTATTTAGCCTTTAAGAAGTAGGGAAAATTTTCCTTTAAGTAAATCTTAGAGCCCTTGGAGCAGAAACTGATAAAAATCATGACCAAATGAACAGTTTGTCTGGCTTCCTGTGTCCTTCTTCCTCTTCAGTGGGAAAATGAGGTGATTAATTTGATAATGAGGCAAAAATCCTTAGGTAGGAGGAACGTCCATAAGTAACTTCATTTGTATTTAATCCTCAATCCTGGAAAATCACCTCTGAAGCCCTCCACACAATCTTAACTGTCTTAAGTTGCTTTTATATCATAGAAAGAAGCAAAGATTCTTTTGATGGCCCCAAGGAAGAGTTTTGATTAAATTCTTCAAATCAGGGAAATTGAGTGCTCTGCCCCCAAGCTCTCTTTATTTACCTCTTTGCAACTTATAAACCACAGCTTTCCACCTCACAAAGACTAAGAAAGTTTTCTTTTCTATGTAAAGGAGAATCCAGCAAAGTCTTTGTTCTCCTGAAACTTATGTCCTGGCCTCAGAGACAGAAATAAGAGAATAAACAGATGGGATCTCTATGTCGTTTACTAAGCACTGTTAAGGAGATACGCAAGAGTGTGTGCAAAAGGTGAATAAAAGGAAAGTTTCCTTTTGAGGTGGGGTGGTCAGCAGAGGACTCTTCAAAAAGCTGATAATTTTATTGACATCTGAAGGATGTGAGCCATGGGAAGGGCATTCAAGATAGAAGGAACAAAAAGGGCAGGACAGGGGCACCTGGGTAGCTCAGCCGGTTAAGCGTCTGACTCTTGATCTGGACTCGGGTCATGATCTCACCGTTCTTGAGTTGGATCCCCACATCAGGCTCCACGTTGAGTGTGGAGGCTGCTTGGGATTCTCTCTCTCCCTGTTTGACCCTCTTCCTCTCTTTCTCTCTCAAAATAAATGATGAAACTTAAAAAAAAAAGCAAGATTAGGACAGAAGTCCAGAGGCCAGAAAGGGTTTGGCAAGGAATAAAGACTACTGATGTGGCTAGAAAGCTGTGAGCAAGGTGGGAAAGCATGAGCTGAGGGTGAAGACACATAATGGTGCAGCTGCTAAGGAGACCCAACTGGGCCTTGTTGGCCATGGAAATGAGTTTAGCCTTCAGCAAAATCTAGGTAATATTAAAGCCTTCAAGGTAACCTGAAAGACTGAATCTTTGTGCCTGGGATTTGGAAAGCCATATGCCAGTAAAGAAAATCTGTGCCATAAGAGATTGTGCCATACAAAAATGATGAGTTTGCAGAGAGAAGGCATAGCACAGAAATGCCATTTACAGTAGTCCCCTCACACAGCTTTTATATCGTAGAAAGAAGCATGGGTATGTATCATCAGCACCTGTCCCAACCCATCCAGTCAATGTCTTATCGGTCTGTCTCATGGTGATGCTGTAGTGTAAACAAGACAACACAGAGCAAATTCAAGGCTAAATGACTGCTAAATGAAATTGCAAGCTTTGCAAAGGTCGAAAAATTTCTTGCATTCCTTAAAAGTTGAAGAATCCAGTTAACCGTATCCAAAGCCATGGACCAGGGAGGATTGGGGAATAAACCAAAAGAGAAAATCAACCACCTTGACGCTATAACTGGAGCTTTAAAGAGAATGATTTGAATATCAAAGATTAAGAGAGACCCTTAGGAAAATTTGTGAAATCCTTGAGTAATTTTGAAAAAAGAGAGAAAGAGACTTTATAACAATGTTGCAAAAGTTCAAGGCCAAGTTGACTTTTGCTATTATACAATTTTGTCAGAACAGTTGGAATAGAAACCACTCGACTCATACTGTATATTTTCTGAGAGGGCAGAGTTTTCATCTAGCCCTCTGTTTTGATCTATTTTGTTAAATAGTAAATAAAATAAGCTTGTTTTCATAATTGCTAGCTTTGTCTTTCAAGTTAAAGCCCCACGTAACATTTTTTATAGTTTATTTTGAAAATTCAGTCCTTATTTTTGATGGATTCATGTTAAGTAGCATTTTTCCAGCACTAATTATCTTTGGATAATGAAGACCTTCTGTGCATACAGTTAGGAATGTGCTGCCTCTGCAGATTAAGATGGCAGCCATGAGTCACTTGCCCATGCCCGAGTACCTTGAGTTACTTGTTGAAGAGGAAGAGGACACTTCTGAGTATTCATACTCTCCTCTGGTCCTTCACCGTGTGTGAGGGGCTGTCTGGGAAAGGAAGAAACCTGGGTCTAAGACTCACTGGCCACAGTCCAGCCAGCAAAGGAAGACACTTACTCTGAGGGAGACATATTTTTGCTTCGCAAGAGCTTTCAGAAACTACATTTAAAATTTCCCTGTCCCAGGGATTTTCAGATGTCTGGATAACAATGTAAAGGCTTCCCAGATGGAAGATGTATTCTCTTCAGGAATTACAATTATGAAATAAGTACTTGCAACTCCTTCCCACACTGCCTTTGAGAATGTCTTTCTGTGGACACCTCTTCAGAAAGTTTCTGAGGCAGGGCCAAGAGCTCAGGGCATGGTGTCCAAAAGATTTGGAATCGGATCCAGTTTCTCTACTTCCTAATTGGAAAGCAGATGTACCCTCTCATGTATCACAGCTAGGAAGCTGGGCACTGCAATACTAATCCCTTTAGAAGGCAGATAGGGAAATGCAAATCAAAACCACAGTGAGATATTACTTCACATCCACTAGGATGGCTATAATGAAAAGGACAGATGATAACGAGTATTGGCAAGGATATGGTGAAAATGGAATATTCATATAATGCTGGTGGGAATGTGAAATAGTACAGCCACTTTGGAAAAATTTGGCTGTTCCTCAAAATATTAAATATGGTGTTACCACATGACTCAGCAATTCCACTCCTAAGTATCTACCTAAGAGAAATGAAAACATATATCCACACAACAACCTGCACACGAATGCTCACAGCAGTATTGTTCGTGATAGCCAAAATGCGGAAGCAATCCAAGTGTCCACGAACTCATGAATGAATAAACAAAATGTGGCATATGCATATAATGAAATATTATTTATTAACAAAAAGGAAAGAACTACTGACACATGCTAAAACATGGATGAACCTTGGAAGCATTATGTTAAGTGAAATAAGCCAGTCACAAAAGACCATGTGACATGACATGTGTTATATGATTCCATTTACATGATATGTTCAGAATAGGTGAATCTATAGAGATAAAGTAGATTAGTGAGTGCCTAGGGATAGGGGCAAGAAAGTGGGGGCAGGGGGAGTGACCACTAATGAGTATGGGGGTTTCTGTTTGGGCTGATGGAAATATTCTAAAATTAGATCATAGTGACAGTTGCACAACTCTGTGAATACACAAAAAACTATTGAACTGTATATTTTAAATGGGTAAATTTACGGTGAGTTATATCTTAATAAAGCATTTAAAAGAAATCAATTGGGTATGACAATAGGACCAGTTCAAAAGTGTACACCTGTAACTGAATTATGGTGTTTAGACTTTGAACCTTAATTGACACATCAAGGGCAAATCCTACTTTGTCTTTCCCTGCCCCCTTCCTCTATTATTACTTACCATCACTGCTTTCAGCAATGGATACACCAAGTTCTGCCTTCTATTTCTTCCAAATGGGTTCTTTGAAAGACTCATGAATGATATATATGATTACAGACAAAGCCCCAACTCTCATATATTGCTAGCAACCAGCAAGCAAATGAATCAAATTAATTTTAAACCGGCAATCTCAAATATTTACAAAGTCTGTCCTTTAATGTCCATCGTGTTTAAAAGTGGTGTTCTGAAGGACTTACTGAGTCATGATTGCATAATGAATCCAAGTGTTAAGTTACTGGTAATTGGAAAGGACCCAACTGAAATTAATTCTAAACCCATAATCTTATGAGTTTACAAACAAAGGTTGCACTTTAATTCTGGCGGGTTTAGAAGTTTTCTCCCAAAAGCCTTGTTCTTTCAAGAATAGCAGCACCTTTCACCTTTCCCACACCAGCTTGTTTATCGTCAGATCTCAGAATAATTTCATTCTTTCTAAAACCCAAAAAAACAGTCCTAGTTCCAAACTGCAATTCATTAGGAGAGGTTCCATGGCATTTGTCAGACCTCGTGCTGCGTGCTTTCACTGAAATGGGGCAATGGTCTGCATTCACTTAAGGTGGCTACCATGTGGTTGGGAATTTTTAATTTGAGATTTGGAAAGGGAGTAATGTGAGGTCAAGACGAGGACCTCTCTGCTCATACTTGTGTCGATGGAGGTACAGATGGGAAACACAAGACCTGGTTCTGATACGAATCCTGGCAGTGTAAAGTGAGTCAGATCATGACTACAAGCTAAGGCCTTTGAATTTTATTTGGTGGACATAAGCAAGCCCCTTGAGGTTTTTAAATAGAGAAGTGGAATAAACCAAGATGGTTGTTAGAAAAATTTATTTTGATCTATGCCATCCGTTTTGAATAACGGATGATTGTAGTGAGTGCTTCCTGTATGCCAGGCCCCATCTTTACACCTGACCACCTTACTCACTATCATTGTCCTGTGAGGAGGCCTTTTATTATCCCTGTTCACAGGTGAGGAGAATGCATCTCAGGTTAAGAAATTGACCCGCAAAGCCAGGATTCAAATTCTTATACTAGCAACTTCAACAATTTATACATCCTTCCTGCTCCAGAGGATGGTGCTGAGGCAGCAGGGCCAGGAGGCTGTCCTCACGTAATAAAGGCTTGAAGCAGACGGAGGTAGGGCAGATGGTAAGGGAGATGCCAGGTGTGGGAGACAGGGCAGGAAAGGGATGAATGGGGCTAGGTGACTGACTGATGGGACCTTGGGATCTTTCTCTTTGTTTCAGCTACTGTGTGAGCAACAGGAATGCAGAACCAAGATTCTCCCCTCTCCTCAAGCAACTTCCTCTCTAGTCCTGGGATGGGATCCACACCATCAGACAAAATCAGGGCTGGGTTCACTGGATGGTAAACCTGCCACATACATGACTGGCAGAGATGGTAAAGCTGGAAGGGTGGGTCAGAGTTCCACCTGTGAAGTTGGTATAGGATGTGGGTAAGATTGCTCTTGCACTCTTGCAGATAGAAGGTCTTAGGGACTGAATATGTGTGCCCTCCCAGAATTCATATGTTGAAGCCTTACCCTCCTCCATACCATTGCACTGGAGACAGGGCCTTTAAGGAGAGGATTGTTAAATTAGACCATATGGTGGGCTCTCATCTGATAGGTCTGGGGTCCTTATAAAGAGGAAGAGACACCAGAGATTGCTTTTTCTCCACCATGTGAGGACAAAGTGGGAAGGTGGCCATCTGTAAGCCAGGAAGAGAGCTCTCACCAGAAAATGGGTCTTGATCTGGGATTTCCAGCCTCCAGAACCCTGAGAATATGAGTTTCTGTGGCATAGAATATGAGTTTTTGTGGCAGCCCCTTAATCTATGGTATTTTGTTATCACAGCTCAAGCAGACCAGCCCAGAGGATTCCTTCAGTGCCTGTCCCAGGAATGCCCTACCTTCATGGGATGGGCAACCAAATGAGGGAACTGAGGCATGTGGCTATGCTGTGTACCTGATGCTCTGGCACTGAATGAAAATATTTTAAGAGTATAATCTTTAATATATGTTAACTAGATTTGTGTTACTGGGTTAATCAGAACCTGTCTACTCTTACTTTTTGTCCACTTAACTGTCATATTCTCAGAGAGGTCAATTCAAGTCCCTCTGCCATAATCTTTATTACCAATCATACTCCCTATAGTTCTGATTTTTTTAAGTTTATTTATTTATTTTGAGAGAGTGAGTGGGGGATGGGCAGAGAGAGAGAGAGAGAGAGGGAGGGAGAGAATCCCAAACAGGCTCTGTCAGATAAGGGGCTCAATCCCATGAACTGTGAGATCATGACCCGAGCTGAAATCAAGAGTCAGATGCTTAACCAACGGAGCCATCCAGGAGCTTCCACAAGTGACACTTCTCAATGTCCCCTTCCTTTTCGAAGCATACACATCTCATGGCTTCTGTAACAGGGCCCTCTCTTATTTTTTCCAATTGTTCTGGTCACTACTTCCCATCCCCTTTGCCCATCCTTCCTTAGCTCTTCAATGCTGGAGTGCCTCATGGTCCTAGACCCTCCTTTTCTCATGCCATAGGTCTCCCCAGACTCACGCTGCTCCCACTATAAAAGGATGCCTTCGAAATCTGATCTTCAGGTACAACTCCTTAACTTGTGGACTCATTTTTCTATTTACTGGTTGTACATCTTTATTTGAGTACTTGGCAGTGATCTTAAGCCAGGTAAACCCTTTATGGAACTCATCCCTTTCCACCCACTTCATCCTTTACTTCCCAAATTTGCCCTTTCTTCCATATTCCTTATTTCAGTGAATGGCACCGCCATGAACCTGTCTGCCAATCCAACAACTCAGATGTCATTCTTGACTCTGTTTTTTCCCTCACCCCCACAATTGGACCATAACTACATTATAAATGTGTCCGCTTCTGTCAGTGCCCACTGCTAGGTTACTGCAATACCTAATAACTACTTATTTTCCTTTCATTCTTGGCCCCCTCTGAACCCTTCTCTTCTCTGTGTCCAGAATGAACTTCCATAAACTTCATATCTAATAAAGTCACATCCAGAACTGTCCTAAAATATTGACCATTGATCTATTTGGTCAAAACCTGAGCTTTATTTGTTTTCCACACTCATATACCGCCTCCAGGCTCTGGCAAATTCTGTTTCCCTTCATAAAACTAAAGTCAGATCTGTACACAGGCTTTGGCGATATGAATGTGGTATCAGAACTGAGATATATTCCGAGTGTACAATTCCCAAGAGGTCAGTTTGGTAAAGACTGGTATCACGTTAACACGATCCTGCTCCGAGTACGCAACTAAACTTCAATATCTTAACCTGGGGGACTGTATGGGGAATTTTGGAGATTCATCAGGGTTATCAGATGTTTCAATGTTTACAACCATGAAATGTCTACGACTGCTGTTTGACATAACTGAATTATATTGGGACTTGATAGAACTAAAATATTTTAAGATATATTAAGGCCATCTCATCATTAAGTGGCATAGTTAAGCACAGAACTGTTCTGTTACAAAATTAGCAATACAAAGAAATACTGTTACTAAATTATATGAAGAACAACAACTATCCCCAATCAGTATAATTGTTAACAGCATGCTAGCACAACAATGGTGCTGTTACTCAATATTGGCTGGCAACGACTTTCTACTTCTAAGCTACTTAAGCTATAGGCAGAAGGCTGTAGAATGTCATGGCATTATTGTTAGCAGTACTGGAGATTATGTCACCAACTGGGCAATATAGTAGCTCACAGGACAGCCACTTTATTATTATCACAGCTAAGATCAGGGCAGTCAGCTATGGTGATATTGTGCTATCATTGCTATCGTAATTACAGGTAGAAGAGCAAGGAACAATTATTGTCACTGACGTGTAATCCATCGAATAGAGGAGAGCACAGTGTGGTGTGGTTATGATTAAAAGTATACATTGTATGACACTGACTAATGACATTGAGACTAGTATGACCAGTAGTAGGAGATAGAATTATCGTACCTATTCTGTTAAAAGTGATGAATGTTATAGCCTACCAATGTGCACAATGGAAGATTGTTATTTCTGTCACCATGCTCCTATGGGACACAGTGTAGGTTAGTATAGAATATGGCACAGTAGAGCCATATCAGTGTTACTGTTCAGAACTAAATTTTAAAATTAAAATAGGACAATCTGTAGGTTATGCTGTATATTTTTTTTTTCTTTTTGCCAGCTTAACAGTCAACGTAAAGTAACCAAATCCCAGACAGCCCAGGATAAGCAGTAACTGCCACCAACAGAGGCATGGTGTAATTTAGGATGGAATAGTTTGAAGTGGTGGGCAAACGAGTTAAAAGTAGCATTAAGAGCATTAAACAGAAGAAAGTAGATAAGGTCAATGCAGCATAGGATGATATGCAGATTTGCTTTAACAAAACTGGTGCAAGTAATTGATAGCATATTAGGTAGTAGTATTATCTCGAAGTACCCTAGCAGTATGATAATTGCCAGAATGAGTATAAGGTATTAATAGTAAAGATAATTAACACAGTATCAGCTTGTAACTATCGAAATCACCACATCCTATGCAATCAGAAGGATTCCTCCTTTAGATGGATGGTCTCATTGGAAGCACAGAAGAACACTGTGACATAGGTCCTGACATTAGCTCCCCCCACACAGATGAGAAAACAGGGCTAAAGCTATCAGGTTCCTTGAGCAAAATCACATGAGAAGTAAGGAGTGAAGCTGTCACTCGAGCCTAAGTCTGACTGTGTCTGACTTCACAGACCTTGTGTTCTATACTATTCATGATATTCCCTTTGGTAATGTCAGAGTAGTATGTAAAATATGGTATACTGTAGGGATAGCAACACTGACACTATAATACTAATAAAAACTGAAGCAGTTCTGAATTATGGGAGGTTGGTACTTGGTTGTTACAAGTTAAGAAACGGTGCGTGTTATATTTTAGTACATGTTGTCTAGTAACAAACTGATGCTAAGCAATTGTGACATAGCCCCATCGAATAGATGTGTTGCTGTCCATTTTGAAGGTAGCGATATATTATGGTACCAGTGTTGTTTCTGGATTTACAGAAATGAAAGGAAACGTGTGGATTACCATGTGCCCTGACAGTAGAAGACGTACATGATAGTAGAACACCATGACATCCCTGATTAATAATGTAAAAGTGTAGGTGTCATCACGGCGCACTATTCGTGTATTATTGCACTGTGCGTATATGCACTATATCTTCTTGCACTGTGTCTACTACATGCACTATATCTATTAAAGAACAATAACATGGCTGATTGTAAATACAGGCAGCACAGCATATCTACTTGTATAAAACCATACATTACAATTATTGAGACACTCACACTTCACTCAAAATCCTGTTTTATCACTGTACTAAACCAAAATGCATTCTGGCGTATCAATTTTGTAAATATTTGAACACTGTATCTTGTCAGTGAATACTTGCTATTTGAATGTTAGAAAAGTTGGGTTAGTATCTTTTGCTAAAATTACGGCCATCAGGGGCGCCTGGGTGGCGCAGTTGGTTAAGCGTCCGACTTCAGCCAGGTCACGATCTCGCGGTCCGTGAGTTCGAGCCCCGCGTCGGGCTCTGGGCTGATGGCTCAGAGCCTGGAGCCTGTTTCCGATTCTGTGTCTCCCTCTCTCTCTGCCCCTTCCCCGTTCATGCTCTGTCTCTCTCTGTCCCAAAAATAAATAAACGTTGAAAAAAAAATTTTTTTTAAATAAAATTACGGCCATCACACACTAGTTACTGTAGTGACAAAATCGCTCCCAGCTCGTAAGCAAGTAGGACATGGTTGAGCAGTATCATCACAGATGCTGAAATTATAGGACCATTGGATACAACGGTCCAGCAAAGGTATTGCTTTCAATATCAGAGATGGCAGAGAGCCTAAGTGACTGCTCACAGTGTCAGGCACTTTGCAAGGCAGTAGCGATAGAAAAATCAGGACGTCACAATCCACTGTCCTGCTTTGAGGCACAGGGATGTCTGGTTAATGATTTCACTGTAAACACAAAGCGGCAATGGTTGATTTCCAGACACAGGATATATGATAGTGTCGACCAGTGGGCTCCAAAGGGCACTTTTGTTGTTGCTACTAAAACTATTGGCCGCATTAGCATAGTAGCTATGTTGTTTTCATACCTAGAAATGAGGAAGGATTCTGTACAAGGGAGGCGAGTGTTACTGTTATAGAAAGTAGAAAGAGTGTAATTGTGCTGTCGCTACAGACACTGATGAAAGTACTGTAGAATCGTGATGTGTCAATCTTTCTGTTAAGAGAGTATAACAAAACGACACAGGCGTAAAGCTGTGCCAGCATTACAGACAACATAACGCAAGGTGGCTCTGGAACTGCTCTGTACCGAGTCTCGATGATGGCACGTGGTGTGAAAAAAGCCACGTGGTGAAAGTTGACTTGGTGCCAGAATGAACGGAACACAGGCTCTAGGGTCCATTGAGCTGCCTTCAAATTCTGGCTTTGTCCATTAGAACCTGTGTGACGTGGCCCAGTAGTATAATTCCCAAACTTCACACCTTTCGTCTTCAGGGTGCATCTCTCCACAGCTCGCACCTGCTCTCTCATCGTGTAAGGGACAGCGTGGGCCGTGGTCACCAGGCAGCGCCGTCCATGGCCAGCATGCTGAAACTGCCCCATCCCTACCCTGAGCCTATCGCGAGAGCTTGCAGGTTGTGTGGCAGCATAACTGAATGGCACAATCAAGGACAATGTACAATCATTCATAAATAAAAGGGCAGTGTGACCGTAACTTAGTACTCGTCTTGATGCTAAGGTCACTAGCGACATATCATGCCACGGTGACAGTATCTTACTAAAAAAGATACCACTCAATATTTCTGTCTCATAACTCACTTATCGTTAACTATTTGGAGCTAGGGTAATTACAACGGGGTTGTTGGGAGTGGGATTTTGTGGTAGGTTTTTTGTCAACAGGATTCTTGGCAGCCTACCGCATGGGATGCGGCAGTCAGATCATGCACGATGTAAGAGTTTAGGGCTGCACAACGCATCCTAGGCTGAGAGGAGGGCCTGTCCTGCGGACGGCACCTGCCGGCACAGCTACGTGATTCTATGCTTCACTTTATTGCATATAATTGTGGGAATAGAAATGACAGTACACCGTGCTGACCTGCATCATGCCAGCCTATACCCTTCACCTTACACTCAAGTAGCAGGATCGCCAGCACACTGCAGTGAGCTGCGCTCTTTGTATTCACAGTTACGTGAATATAAAGACATCAAATTATACTAAGCTACTCACAGGGCTTGAAATAGTGCCAGCCTGCATGACGTTAAAGTAAACATCATGCAGTCACATGTGCCCCACAGTAGCTCCGATGGAGCTACATGGATAGCCCTGACGCTTCTCCACACACATGCCTGCAGGCCGCAGGTGTATTTCAAACTCGCCGCATTGCGATAGCTTCAGAAACTGTCAGCGGCGATACCGCAAGTCAGGGGGCTGACAAACCATGGCCCACATGTCAGATCCAGCCTTCCACCTGTCTTGCACAGTTTTCAGGCTAACAGCGGCGTTTACGTTTCCCAAATGTTTGGGAAAAACTCAAAAGAAGAAGTATATTTTGTGGCATGTGGAAATAGAGGAAATTCAAATTTCAGTGTCCTTAAAGAAAGTTCTGTTGAAACACGGGCTCTGAGGTGCTACAGTGGCAGAGTTGAAGAGTTGCCACAGGGACGATATGGCCCGCAAAGCCTGAGGTATTTACTCTGGCCCTCTGCAGGGAAAGCTTGCTGACCCATGGTTAAGCCATTCTGCATTACTCGAATGTGTACGTGAGTACAGACTACTGTGTTTTGAATGCAGAAAAAAAAGGCAGCCGTGGTGTCTTGTTACCATATGCTCTTTGTAATCATAGTTAACAAAAATTTTGCTCCACCGGTGCAAATTGCCTTTATGTGTCCAAATGCTGCTAAATTATAATCTCCCAAAGTAGAAAGCATTGCCATCTTGACCTATCTGAGGGGGCTGGGGTCTGCCGCTGTGGAGACCTATGGTACACAGGATTGGTACCTATGTATATGGTGCGTGGTATGGCCATGGTTAAGGGCAAAGGGCATGGAGTAAGGCTCTGCCTCGTACTGGCTCTCGCACCTTTAAGTAACTTGCTTGTTGAGCCTCAGTTTCCTCATCAGGAAACGGGAACAACAGCAGGTGCACAAAATGATGATGACAAGCGCTCCACATAGTACCTTGTAAATAGGAGGCTTTGACAGATGTGAGTGGTTTATTTATGCACGGTGCAGCTACTTCCTGGGCGTCACTGAAGTTGAGGAGTAATTCCAAGCATCGGAAATACTGCCGTGGACAGGCCAGGCCTCCCTCACAGGGTGTGGGAGGGGAATCTGACAGTAAACAGGACCGTGTCAGCTCTCGTGAGTGTCAGGCCGTAAACGAAAGGTGAATGGAGGGTGAGTAGGTGTTGCCGGGTGTTCACTGGAAGACCGCTGGGGTCTGGATGGCAAGGAGGATCCTGCATCTGAGCTTTGTGAGAGGTGACATAGCAGGCTTGCTACTGAACTGAGTCTACAGTGCAGCATCTCACACTATGTAAGGGATTCCTGACATTGGTGGGGCCAACATCCACAATTCTGATGCCACACAGGGATCCAGAAGGAGTCTATTAATTTGTAAAGACAAAACCCCGTGACTGCTAAAAGATTAGAGCTAAAAGATCTCCGCTTGAGCCCTACTGAGATACCTGAGCAATTCTTCGTTGTGGAGGCTCTTTTGGTCTTTGCAGCACATTTAACGGCATCCTTGGCTCTACCCACTCGATGCCAGCAGCACCTTTCCTTGCCTTAAATTTTGACGAGCACACAACGTCTCCAGACATTGCCAAACATCTCCTGGGGACAAAGTTGTCCAGGGTTCGTAATCACTGGCTTAGGGGAAATGATGGCTGCGAAGCCCCCAGCAGGAATTACGGTTGCTGCAGCTGGACACACGTGACTGTCATTTACCGGAAACGTGCCCTTGTCTCTCCCCAGCACACGTGCACCAATTGGGAGCGTCTTCACAAAGCTCCCAGACTGCAAATGCTACAAACACCCCTCAAGTGTCTGTCAGATTATTCCAACCTCCAACATTGATAATCACTAAAATTGTGCTCTTCTGGGGCGCCTGGGTGGCTCCGTCGGTTGGGTGCCCGACTTCGGCTCAGGTCATGATCTCACAGCTCATGGGTTTGAGCCCCACGTCGGGCTCCCTGCTGACAGCTCACAGCCTGGAGCTTACTTTGGATTCTGTGTCTCCCTCTCTCTCTGCTCCTCCCCTGCTCACACTCTCTCTCCCTCTCTCAAAAATAAACATTAAACAATTTTTAAAAATTAAAAAAAAACTGCTCTTCTGTCTATAATTATAATATTTTACTACAGTCTCTTATAACATGACAAATGGTATTATCCTCTGTAGTGCAATACTGTTTATATTTTAAGTAAGAATGCTACATTATTACTTTAGAGTACTACGTTGTTCCTAAACCTGTGTTCTTGTCTGTGCTGTGTTTTACTGTTCTACCCTCAATGTATATTGTAAGCATTCTACTATATTTTTATATATTTTTATTAATTTTATATATTCTATAAATATATTTTGTATGTAATTATATATGTATATCCATGAATATACATATGAAAACTTTCTACCTTTTTATAAGAATATTGCTACCGTGTTACACTATAATGTGTAATAGGTGCCTTCTAAATCTGTTACCAATTACAGGAGACTCCTGAACAACATGGGTTTGAACTGTGCAGGCCTGCTTATATACTGATTTTTTAAAAATAAATACTGTACATAACTGTGAATGTATTTTCTCTTCCTTGTGATTTTCTTTTTTTTTTTTTTTTAAATTTTATTTTTCAACATTTATTTATTTTTGGGACAGAGAGAGACAGAGCATGAACGGGGGAGGGGCAGAGAGAGAGGGAGACACAGAATCGGAAACAGGCTCCAGGCTCTGAGCTGTCAGCCCAGAGCCCGACGTGGGGCTCGAACTCACGGACCGCGAGATCGCGACCTGGCTGAAGTCGGACGCTTAACCGACTGCGCCACCCAGGCGTCCCTTCCTTGTGATTTTCTAATAACATTTTTTCTTTTTTTTGTTTAAAAAAATTTTTTTAACATTTATTTGTTATTAACAGACAGAGAGACAGAGCATGAGTATGGAAGGGGCAGAGAGAGGAGGAGACACAGAATCTGAAGCAGGCTCCAGGCTCTGAGCTGTCCACACAGAGCCTGATGTGGGGCTTGAACTCACAAACCGCGAGATCATGACCTGAGCTGAAGTCAGATGCTTAACCGACTGAGCCACCCAGGTGCCCCAAAACATTTTTTCTTTAGCTTATTATAAGAATGCAGTTTATAATACATATAAGATACAAAATATGTGTCAATCAACTGTTTATGTTATCATTAAGGCTCCCAGTCAATAGTAGGCTATTAGTAGTTAAGGTTTGGGGGAGTTAAAAAGGGGTTGGTGCCCCTAACTCCCATGTTGTTCAAGGGTCAGCCATATACTGAATGTCACAGCCTATAATTTCAGTAACTAGTTGTAAGAAAGGAAGGCATGAGGAGGAAAGTCACTTTCCCAAGGTCATAATACTATATAACCCTATTGTTGTTGAGATGAGACTCTCTGAGTGATGGGCTGAGAAGGAACAAGCAGATAAGAGAGTCTCTAAGGAGTTTGGTTTGAGAAGCTGAGTCAGTCAGAAGGAAAGAGGTTGGTGGAGGAGGATTGAGATTTCTGCTCTGGACATGTTATGTTGGAGAAAACAGATATACAAATAGATAAATGGAGTGGCCAGTCGACTGGAGTCACTGAGGGAACTGAGAATCTGAGGCACAAGGTGGGTGGTTCATTCACATGAAGGTGATGCCTGATGATGCCATAAGCCAAGAGTGTGACCCAACTATGCCATCTTCATGTCACTAAAAATGATGCCACACCATTGCTGAGAACAAGGAGTGAATTTATAGATAGTGAATAGTGAATACACAGGGAGTGAAATTATAAATGTTTATTGGACACTAATTTGTATCATTAGTATTCAGCTACGGGCATTATTATATATTCGATCTACTGTTGCCAGTTCTTTAGAAATATAAAGGAGAATGGTGGGTCATGTCATGTTCTTGTTTATAAAAAATACACTATGGTTGTTTAGTGTACATATAATGCATTTTGATACTTGTGAGGGCAACCTATGAATTTATTCATATACTTAGTGCACAGAAGTGAATAATATCAATGACCACGGTGGTTGTAATACTAGATAGCCCCATAGTTGTTGACATTTTGACAGTCAACATGTTATAGTATTGTTACATTGTCAACAATATGAGAGGCATTAGAGTTTCAGGAAATAGAGCAACGTAGTATTATTTTTCCTATAAATACTGGCATCATTTCAGGAGAAGGCAGGATAATCACATCAGTTTTTCTACAATATCAACAGAATAATGTGGGCTTTTTTTTTTTTAAAGCTTCAGTGGCATTCTCCCCATGACTTTTAGATGTCTGTCTCATAAAATAAGGCATTCTCGATTCTAGTGAGGCATGGAAATTATTCCACTTTATTTGGTAACCACGATCCGGTGGAATCTGTTTTCTTTGGTTCAGGATCCAGTGTTTTAGGAATGCCTTACACGTCTGGGTAGTTTCACATCTTGTAATATTTGAGATCTAATTTCATCCCTTGTTTATGGGGAAAAAGCCAGAAGCCAAATGCTCAAGCAGAAGCTTGAGAGTCATTTGTAGTCCTTGTTCTCTTCCTCCATCAAATCTTTCAGAATGAATTCCTCGCATTTATGACTTTATTCCTCTTCCCACATAGTTCAACACTCGAGTATCTTGGGAGCTCGTGTTCCCATCCAAATTATGATTTCTACTGAAGTTTAGTTCAAAAAAAAAATTATTCAGGGCTCTTTGTAATAAACGCTTCCCATGAAGATGATAGTTTGGTTTATTTCTGTAAACATTTTTATAACTGCGAGTGAAGCACCTAAACAATTGTTAAATATTTGTCTAGAATCTGCTTCAGAGCAAAGTCTCTGCCAACAACCGCCCTTTCCCGGTATCTGGAATGGGTGACTTTTCCATGCGGTTCTGTCTATATTCTCAGCAAGAAAGCAAAACTCAGAAGATTATGATTTTAATATACTTTATTTAAAAAGTACACAGTTTTAAATTGGTTTCAATGGGTTTCAAGCAGAAGGGACACTGCCCACTTGCAGTCCCGTTTCTGATGAAGGGTGATTATCATGTAGCAAACTCACATTTGCATGACTGGCAAAGTAAAAAGATAACTTTTTTTTTTTGTCAACAGATCTTTAAGAGTTTATATCACGCACAGTTTAAAATCATGAGATGCTGATGGTTGGACTATATTTCATGTCTCCTATGTCGCACCATATTTTGGTTCACAGTTTATCCATAATTTAGCATGCCAAGAGAACATCTCAGTGTCACCTTGAAAAGAGCATCAAGAGCAGAGGGAAGACGACAAGGACCATCTTGGCCTGCAGGCTCGGTGCACCCCCACACTCCCTTGCATTCTCCTATAGGGAAAGGCAGGGTCAATTAGAGCGAGACGGATTCCAAGATGCCTTCAATTTTCTGAGCTACATCGAGTCCCCAGACCTCTTCCCGCACTCTCCAATGTAGGAATCAAGTCTTTTGGAAAGTAGATAACACAAAGAAATGGACTTGTCTAAATTTCATCAAGTTTGTGACAAGAATCTCTGATTTCAGTTGTCAGTGCCTAAATGTTCAAACTTACTCTGTGCGTATTATTACACAGAACATTCAAGAGGCAAAGGGCTGGTGGTGGAGCTGTCTGTTGTGATCGAATTAGAACAGCCGAATGTTGCCCTTCTAATGTCTTCCTGTCAGAATGTAAGGAAAGGTTGACATCCAAGAGGCCTGATCATTTCAGCACCAGCTGTAAGTGGTTTTGTGGGCCTTCTTTATTTATATGTGGGGAAAGGAGGGCTTCGTTTTATAAAAATGAAATCACATTACGTAATCCTTTCTGCAGCATGCTTTTTATCCACGGGTTGATGGCAACTCTTCTAACTCCATTTTTCTAGCTCTATTTTATTATCGATGGGCATTCATTATCTTCTCAGTTCTCTGTTGGTATGAACAGTGCTGAGTGCAGGTCACTACCAGTCCATGGTCCAGGCCTGGGCCCCTGCCTATGGTAAAGATGCCCAGGAGTGTGAGTGCAGGGCGAGGGGTATTCTTGCCTTTCATGGCTGTAGCCGGATATTTCATCACCACCTGTCCGTTCTGATCACCCAGTGACTTTTAGCTTTCATGTCCTTGGCTTCCTTTTATATGTACTTGTTTGACTTTTCAATTTTAAAAATTTCTTTAATGATTTGGCTTATAAATGATTTTCTTAGCTGTATAAATTGGCTATTAACTGTAAATTCTCTTTTTCCATAAAAAATTATAATTTTTATATAATTAGATACATTCTGTTTTTCTTTCACAGCTGTCTGGTCTTGGATAGGAAGATTTCTCCAATTCCTAACATTTCTTGTGAGACTATTATTTTACCATTTAAATCTAATGTGTATTTTCTGCTTTGAATTGAACCTTGGTTATATCTAAGAATTTGTATTCTGTCGTACTGACCTCATCTTATTAGGTTTAGAAACTTAGAGAAAAAAAATACTGATTTTTGAATACTTACATCTATTTACCGGAGAAAATTATCTCATTAACCCCAGAAGATTTCTACTTTAGTGATTTTGGTTGTCTACATAGACAGTCCTGGTTTTAACTGAAGTGACTTTAGTGTTTGGGGACTATTAGTTTTATTTGAATTTTATATAAAGATTTTTTTATTTGAATTTTATCACTGAGTTTTACCAAAGACCTTTCCAGCATATATCTGTATAATATGTTGCTAGTGAACTCTCCTTTGAACATAGAAGCAAACATTCTCAGTCAATTCCAAGTTCTTATTGGTCCTATATTGACGTTAACATCATTTGCTAGGACTTGGAGAGTTTAGGAAAGATGAAAATTATTTGCTATTTAAAGGTGGACTTAAAGCCAGTCCATTGGCTTTGGTGGCATTTTTAAAAATAGAGATTTTCCCAGTATCCCTATAATAATAATTGGTCTAGGCTAGCTTTCCATTTCTCAAAATGGGGTGGAGTTAATTTTTAAATTTCTATTATTTTTGCTAGACCAGAAAGGGGTTTTTTTTTTGCCTATGGCACTTTGGGGGGTATTCCTTTTTCAGGTTCACCTTTCTCGGTGCTAAGTTTGATTTTCTTGTGATCGTCACTTCTGGTGTCAATGGAGGGCCTTTGTAGTTGTGCCTCCGTGTGGTGGTTATCATCCCCCCGCAGAAACCGTGACTCTTAATCTGGTATCAGTATTGCCATTTCTGCTTTACATGAATTTCTCATCAATAAAAGGCTGTCTAAAAGTAAGTAGGGGAAAATAATCTGAACTGCAATTTGAAATAAGTAAACCAAGATGGTCAGAGCCACGTTGCGTGTAACAGCGTGACGAGAGAGAACTACGGTACGTTCGTAATAGGGAAGAGAATAAAGAGGCTTTGAAATATGTATACGGATACAATAAGACTCTTAAGCACAGACTAAATAAGAAGGCACTGAGGGGCTGAAAGTAAAGTACCCTTAGCCTTCCTTTGATTTGCCTGAAAGGATTGTTTCTTCACAAGTAAACTTCTTAACTAGAGTTCTTTGTCAATTGTGAGATTCTCATGGTGAACCTGGTAGAAAAAGAGAACAGGAAGGTCTCTCAGACTTACCTCAGGATGGAAGCCATGACAAGACTCGGGACGCCTTCTGATCTTCTGGGCCTTTAATCGTTCACACTTAAGGGATTCGTTATGTTGACTGAAGTTAAGGCATATTGCTAAGATGTCATCACTTTCCCTTACTCTGCATTTTGAAGGTCAAACCTTGGCACTGCACTCCCTTCATGACTCCTCTCTTTCCAACAGTGGAATGGCTGTCATTTCCCTCTAATATTTCTCCCCTAGGTTTCCTTCCCGTAGATCCCCCTCCCTGGCTTCAGCAGCAGTAGCTGGACCTACACACAAAAGGATATACCTGATTTCAATGGGGGCCATGGTGATGGGGGTCACGGACTCACACAGGCAGCTGCTGTCCACCACCACCATGAACAGATTGCTGCTTGGGATTTGCTGGATGACAAAGGACCTGTTGGAACATGAAGCACAGACAGTGGGTGGTCATTTACCGTCCATCAAATTAAGAATCCTGAGGAAAACTCCCCTGGGGAGCTAACTACTATAATATTTTAGAAAACAGTTTTCAGAGACTGCCTTACTACTAAAGTTGCCTCCTTCCACAAGGTTCTTCACGGTTAAATACCAAGCTTCATTAAGAAGACAACAGTGCAGGAAGTGTAAGAAGACAACCTATGGCTATGGTGACACAGAGGTCATAAAACTCACCCTGGGAAGACTGGAATGTTGTATGTGCACAACAGGAGAGTCAGAGTTGGCTAAATCATCTCAATTTCCAAGGCCTAAAGGCTTGGGCTTTTCCAAGCCTTGCTTCCTTCTCCCAGTTTGCACCTGAGGTTCCCAAAAGGATGAAGAGAATATCCTAGACCCTTCCTGTACTGCTTTGCACAATGTCTGCCCAAAATAGAGGTACGATACTGGCATGAGATGGATGCTGGTTGTTGGGGAGTTCCACGGTTCTGGCGCCACGTGTGCCAGTGCTCAGGCTGTGGAGCAGCTTTAACATTGGGTCCATCAGTACAGCTACTCCAATGGAAGTAAGCCCAATGGCACCTCCTCTCTCATCATCCAACACGTGAAATGACAAAGTAACGCCACCGTAAAAACACTCCTGGAACAACAAATGCTACTGGCTCTGTGGAGGAACAAATTAGCAAACAAAATCCCGTATTCTTCCAGAGCAAACAGAGTAGCTAAATATTTAGCTACAAGCCTAGAACTCCCATCGTATAATTTTTCATGACATTTCACTAAATTCAGTTCAGTCAGATGAAATAGACTGTAACATAACAACATAGTCAATTTCCCCATAATTTTTTACCTCCATTCATCTTTCTCTCCACAAATTTGTTCTATTCTCATCACAGTTTACTAAAATCATGCAATGAAAAAGAATCCTCTGTTTTGTGGGAAATTATAATGAGGCGAAAGGACTACCTTTTCATTTTATCCAATACCACTTCATATGTTGAGTTATCCAAGAATGCCTTGGAGATTATAACACAACCCGTTTCTTGTCTACAAATGCCTTCACCTGTTTATCTAATATCCTGAAATTATGGTTATTGTTTTTCTTTCTCCATAGGAAGGAACAAGACATGACTTTCCTCAAAGATGCTTCCTCAATGCCTACACCATACTCTGGAACATGAACTCTCTGCCCTCTCACACTCTCCACAACTCTGTCTGGCTTGAGAAAAAAGTTTGACTTTGCTGTCTCATTAAGGCTTTAAAATTGTTGGCTTTACCTTCCCCTTTTAGCACTGGGTACCTTCTCACCACTGCAATGACACTGCCCTAGCAGGTGGCCTCTTTATAATGGATTATGCCTATGAGAATAAATATAACCTACCTCAGATGGTGCTCATCAGAAAACCAAAGATTTCCATGTTGGGGGCAGGCTAATAGAGTCTAAATGACCAATGCAAAACCAAGATCATACAACTCTTTAAAGAACAAATGATTGACTAGAATACTAACCCAAATGAATCTACCAGATGGCAAATAAAGGAAAAAGAGATTTAAAAAAAGCTCCACAGGAAGAGAATATTTCCCCATTAAAGAAAAATTTGACTTTTCTTTTATTAAAAGGGGCCATTCAAGCATGAGTGAAACTTTAGATCATCAAAGATACAGACCAATCCTAAAAGCTTCTCTGGGAAGAAATTACTTAAAGAATGAGAATGACACCAACTTCTCAATGGGGGACTTTAGATGAACAAAACAGAGCAACATACTTAAAGTTTTGAGGGAATGGAAAAAAGAAAAATAAAAGGTATGTCAGAGTCCAGAGGAAAATAGATTCTAACTAACTTGAGATATGGGTAGAAAATTGTGTTTTAAAATTTAGGGATAATTAGGGGCACCTGGGTGGCTCAGTCAGTTAAGCGTCCGACTTTGGCTCAGTCATGACCTCATGGTCCATGAGTTCAAGCCCCGCGTCGGGCTCTGTGCTGACAGCTCAGAGCCTGGAGCCTGTTTCAGATTCTGTGTCTCCCTCTCTCTCTGCCCCTCCCCCATTCATGTTCTGTCTCTCTCTGTCTCAAAAATAAGTAAATGTTAAAAAAAATTTTTTTGAAAAAAAAAATTCAGGGATAATTACTGAAAAGAAACTAAAGAATGAAAATCTGATTAATCCAAGATAGCATGGTAAGTAACACACACACGTGCATACACACACACACACACCACCGCCAGTATAAGATTATTACCAATCACAATAAATGTCTGTCGGTTAGATTCACTTATCAAAAAAGCAGAGACTCAAAAACATTAATTTAAAAAAAAGTCAGGGACTCTTAAGCTGAGTTTGCCAGAACATCAGCATTATGCAGTCTATAGCAGATACTCCTGAAACAGAATGACACAGGAAGACATGAGGATACACCAGAAAAACACTAATGACAAAATAGAGGGACAGGTTTAGTAAGATTCTCCTACAAATATTCAGAGGGAAAAATCTTTAAGATGTAATAAAGAAATAGTTCATATTGAAAAACAGTGTAACAGTATAACAAGATAGGACATGAACGTTTACGATCAGAGTGTACAGATTCATAGAAAGGCCGCAAGTGATTGATGAATATATGATCTATTAAAAAATGGAGTGAAGACTCTTCAGATCTAAGCAACAGAGCATATAAGCTAATTTCAAATACAGGGAACTACAACACAGTCCAAAGAGCTGAAAGCACCAATTACATGTTCTTCTCTCTTTTTAAAAATTTTTTTTCTAATGTTTACTTATTTTTAAGAGAGAGTGCACGCAAGTGGGGGAGGGGCAGAGGGAGACACAGAACCTGAAGAGGCTCCAGGCTCTGAGCTGTCAGCACAGAGTCCGACGTGGGGCTCGAACTCACAAGCCGTGAGATCATGACCTGAACTGAAGTTGGATGCTTAACCGACTGAGCCACCCAGGAGCCCCCATATTCTTCTCTTAGGGTAAAAATACAATCAGAAATTAATAGCAAAAAATGTATAAACAGTGTAAATTAAAAATAAAATTAAAAACAACATTCCATTAATCTTTGAGAATTTAAGAACAGCCCAGACTCAAATCTGTGCAGTATGACCTTAGATATTTTGTTTATTGGGAGGGGGGAGGAAGTTTGCCAACAAATGAACTAAGGTTTTGGATGGAGAAGCTGGAAAAAATACGAACACAAGCCTGCACCTGCGCCCCTATACTTGGTCTTCCCTCTGGTACCCTGGGTTGAATACTGATGCCTCTCTCCTAAGCCAGCTCTCAGGCTTCTCCAAGGATGGGGCTGATGGAAGGGAAGAGAGGTGATCATTGCATAGTTACCTTTGACTACCTGCCATTCCCTTCAGTTCACAAACATGCTGTCACATCTCTCACCTCAGGAAAAACAAAACTCTCCCTTGACCTCACCAGTGCCCTATTTCTCCCTCCCCTTTTATAGCACAGTCCTGAAAAGAATTCTCCAGAATCTGGCCACTCCCCTGAATTCCTCCATTCACTGCAATTCTTCTGTAGTCCTTACCATTCGACTGAATGGGTCTTGTGAAGGACCCATGACCTCACCACCTTTCTTTTCCCGCTCCAGTGCCTCTGCTTCCTCCTTCCTTGCTTACTGTCCGCCCCTCACCACGGACTGCAGTTTCCTTGGCAGGGAGGCTGCATCTGCCCATCCCCCACCCCTAGAGACTTCCCCCAGTGCCCAGCACTGGGACTGAGCAGATTCTCAGCAAAGGTTTGTTGACTCAGTGACAAAAGGAATTTGTGAAGATAAAAGCAGAAGAATAAATGCAAATAAAACTGTGAAGATAACTGAAAGACCCAAATTCTGGTTTAAAAGAACACTGGCATAAATCAGCCTTTGGCACAAAAGAAAGAAGTCACAAAGTCACATTAAAACCCAAAAGATCCAGAGGCATTTAAGCATTTTAAGTGACTATTATGTATACCATTGTAAACAATTTGAAAACTTAGAGCAAACACACCTTTGGGGATAAAGTATAAATTATCAACATTTGGCTAAGCTGTAAAAACATAAGCAGACCGACTGCCATGAAAAAAACCCTGAAATGTTCATTGAGAATCTACCCACAAGTGCATACGACCAAATCACCCACAGAACGGATATCAGTGTGTTCATAGAAAACCCATGTGAACCCACTGACCAACTAGTAGAAGAAAAGAACTCAGCAAGCTGACCAGTTACATAATTAGCATATAAAACCACAGCCTATCCCTGACACAGGCAGTAACCAATGAAAAAAACATTTTTGAAATAAAGAACCATTGAGTATATCAATAATGACTATGAAATGCCTAAGAATAAATCTAGTAAATGACTTCTTTGTTAAGAAAATGATCATCTTTACTGAACATAAGAAGACAAACTGAGGGGCACCTGGGTGGCTCAGTCCACTAAGCATCCAACTCTTGATTTTGGCTCAGGTCATGATCTCACACGTTGTGCGATCGAGCCCCATGTTGGGCTCCGTGCTGACAGCACGGAGCCTGCTTGGGATTCTTTCTCTTCCTCTCTCTGCCCCTCCCCTACTCACTCTCTCAAAAATATAAACATTAAAAAAAAAGACAAACTAAGAATTGGAAGGAAGTACAATGGTTGTGGAAAGGAACACATATATGAAAGATGTCATTTCTCTTTCAATGGACCTTTTAATTCAAGCAAAGGAATTCAAAGGGATTCCTATTGGGACTGTCGATGGTGTTTGAAGTAATGACCCTAAGATTCATTCAGAAGAGTAAATATAAAGAACAGTCTGGACAATCATATAAACTTGAGTTTTAGAAAAAGGGAAGCAAAGCCAAGGTGCATGCCCTAACCAGTATCAAAACCCATGAGAGGATTTACAGAAGAGGAAACACAGTTGGCAACACAGCTGGACAACTGACACATAAAATGGGGTTCGATCTCTCTCAAAATGAGCGAGCATAGAAGTTACAGTGAGACTAAAGTAACGGAATGCACTTTCCACTAGAGGACTGGCAAAAAATTGAATGTATGGTCATGTCATGACGGAGTCTGAAGAAGTGAACATCCTTCTATACTGCCGGTGGGAAAGTGAACTTCTACAGCCGTGAGAAAATTTGTTATTACTGCAGTGGACATGAAGTAGAGCTCATTTCTTCAGTACTTTTACTTCTCAGTAAGAGCCACTCTTGTGCCGGAACCAACATGTCATGTGTAAAGATGCTCTTGGTAACATTGTTCATTGAGAAGAGAAAACCGTGAAACCCACCTCAAAGTCCATCAACAGAGGGAGGATTAAGTAAGAAGCAGTGTGTCCGATCTGTGGTCTACTTGGTACCAGAAGGAAGGGAAAAGGAGGTTGTTTATTGCTGTGAAAGAATATCCCCAAACACAGTAAGTGGGGAAACAATGCTGCAAAACTATAACAAAGTGTCAATATTTAAGAATATTTAGAAATATTCATTTAAGAGTATCTAATTCTGCTACAGAGAACAAGAAAAAATAAGTGGGGTGGATCAGATGTATCCAATGTGCCAGTGGTAGCAGATCAGTAAGCAATCCACGATTCCAGGTAGCCACAAAAAGAACAAATGGACGAAACAAGTAGACCCTTGTGAGTTGAACGCAAAGAGAACAGTGCATATGAAGCGTCTTCCTAGCAATATGAAGAAATGAAAGTACCAAATGAAATGAAATATTTGTAAGACATAAACTATGTCATCTCCAGAATTGACAGTTCTCATTTATGGCATCCTTAAATCAACCCACTGGCAACTCCCATTCTCTGCCTGAGCCACGCAGATAAAAGTCATGGCGGCTCGGCAGTTGGAAGCAAGCTACAGACCCGCTCCCTCTCCGATGAAGCGAGCAGGTACCGGTCCGAGTCACCTTCTGTCTGCGGAGCCCCTATCCTCACCCTCAAGTCTGGCCCTTCTACCATGTCATCTGTGGGAGAGAGAGCAAGGGCAGTGGTGAGAGGAGGGGGGGAGGGGAAGAGACTAACAGGGGTAACTGTCAAAGCAAATGAACTTAATCGCTAACGTTAAAGTTCTTTAGAAGGAGACCGTGTTCCTGTAGTCTTAAAACATTTATAAAACAGGACATTATGTGAAGGGCAGAGTATTGACACTTTTGTTCTACAAAGGAGAAGACTGGGACTCAGAGAGGGTAAGCAAACTCTTACTGAAGCTATGTGAATGAGACCTGCTTGTGCCCATTTGGAGATGGGGGAACAGAAGGCTGGATAACTTCCTGGATCAACAGGGGCAGACTGCAAGCCTCGGGGCCCGGGCCCATGGTGGGCCCCAGGAGGCGGCACACCTCTTGTCTTGTATAGGGACTCTCAGTGCTCAAACTCCTTGAAGGCAGACCGAGTGACAACTCACTTAATGATAAGGGTAAGATACTGGTTTTAGCACACTTCCCCTCTTAGTAAAAGGCTCCCCAAAGCATTCTCCATGAAGTCCCATGGCAAACTTCTCTTTTTCCCCCAAATGCTAGATGATTCAAAGCCCTGCATGCAGCTATCCTGAAGCGGGGGAAACAACCCCCTACAAAGGATTTGCCAGCGGAAAGATTAACTGCTTTTCCATATTTTAAAGACTTACTGTCTGCTTATTAACATGGTGCTTCAGAGGGGTCTGGGCAATGTTAGCTGTACATTTATGTGCACAACGTGTATTTATGGCCCAGGGTGCAGGGTTGAACTTCATAAAACACACCTCCATCCAGCTGGGCCCAGCAGCCAGACTGACATCATTGTGCAGGGGAACTGTGGCCTGGTGGGTTTGCTTGGGGGCCAAAAAAGGCAGCAGGGAAATGCCTCAACAGAGAATCACAATGGCTGTTTCTAAGCAGGGATAGGTCAAACTGCGTGAAATAAATTAGGTCCTCCAGGGAAAGAGGAGGGGAGAGGGAGGCAATTTTGATGTGTCCATTGCCGGAACTGAAATAACGCAGTCCTCCCTTTTCCACTGGCTATACACTGAGAAGGGCTAGCGGGGAAAAATGATGTGATTTCAAGACAGCTTCCCCTGGCAAGAGAGACTATTAGCTGCATGCTGTCCACTAAGAGGGGCTCTGCTGACCACATGAGGAAAGCGACCTTGCAGCTTCCCTAATGCTCTCCCCGGACAAACATGCGTAATGGGAAGGGCTCAGGGATAAAATACCCGGAGGACCCACAATGCACATTTGGAAAACTTGGTCGGCTTGTCTTTTATTAATTGGGTACAAAACTGTAGCTTGACAAATAATTGGGGCAGGATAGACTATTTTTTTTTAATTTTTTTAAATGTTTATTTATTTTTGAGAGAGTGAGAGAGAGAGAAGACAGAGCATGAGAGGGGGAGGAACACAGAGAGGAATCCAAAGCAGATTCCAGGCTCCAAGCTGTCAGCAAAGAGCCTGACGTGGGGCTCAAACTCATGAACCGCGAGACCATGACCTGAGCTGAAGTTGGTCGCTTAACCGACTGAGCCACCCAGGTGCCCCCAGGATAGACTCTTTAAAAAAAAATTATTGGGGTGCCTGGGTGGCGCAGTCGGTTAAGCGTCCGACTTCAGCCAGGTCACGATCTCGCGGTCCGTGAGTTCGAGCCCCGCATCAGGCTCTGGGCTGATGGCTCAGAGCCTGGAGCCTGTTTCCGATTCTGTGTCTCCCTCTCTCTCTGCCCCTCCCCCGTTCATGCTCTGTCTCTCTCTGTCCCAAAAATAAATAAACGTTGAAAAAAAAATTAAAAAAAAATTAAAAAAAAAATTAAAAAAATTATTTTATTATTTTTTTAATAAAAGTTTTTTTTAACATTTATTCATTTTTGAGAGACAGAGACAGAGTGTGAGTGGGGGAGGGGTAGAGAGAGAGGAAGACACAGAATCCGAAACAGGCTCCAGGCTCTGAGCTGTCAGCACAGGACCCGACACGGGGCTCGAACTCATGGGCTGCAAGACCATGACCTGAGCTGACTTGGGACGCTTAACTGAGCCACCCAGGTGCGCCTAAAAAAACATTTTGAAGTCTTTCACTCTTTATAGATTTTCACCATTGATACAATTCCCAGATTTTATCCTGACATGAAATAAAAGACAATGAAATAAAAGACAAAAGTCACAGGGGATTCTCAGTCACAGTACTATTCTCCAGATGGCCTGAGTACACAGTTGTGGCTCTCCAACGGGATCTTACTCTCGTTAGGGGTAGGACGATGCCTATCCTCCCCCAATGTACCCCAAAATGCCCTAAGTGACCTAGGCCCATAACTTGTCGAGAGCAAACATTTGGTGACTGTTTAAATTCAAACCAGAGATTAAATATTGAGGATGTGTTCCAGTAGAACTCCAGAGCCCTGCTATGGAACAGCATGGGGAGGGGCGGGGGAGCACCAGCACCTGCTCATGCTCAACCCAAGGGAGGGAGGTAAAACAATGAACAGCAGCGCCTCACCTGCTCACCCCCAAAAGTGTCAGGACTTAATAGAAATGTGAAACAGTTCCCTCCTTCCATCCTTCCTTCGTTGGCTTGGTTTTCCACCCTGCTATGTTGAATTCCTGCTTTCTCATCTCTAAATGATATCTTGTACAGACTCCATAACACTGTGACCATTTTAGGTTAGTACAATTAGGCCAGTCTAGTTAACTGCTCTAATTTCACTCATAGTTCGAAGCTCTACACTATTCTTCCTTCGAGCTTCTAGGTTCTAGCCTCTTCAATAGTTGGGGTGGGAAAACAGAGCAGTAAAGAGGCAGCATCTTCTATTTACCAGGCTGCCAGGCAACCATCTCACCACGGCTTGTTTTCTTACAACACAGCCTAGACTTTGGTGTCCTCTGTGCATCCCAGCATCCAAATGTTGGCTCTCTTGTGAGGTTATGACGGATTCTTCAGAGGACCAACAGCTCCTCAACATGCCCCAATGGGCCCACCCATGCAGCTCCTACCACCAGCAATTACTGCCAAACTTCTTGCCTTGTGAGGACCTCCTCTGAAGAGCAACCGTCTTGTTGGGTTTAGGCAAGATGACAGCTACTTTCCACACTGCCCACCTGACCCTTGGGAAACACGTATCTTTGCTGGCCCAGACACAGGCCACTTCAGAGCTGCCCCTTCGCCAACCCTCACCCTTTCCCTCCAGGTCTCTCCCTGTTCAGACAGACACAAGGATATATTAGTACATCTATCACCTAGAAGACATTTAACCAGTGCTGGACTTGCCCTTCTTCAGGCACCCCCAAAATATAGAAGTCTCTTGGAGCATCCCCCACCCCCCACTGCCCATCTGACTCCCAGCAGGAAACAGCGCCCCCTAGAGCACCACTTTCCATGAACCTGATCTCTTATTAGGCCCCTCATCAGTGCTCACATGGCAGACCAAGGCAGGCCAGCTGTCTGCCCTCAAATGGGCTTGGAGGTGGGGAGTGGGGGCAGGTTTCCAACTCTAGTGCCAGCGAAAAGGCTGTTCTCTTTAGAACCTGCGGTGCCTAGTGTCACTTCGTCCTCACCTCAACCTGGGGCTACAAGGGAACCCCCACTTGATATCCTGTTCATATCCCCTGTAAATTTATTCATGGGAGACACCTTGCATGGAGTTGGAAAAAAGCCAGTGCTGTGGGATATGTTCTGTAGGTGCCCAAAAGACACCGAACAAAAATCTTGTCCCTGAAAGCAATCTTTAAGAAAACAGGAATAGGCACTTGATTGAGAACCAAATTTAGCATCAGGTTCAGGACAAACTGCCCGGAGCTGTCTAATTAGAGTTGGAAGAAGGCATGGAAGCTCACGGTCCCTCCATTCTTCATCCTTGTTCTGACAGTGCCAGCCTATGCAATTAAACCAGACAGAAGAGGGCTGATTCAATGTTGGAACAAGGGGAGGATTCACAGGTACCTAAATGTCACCTCTGCTCCCAAATCCAGTAATTCTTGCCCCTTTCCCCCCGGATCTCTTAACAGTACCACCATCTATCGAGTCACTCAAACCAGAGATCTTGACATAATTCTCAGCATATTCCTCTTTGAACATCGCCATGGGCTCATTTGACCGTCTCAAGCCCACCCTCCCCCCCCCCCCCCCGCCGCCCTCCTGGGGGAGCATGTGTAGTCACGCAAGGACATATACTCAGAAGGGCTTGTCACTTAGGGTTTACTACTCTGCAGTACTATCTTGAAATTTATTTCATCTTTACATTTATGTTCTTTACTTCTCCAAGTAGGACATAGCACCTCAGTCCAGTGATTAGTGTAAGGGAGAACCCACCAGCCACTGGACTGCGCACCCCAGAGTAACAGGGTCAGGACCTGGAAGTGCCTATGAGGGTCTGCGCTTGACCAGTCAGAATCCATGTGTCTAAAGGGAGCACAAGATCAGACAGCAAATAAATAGTATCCTGGCAGGTCAAGAGAGAACACAGGAAGCAGGAAAATGTCTTACCTTGTAGGTACCTTTAATGACACTTTTTTCCTGCTTTTTGAAGAAGCAGCCCACATTTTCATTTTGTACTGGGCCCTGCAAATTCTGTAGCTGGCCCTCCCAACCTGCATCATTTGTAGCACACCTCCTAACCGGCTTCCCTGCCATCAGCACCTTTCCGTTCTTAAGGTGACAGTGCTTCCCAAATGCAAGGCTGACCACACCATCCCCCTGTCTATACCAACCGTCCACGGCTCCCTTAGCATCTACCCAATGGTCTGCACAGGAGGGAAGCAAACAAGACCCAGTATGATCAAGGCTGGCCCTCCCTCCAGCCTGATAGCTCTAAGCCAACCTTCTTTCCCAACATCCAGACACGCTCCCTACCCTGGGCCCTTGACTGCTTCATGCTTCTTCTCCCTCAGGGCTGAGACCCAGACCGAGCGCGTAAGAATCACCCAGGGAGCTTCCTGTTTTGTTTTTTTCAACTGATGCCTGGGCCACACCTAAAACATATTCTATTAGAAGCCTGGATGTAGGGCCAAGGCATGTATATATTTTTAAAGCTACCTAAGTGATTCCAGTGTGTTGCCAAGGCTGAGACCTTGGCAAACCAAGGCTGATCAAAAGGAGTGCTCCTCAAACCTTAGGTACTTAACAAATGACCGGAAGATCTTGTTGAAATGCAGATTCTATTCTGGGGCTCTAGAGCCAGGTCAATGATTCGCCCTTTCTCACCTGCTTCCAGGTAGTGCTGATGCTGCTGGCTCAGGAACCAGCAAGGCTCTGAGTGCTGCAGCCACCTTTTCCCAACCCTTGGAGAACCCCATTTCAGTTCTAAAAGGCTTACTGAATGTTGCCTCCTCCATGAAGAACCTCCTCTCTTAGCGAAGCACGCCCTCCATGCTCCTATAGCATACTGTAGATACCTACAGCATCCGTGTAAGACACATACACTTCTACACACATGTGGAATGAGAAGCTCAGAGCCATTTTAACCCCCCTGGTGCCACCAACTGGAAAAGGAGGGAAGGATAGACGCTTTCCTCTAGGCTACATTTGGAATGGTTTGAAAACTGTAAGCTATGGAACTTGTAGAAAATTCTTTTTTTGGTAACCCAGGGAAATACATGGAAGTTAACCTCTAGAGCAGCTAAAAATGAGGTTCAAGAGGCCTGTGTGGGTATCAGATAGGAGGCACAGGACACACACATTAAGGAGCCAGGAACAAACAAAAACCTTTTTTCTAGTATGAGCTCAAATCAAAAGTCAGAAAGACAAACGCTTCAAATGTTAGGAGTTGATTGGCCACTTGGCTGTTACTCCCCCTCGGGCCCCTTGATACAGCTTATTCTAGGGCTGGTGGCAGCAGAGATGAACTTACTCAACAATACAATACCATGAGTAAGCCAACTAGTAGTGTCTTTTCTCCTTTCTTCTTTCCTCCCTCTCTCTCTAGCTCCTCCCCTCTCTCATCCCCTTCCTTTGTCCCTTTAGATGGCCAGACAAGGAGCTATCTTATTTTTTAATTCAGGGGATTTTGTCTATTAGACTTCCAAGGACAAGACACAGACTTTTGCTTTCCATGCATCAGCTCAGTATTAAAGTTCACTGAATAATGATGGAAAAATAGTCAAAGATAAAAATATAATCCAAAGTAGCACAGGTTCCCTGGCAAATGATTTGTACAGAATATAGTATGAGGTTTAAGCAGCCCAGAATGGTTTATTCTAAGGATTCTGCAAGAGCCAAGCCTCCTTGCTTCTGATTGATTTCAGAAAAGAGGGCCCTGCCTAAGTGCTCTAAAGCAGTCTTCTTTGATATCTAATCTCCCTTCTTTTGATACCAATATCCTACTCTGTTCAGGAATCCACCCTTCCTTCAGGCAGCCCAGGTGCTTCTGAAGAACTAGCCCTGCCCAGGCATGTTACCTGAGCCTAAGCTGATTGGTACAACTCCTTCCCCTGAAGAAAGTGACTGGTTCAGAGATGGGCATTGGACCTAAGTTATTCTAATCAGACTGAAACCCAGTATGCTTATCTCTATTCCCAATACACAAAGGAGCCACTGATAGCTTTTCTTTGCCCATGGATCCAAGTGTCTGCTGGAAATTTTAAAGAGAAAACCCAAGTCTTGGTGACTAACCTTTGGGAAACTAGAGTAAGCCTTACCCGAAGGCTGCATCTCAACTTTTCACTTTATGGTTTCAGCTTGCTTGAGTTGAGCCTTCTTTTATTTGTAGTAAAATACTAGGTGATGCACACCTAAATTCCTTACGATGCTCAACATTCTGCCTGATCAAACTGTAACTGGAAAATTCAGGCTTTTGGGAGTCGAGCCCTAGAAGCCATCAGTTTGGTTCCCACCAAATGTACCTTGGATGGCCTTCTAGGAACCAGACTGGTCAGGCTTCTCTTGCTCCATTTCACTAGCAAAAGAAACGTGCTACGTTTTCATAGTTAAGAGCTGAGATTAAATGGAGCAAGCATGCTGTCTTTGTTATACTTACTTATTCAAAAATGTATACAATGAACACATTATGGCATTCCACTTGTGACTTGCTGGTGAGGACAGCACACAAAAAGCCTGAGGGGTGCTTTGTCTACAAGGCACAGTGTCCCGTGGAGATAATTATTATATTGCAGACAGATGAGTCAAAGAGAGCCATGACAATGACTTCCACTCATCCTCAGAACCACCAAGGATCCGTTGAGATTTTTGGTGCCAACCCAGAGCCTGTAAATAACTTCAGCAGCAAATTCTTTGGCATTATCAGCCCAAGGCAGGTGGCAAGGAAGGGTATTTTGTGTCTGAAAAATGGGTGAGAGAGCCCCATAGAATAAAAAGAAAGAGGGGCCCCAGTTTTCTCATACTAGAAGAGAATTTCAAAAGAGCTAACAACAAGAGAAATTTTCAAATGTTGGCTATTTTTTTGTTGTTGTACTAAGGTCTTCCATAAATCCTCTTAATTATGACATGAACCATTTTCTTCTAATCCCTTAAGAAGAGTAAGGAATTTATTAAATATCTTCACTGCAACTATTAGTGTCTTTTGTTCCAAATAATGAGAGTAAGAGCTAACATGTATAGAGGGCTTGCCTTGTGCCAAGCACTTTCTCAAGCGGTTCCCCTTTAATCTTAATATCTACCCAGAGAGTTACCATCTTCATTTATTCAAGCTTTGAGACGTTACACATTTCCAAGTATAAAACCAATCAAGTATCAAAGTATCGAACCTCTGTTTTAAACCCTACAGTATGACTACTCACCAACACCATCATCCTTCCTACCATCCCAGTCATCACCATCTACTGCATACCTACTGTGTGCAGTGTGTGAAGGTCTTTTACTGAAAACTAACTACAGAACAACTCCATGAACCATCCAGGTGATGTTATTCCTAATATCAAAAAGGCACCCGAGGCTTACAGACCTTCAGAAGTTTGGACCCATAGTGGTTTAAGAGAGCACAGGTAATAGGCTTCAGAGCCATGGCCAGGATTTAAGCTGTCAGACTCCACAGACTGCCATCCACCCACCGAACATCAAAATTTCCTGTGGAAAATGTTTGGACACAATTCACCGATAAACTAAGAGCAGAGACTTTGTCCTTAGACCTTCAGGGGCCAACTGAACATTCCCTCGGACTCAACATTTATAATTTTCCATTCCCTAGCTCCACACTGTCTTCCACAATCCCCCTGTGAACTGCCATGTTCATTTAGCAAAATACAGCAGCAGTTGTATGAACCATCATCCTCATGAACATCAGGAGGCCCAAACAGACTCAAAAGAATAAAGCATTCACTGGGGAATTAAATATCTAATTTTAAGTAATCTGACAAAGTCAGACCTGGACCAACGATACTTGCTTTCTAAAAGACTGGACATCTTGCACTACATGAAAAAAGCACTTTGTCCAGCATACTATGTTGAGGGCAAGAAAATAAATAGGCTAACTATGAGGCTAGTTTTGCACAGGGGAAAAGAAGGACTGGAAGGAAATATAGCACTCTTTAAATCTCCTTACCCCCAGTTTACAGATGAGGAAACTAGGTAGCTTCCCTGAAGTTATTAGGCTAATCAGACCTGGAGCTGGGATCCAATCCAGGCCACCTGGCTTATTTCTGAGTGGTGAGATTATGTGTGATTTCACTTTATTCTCTATGCATTTCTCTATTGTTTAGTTTTCTACAATGAGTAGGAATTGCATTTTAATAAGAACTAAGAACCGTGAATAACTTTCTATGTTTTAGACTACAGACACACATATTTGGAAAACTAAGTCTCTGTGATCAGCACTTTGCTTTACAATCTCAACAGTGAACCACGAGAAATAATAAAAATCAGAGTGGTATTCTTCCAAAAGCATTCATTGAAAGAACATGGAAGCACCTCCTTATTTTATTTTATTTTATTTTTTTATTTTTTATTTAAAAAAAAATTTTTTTTCAACATTTTTATTTATTTTTGGGACAGAGAGAGACAGAGCATGAACGGGGGAGGGGCAGAGAGAGAGGGAGACACAGAATCGGAAACAGGCTCCAGGCTCCGAGCCACCAGCCCAGAGCCCGACGCAGGGCTCGAACTCACGGACCGCGAGATCGTGACCTGGCTGAAGTCGGACGCTTAACCGACTGCGCCATCCAGGCGCCCCTCACCTCCTTAGTTTATAATCTTGCTGTTCTACTCCATGTACCCAATGTATATTCTTGGGGTGAGTCCCATCAAGGAAGCCTCTCTGAGTCCCTCTATCATATCAGCTTTAAAACTACTTGGGTCTATAGGTGGAGATGAATTCATTTCTACTGATTAAAATAAAGGCTGCATCCATGTCTATCTACTCTGATTCTAAGCCTTCTGAATTCTATATCATGTGGCTTTGAATCAATGTCCCCGGGACAGAGTGAGACAAACCAGGTAGCGTGCTATATTTTCTGATCTAACTTCTGAATTCAATGCTTCTAATAATTCCCACGTCTATTCAACAGCCCCTTATCACAAAATAGCAAGATTTTCATTTTGAAGAGTACAAATACTGAGGTGGGGACCTACAGCCATAGGGAAATTTCAAGAGAAACAGATATATCCCAGAAACACTGTATGAAAGGCAATGCTCTCGATTTTAAACATTGATGTTCACAGAATTTTTTGTGATGACTGGTGATCTACTCCAACACAGAGGGGAAAAAAGTCTCTCAGAACAAAAATCAGAACTAATCTCCCATATCCACACAGAGAATATCAATACAAAATACAGGGTAGGAATAAAATGGAGGAGGTGGGAGATAACAGGAAGGATTAGAAAGCTGACTGGTTCAAAAGTCAGTGGAGTTAAAAATCAAGCTCCCCGTGTGAAACCACCTACTTGTCACCTATTGTTCCCTCCTTCACTCAGTCCTAGTTTTCCTATCTCAAAAGTGATTTGCCTTCCGAATGTCACATTCTAAAATCACATCCTTGTTTCCACCTTGCACAAAACTCTTTAATTTCTCCAGCCTGAGATAGCAGACATGGGTTATTGGTAACCCCATCTTCTCTCCCTTTAGCTTCTACTCTGCCAAAGGGAAGCAGGTCTTTCTGGGAAGCTTCTACTCTGCCAAAGGGAAGTAGATCTTTCTTTTAAAAAGGAAAAAGCAGGGGCGCCTGGGTGGCTCAGTTGGTTGAGCGTCTGACTTCAGCTCAGGTCATAATCTCGTGGTCTGTGAGTTCGAGCCCCGCATCGGGCTCGGTGCTGACAGCTCAGAGCCTGGAGCCTGCTTTGGATTCTGTGTCTCCCTGTCTCTCTGCCCCTCCCATGCTCAGGCTCTGTCTCTCTCTGTCTCTCAATAATAAATAAACATTAAAAAAAATAAAAAAAAATAAAAGGAAAAAGCAGATCAGACTGAAAAAGTTAATTAAAAAAAATTCTGAATGTTCAGTTAACCTAGGGTGACACCTATAAACCATTTTTAACTAGCACAGTCAACTTCTACACAAGACCAAAGTAAAAAGTTTTAAAGGGTAAACACTATATTCCAGAGCTAGGGGCAAAACGAAACAGACTCACCTACAAAAGCCTAAGACCAAGGCACCAAAAAAGCAACATGATCCCTGGTAATTTAAATGCATAGTGCAATAAAACTTACCATTTTCCAGAAGAAGATAACAAAACCCAGGGCATCTATAATACACAATCCACACTATCAAGTGTGCAAAAATTGCAATACATGTGAAGAAGCAGTAAAACGTGACAAAAAAGTCAAAAGAAAATTTACTCACTAAATACAAACTACTATATGACACAGGTATTAGACTTTGCAGATGTGTAGGTAATATGTTATATTCTTATATGTTAATGAGCCTAAAGCCATGGGCATATTGAGCAGAGAGATGGAGGAAACTTCAGTACAGACACAGAAACTATGTGAAAGAACCAGATACAATTCCTAAAATAGAAAGAATAAAATATCTGAAATCTAAAATTCCAATTTGAGTAGCATTAAAATCAGATTGTACATATTAGAAAAAAAGATCAGTGAATTTGAGGTCAATAGCAGCCATCCAAACTGTAGAACAAGAGAGAAAAAAAATATTGAAACAAAAATGAATAGAACCCCAAAGGCAATGACATAGTACCAAACAGTCTAACAAATGTGTATTTGGAATCCCGGAGTCAAATAAAGAGAACATGGGTCAGAAAATACATAAAAGAAATATTGACTGACTTAAAATGGGAGAGAGGAATAGGGAGTATATTGTCATAATGCATGGACACTACACATGAAATCATTTAATATTGTGTGAAGGCAGACCATGAGAAATTAAAGGGGTATATTGTAAACCTTACTGCAACCACTGGAAATCCAAAAATGGTATAAATAATAAGGCAGTAGCAGGAAAAACTGGAATCGTAAGACAATATAAAATAAGGTAGAATAAAAAAGAGGAAAAAAAACAAATAAGAGGAACAAACAGAAAACAACCAGGAAGATGGCAGATTTTAAGCCAAACATATCAGTAGCTGCATCAAAAATAAATACCTAAATCAAAAGCTGCACAGTGAAGGAAACAATCAACAAAACTAAAAGGCAACCTATAAAATGTGAGAAGATAGTTGCAAATGACCTATCTGATAAAGCGTTAGTATCTAAAATATATAAAGAACTTATAAAACTCAACACCCCCAAAATGAATAATCCAATTAAAAATAGGCAGAAGACATGAACAGACATTTCTCCAAAGAAGACATACAGCCGGCCAAAAGACACATGAGAAGATGCTCAACATCACTCATAATCAGGGGAATGAAAATTAAAACTACAAGGATATATTACCTCACACCTATCAGAATGGCTAACATGAAAAACACAAGAAACAAGTGCTGGCAAAGATATGGAGAAAAAGGAATCTTCATGAACTGTTGGTGGGAATGCAAACTGGTGCAGCTGCTCTGGAAGGCAGTATGGAGGTTCCTCAAAAATTAAAAATAGAATTACCTTATAATCCAGCAATTGCACTACTATTTACCCAAAGAACAAAAAAAACCACTAATTCAAAGGGATACATGCACCCTGATATTTATAGTAGCATTAGCAACAATAGCCAAATTATGGAAAGAGCCCAAATGCCTGACTGATGAATGAATAAGGAAGATGTGGTTTATGTATACAATGGAATATTAGCCATAAATAAGAATGAAACCTTGCCATTTACAATGACATGGATAGATTTAGAGAGTATTATGTTAAGTGAAATAAGTCAGAGAAAGACAAATACCATATGATTTCACTCATTATGTGTAATGTAAGAAACAAAACAAACGAAAAAAGGGAAAGAGAGAGAGAGGCAAATCAAGAAACAGACTCTTAACTATAGAGAACAAACTGATGGTTACCAGAGAGGAGGTGGGTGGGGGATGGGTGAAACAGGTAATGGGGATTAAGGAGGGCACCTGTCCTGATGAGCACAGGGTGATGTATAGAAGTGCCGAATTACTACACTGGACACCTGAAACTAATATAATACTGTATGTTAACTAATTGGAATTAAAATAAAGACTTAAAAATAAATAAATAACCTAAACATAGCAATTAAAAGATAAAAACTGACATATTAGATAAAAATGTCAGATCCAACTATATCCTGTCTACAAGAAACCCACTTTAATTATAAACACATAGATAAGCTGAAAGTGAAGAGATTTTAAAAGATATACCATGAAAATGCTAAAGAAAAGGAAGAGGGGTAGTCATATTAACAACCACCAAAGGACACAAAGTATACTTCCAGTGCAAGGAATAGTACAAGCTTAAAGAGGGACATCACAAAATGATAGGAGTCAACTCACCAGAAGTCATAACAATCCTAAATGTATATGTACCTAACAACCAGATGTCAAAGTAAATGAAGCAAAATCTAATGTGGACTAAAAAAAAAATGCTAATCCAGAATGATAGTTGGAGACTGCAACATCCTTTTCTTGATAGCAAATAGAGCAAGTAGACAGAAATTCAGTAAGGGTATAGAAAATAGCTTTACCTATTGATATATATAGAACAGTCAACAACAGCACCGCACACACACACACCTCTCTCTCACTGTATATATATACATATATATATACATATATACATATATGTACATATATATATACACACACCATATATATATCTTTTTTCAAGTCCATATGGAACATTCACCAAATTAGATCACGTTATGGGTCAAAAAGCAAATCTCTGCAAATTTAAAAGAACCAAAATTATACAAAGAATGTTCCCAAACCATAATGAAATTAAATCAAAAATCAATGACAGAAACATTTCTGGAAAATCCCCAAATATTCTCAAATTGAATAACACACTCCTAAATAACCCTCAGGTCAGAAAGGAAACTGCAGGGAAAATGAGAAAATATTCCGAATTTAATGAACAATAAAATACATAACACATAAATATTTATCACAAATAAATATCTGTGGGATGAAGTTACACAAGGGCTACAAGGAAGATTTCTAGTAGTAGATGCTTATTTTATAAAAGAAGAAAGTGCTTACATCAATAATCTAAATTTCCATCATAAGACAAGGAAGAGAAAATTCAAAACACGAAGGACAAAGTAATAAAACTAGAAGAACAATAAAATTGAGAACAAAAAACAATAGGGAAACAATAAAACTAAAAGCCAGTTTTTAAAAATGATCTACAAAACTAGCAAATCTCTAGTCTGTTTTTTGTTATCAAGTAAAAAAGAGAGAAGACGCAAACTAAAACTATCAGTTATGAGAAAGGAAGCAAAGAAACTATCAGTTATGAGAAAGGAAGATATTATGATCTATAATAATACAGATATTATAAGGATAATAAGAGAAAACAGAAAACAACAGCCCGTCCTTAAAACTGACAACATAGATAAACTAGACAAATTCCTTGAAAGATGCAAACTACCAAAGTACATTCAAAAAGAAGTAGTTAACTTCAATAGTCCTATATTGATTAAAGAAACTGAATTTGTAGTTAAAATTTTCCAGGGCACCTGGGTGGCTCAGTTGGTCAAGGATCCAACTTCAGCTCAGGTCATGATCTCGAGGTTCATGAGTTTGAGCCCCACATCAGGATCACTGCTGTCACACGAACTCTGCTTTGGATCCTCTGTCCCTCTCTCCCTCTGCCCTTCCCAACTCAATCTCTCTCCCTCTCTCTCTCTCTCTCTCTCTCTCTCTCTCCCCCTCCCTCCATCTCTCTCTTAAAAATAAATAAACATTAATTTCTTTTTTCCTACAAAGAAATTGCCATGCCCAGAAGTCTTCACTGGGAAGTTCTACCAAACATTTAAAGAAAAAATAAAATAGACTCTGCCAAAATTTTCTAGAATATAAGAGAAGGGAGAACATTTCACAAATCTTTTTATAAGGCCAGAATTATTCTGATACAAAAACCAGACAACAATAATAATAAGAAAAGGACATCACACAACAATAGACCGTAATAACATAGAGCAAAAATGCGTCAGCACAATAGTAGCAGTTTGAATCCAGCAATATATGAAAAGAAGAATACATTTTGACCAAGTATGGTTTACCCCAGGAATACAAGGCTGGTTCAAGATTCAAAAATCAATGTAATATACTATATTAAAAGACTAAACTAGGCAAACTGTATGATGGATTATCAAGAAGGATGACAATTTTTTTTTTTTTTACAAACCTTTGTATTGTTTTGTGATAACAAATTAGGAATAAAATGGAACTTCTTTAACCCAAAGAAGGGCATCTAATGAAGCTAATACCAGCCCTAATAATAAAATCATAAATACTTTCTTTCTGTGATATGACATGAGAAGGTTGTCTGCTCACATTCTCCCACTCAACATCACTCTGGAGGACCTAATCAGCATAGTATGGCAAAAAAAAAAAAAAAAGAAAAGAAAAGAAAAGAAATAAAAGCATACACATACAATTGTCTCTATACACTTATAACATCATTTTTCTACACAGAAAATCCTAAAGACTCCTGGAAAAGTAAGTAGAAGTTAACAAATTAGCAACGTGCAGGATACAAACTCAATCTGAAAAACCAATCATGTTTCTACATACTAGCAATGAAGAGTTGGGAATCAAAATGAAAAAAGTATCATCTAACATGGCGGCTAAAGAAAAGGAAATATTTTGATATAACTATAACAAAAGATTTGAGGGTCACCTGGGTGGCTCAGTCAGTTAATTGTCTGACTCTTGATTTTGGCTCAAGTCATGATCTCATGGTTTGTGGGTTTAAGCCCTGCATAGGGCTCCATGCTGCCATCATGGCACCTGCTGGGGATTCTCTCTCTCCCTTCCTCTCTGCCCCTCCCCTGCTCTTGCTCTCTCTCTCTCTCTCTCTCTCTCTCACAATAAATAAGTAAACTTAAAAGAAATAGTTGTTAAATCTGTAAGCTAAAAACTATAAAACACTGATGAAAGAAATCAAAGACCTAAATAAATAGAGATATACATATGTATGCCTATGGACTGAAAGAGTTACTGGCATTATGATGTTAACTCCTCCCAAACTGAGTTATATAGTCAACCTAATTTTAAACAAAATCCCAGGAGGATTTTTGAATAGAAATTGACAAGTTTACTTCAAAATTTACATGGAAAGGCAAATGTACTAGAATAAACACAGGTATTTTGAAAAAGTAAAGAGTAAAAAGTAAAAAAAAAAAAAAAGGTTAAGGATACTTATTACCTGATTTCAAGATTTAATATAATGCCACAATAATCAAGACAGTTTTATACTGGAGAAGAGATAGACACATGCATCAACTGAATAATATAGAGTCCAGACATAGAAATATAGTAATTTGATTTTCAAAGAAGTAAAAAGTCAACTCAGTGGAGAAAGGATTCTTTTCAACAAGTGGTAATGGAATAATTGGATATCCATATACAAAAAAAAAAAAAAAAAAAAAAAAAAGAACCTCACTCTGTACCTCTCATCATGTACAAAAATTAATTCAAAATGGGTTACAGACCTAAATGTAAAGCTAAAGAGCATAACAATTTTATTTTTTTCATCTTTTTTTAAAGCTGATTTATTTATTTTGAGAGAGAGAGCAGCTAGGAGAGGGAGAGACAGGGAGAGAGAGAATCCCAACCAGGCTCCACACTGTCAGCACAGAGCCCGACATGGGGCTTCAACTCACAAACCATGAGATCATGACCTGAGCTGAAGTTGATTGCTCAACCAACTGGACACCCATGCACCCCATGAGCATAACAATTTTAGAGGAAAGGATCAGAGAAAATCTTTGTGGTCTTGGGTTAGGCAAAGATTTCTTAGACATGAAAAAAATGCATGTTCCATTTTAAAAAACCAATTAATGGAATGTCAAGAAAATCAAGTGATTTCTGTTCTGTGAAAGACACTGTTAAGAATATGAAAGGACAAGCCACAGGCTAGAAGAAAATATTTTCAAATCACGTATTTCTACAAAAGACTTGTATATAGAATATATTTAAAACTTCTCAACATTCAAAACAATCAGTAAAAAAAGAAAACAACCCATTTTTTTTTAATGGGCAAAACATTTGAACACACATTTCACTGAATATATGGATGGCAAGAAGGCACGTGTAAAGAAGCCTAAAATCATTATTCATTAAAAAAATGCTAAACCACAATGAGATGCTACTATGGTACTCTTAGAATGGCTCAAATAAAGATAAAAAAATATTAATGAGAAAACCAAGAGCTTGCAAAGATGGGGAGAATGCAAACTCCCATACATTGTTGGTGAGAAGGCAGAATGGTACAGCACCTTGTAAAACAGTTTGGTGATTTTTTTACAAAATGAAACATACATTCCATACAATTACCATATAATCCAGTAATTCGACTGCTAGGTATTTATTCAAGTGAAATGACAACTTTTGTTCATAAGAGCACCTCAATGTGAATGCTTATAGTGATTTATTTATAATCACTAAAAATTCCAAGCTGCCCAAATATATCTAGATTGGAGAATGGATAAACAAATATGGCACACCCATACCATGGAATATTGTTCAATAATGAACAGGTACTACTGATACAAGCAATAACATGAATAAATGTCAATTACATTATGCTAAGTAAAAGCAACCAGACTGAAAAAGTTACATTGTGTATGATTTCACTTATATGACATTCTGGAAAAGGCCAAATTATAGGGATAGAAAACAGATCACTGTGAGCCAGGAGCTATGCTTGGGGATGGGTTGACCACATGGGCACCTCAGAAGAATTTTCTAGGGTGATGGAACTGTTATATCTTCATTGTGATGATAGATATACAACTATAAATACTAGTCAAAACTCACAGGACTCTACGCCAAAAAGGGAAGAATTTATCATATGTAAATTTAAAAAATGAATAAAAATACAATAAATATATCATTAAACATCAACAACAAAAGAACTAAAAAGCAAAACCAAAATGTATATGTTTCCAAGAAGTGTATTTTTTTCTAAGTTTGTTTATTTTGAGAGAGAGAGAGAGAGAGAGAGAGAGAGAGAGAGAGAGAGAACGAGTGGGGGAAGGGCAGAAAGAGAAGAAGAGAGAAAGAATCCCAAGCAGGCTCCAAGTGCAGAGCCTGATGTGGGACTTGAACCCACAAGCCAAGAGATCATGACCCGAGCTGAAGTCGGATGTTAAACGGACTGAGCCACCTAGGCGTCCCCAAGAGGTGCATTTAAATAAAAAGTCACAGAAGAGTTGGAAGTAAAAAGATGGTCAAAGATACAACATGCAAATACTAAGCAGAAGAAAGCTAGTTTGGTTATATTAATATCAAAGACAGGGAATATCACCAGCAATAAGGATGGCCATTTACTAATAGTGAAAACAACCAAATTCATCAAAAAGACATAAAAAATCTAAGTGTATGGAAACCAATTTGACAATAAGTTATATTAAAAAAAAATCTAAGTGTATGCGGCTGATAACAGAATCTCAAAATAATGAAACAAAAATTTAAAGAATGAAGGGAGACTACTCCAACCCCAAATTGCCAAATACGCATTCTTTTCAAACGCATGTAAAATATTCACCAAGATGGCAATATAATAGGCCATAAAATAAGTCTTAATAAATTTAAAAGGACTGAAATCATACAGAATATGCAATAGAACTGAAGTAGGCATAAAATATTAAGAAATCTAGAAACTCTTCAAACATTTACAAAATTAAGCAGTATACTTCTAAACAACACATATGGCAAAAAGGAAATTATAGACCAGAAAATATTTTTAACTAGAAGACTGTAAAAAAGCAACCTGTCAAAATCTGAATACTGTTATCATTCTTAGAAAGAAATTTACAGGTTTAAATATTTATATTAGAGGAGAAAAATGATCTAAAGGTAATGATGTAGGGCTTTTACCTTAAGAAATCACAAAAGAGTGCGAATACACCCAAAGAAAATAAAAGTAAATATAAAGATGAAAACAATAATCGATGAAACAGAAAATGAACAATAAAGAAAATCTCTAAAAACTAAAAAAAGATGGTTCCCTGAAAAAGGCAAAAGACAAACCTTGGAAAATTATTTGCAACATATTTTACTACAAGTAATATTTCTAATATGTGTAAAAATCTGCAATCTCACTTCTAATAAGAGAAATTGAATTTTATTATTGAAATTGAAATTTATTATTAAAACTATAATAAAAACACTCTTCATGTGGGTTGGGGAAAAAACCCTGAGTTTGACAATATTCACACTGGCAAGGCTAAAAAGTAACAGGTTCTCACTCTCATACTTTGCCGGGAGAAATACAAAATGGTACAACCTCCATGAGAATTTGGCAATATCTAGAAAAATTATATATGCCTTTTCCTTTCATCCAGCAATGCCACTTCTATGAATCTATCCCCAAATATTCTGCCAAAAAAGTTGTTATGTATGTGTTAAGCTACTTATTGCAAGATAATGGTAAGAAGAAAAGACTGGAAACCACCCAAATGCCAATCAACAGGAGAGCGAATAGACATCTATAGCCACACAACAGAGTCCCACTAAGTAGCTGTGGGAAAGAATAAGGGAGATCTCACTCCCCAAACTGATGAAGAAAGATCTACAGCACATATAATATAGAAAGTTAGGTGCCTAACAGCATATGCTATGCTTCCTTTTGTGAAATAAAGGGAAAAACCTGACTACATTTCTTTTTTTTCTTGTATTAAAACAAAAGAAAACAAAACAAAACAAAACCGGAAAGCTAAACCAAGAGCTAACAAAAATGAGGGAGAAAATGGGTGGAGAATTGGGGATGGAAGTGATGTGCCTCTGAATTGCATCATTTCATGGCTATGACCTTGATACCATGAGCACATTTTATGTAACCAAAAAAAAAAAAAAAAAAAAAAAATCTTCCTCAAATTTAAAACAAAATCCCTTATTGTATATGAAATTGTTGGCATTACCACACAAAGAAAAGAAGCATTTCAATTGACTTTAAAACACAGTATTTGCAGACTAATTCCATCTTGGGATCTAGCCTAAAAACAAAATAAAGACCACAAAGAATTCTTAAACAACACATGGTCATGCTATTGTTAGCAATAATATTGGTATTGCTATTTCAAAGTAATTTTATATATATTGTAGCTTGAGCAAATGATTAATATGTTAATGTGGCTACGGGCTGAGATTTTTAGTGTAAGAGTAAACCAAAGTAGCTAATTAAAAATCATGCAAATTTGAATTGGAATCGGAATTATCCAGGGTAGAAGCCCTGGATTTATTTTCTCTTTCTAAACAAATATATGCTTCCTGGCTCTTATTCCTGAAAAGACTTAGAAGATTTTGGCAAAGCCATGGTAATGAATAGTTGGGCCTAGACTGTGGTCTCTAAATAATATCACCCAATAAACAGAACCAAGGCTCCCTGGAAAATAGCTGATTCCAGATCTGAAGCATAAAATGTATAAAATAAGTCTAGAATATCTTGTTTATGCAGAAGCTAAGGAAAGTATCAGAGACTAATGAGGTCTTGTCACAAAGGACACAGGGATCAAACTGAAGGGGCTCTCGTGGGCCAAGATGAAAGTTATAAATCAAAATGACTTTAAGTCTGCAAAGAATTAAAATACATATAAGTACATCTAAATCCTTAAGTTTGTCATGTTATTTTAAAAGCTAACTTGTTCATCATTAAAGTTGCTAAGGCACCAAGTCATTATTCTGAAAACTGATAGACACAATCAAGAATGTATCCTGCTATCAGTACAAATTACATTTTTAGGCAAGCAAATCATTCATCATTCAGAAAAGACTGCAGAATCACCGTTTACAAGTTATTTTCCAATCTTCTGGAGAAACAGTGGATCCAGGAATGGATCATCAGTGGATCTAAAAGCGACTGAGGGCAACTTGATAGGGTCAGGCTGACACATGTGAACCCAAGGATTAACCTCAGCATCGCTAGTGTGATGAGGGTGTGGGCCATGTGTGCCTCCTGATACCATGTAATAGGAAGTAAATGGCACTTCCTATAGAGTATTTATTCCCACTGAAAGAAACTTGATCAGAATCTAATCAGTGTCTATATCTAACCACCAATTTACAGAAACTACCAGGAAAAGAGACCCATTAAACAACACCCCCGGAAGCAACTGGTCAAGTCCAGAATATATAGAGCATCCTACAGGACAAATGACCTCACAGCCAAAGGCACTGCATGCAATTCATCTGGTTTTGCTTCCAACAAAAATAACTCTTACACTTTTTTAAAACTTTTACACTTACATGAAAACAACAGACCCCACTTTAAAAAACTGGTGAATCTTGAATATAGACAGGTTGTAAGATAATATTTAAGAGCTACTATTAATTTTATAGGGTGTTATAATGGCATTGTGGTTAAGAAGTGTTTTTTTAAGTCCTTTTATGTAAGAGATACACTATAAATACTCTGAAGTATTTACAGATGAAAAAATATGATGTCATGGATTTGCTTTAAAATACTCCAGCAAAATAATAATAGCAGTACTACTAATGATTTAATAGTCATAAGAAGAATGTAGATGGGGTTACCTGGAACAAGATGGGTAAAACATTGGTAGTTGTTGAAGCTGCGTTCTAGGTGCATGGGCTCTTTATACTATAATTCCTCATTTTGCATGATTATCATATTACTATTGAAAAGGCTTAAAAATTAATCTTTTCCAGTGAGCATTAAAATGTCAAAAAGATTTATATGTCCATGTTTTTTCTGAACTCTAGCACTTTCTGCATGTTTTCCCCTTAGTTGATCTACAACCATCATTTGTGACAGATAAAAAGAATACCACAGTCCCACGCACTGGGGCATTTTCTAAAGATGGACATTGTCAAGAAGGTCCTGGTACTTACTGTTCTTTGGATTCTAAGGGTAGAGTGATGAATGCTTAAGTTTTTTTTACGTTTTAAGTTTCTTTTAATGCCTCTTTTAAGTTTCCCTATGGTCCTGTTTTCAAGAAATGTAGTTTGGGAAGGTGCTAGAAGGATCTTTCAGTGTAGCCAATGTGTCCTTCCTGTTTTTTTTTTTTTTTTTTTTTTTTTAACTAGACAGCCAAGAGTAGCACTTCTACTTTATAAACCCAGTCGGGGGGCGCCTGGGTGGCGCAGTCGGTTAAGCGTCCGACTTCAGCCAGGTCACAATCTTGCGGTCCGTGAGTTCGAGCCCCGCGTCGGGCTCTGGGCTGATGGCTCAGAGCCTGGAGCCTGTTTCCGATTCTGTGTCTCCCTCTCTCTCTGCCCCTCCCCCGTTCATGCTCTGTCTCTCTCTGTCCCAAAAATAAATAAACGTTGAAAAAAAAAATTAAAAAAAAATAATAAACCCAGTCGGACACCTGATGACTCCTTCCTCTTTGACACAAAGCTCTAGGTTACTATATCCTACAAAACTTCCTGGCTTAATAGCTGCATCAATATATTAATATTTATGAATTCAGGATATATATTCAGCATCCTAGCTATTTCATTTTTCTCAGCATTATGTCCTTGGCATCATCTTATAAAATCCCAAGTCATGATGGACTTCTATCTCATTCAGTCTGTAATGGAAATTATTAGCCTAAAACAGTGGCTCTCCAGATGGGTTTTATGAAACTATCTTGCCAAATATTGATGAATGCTTGGTGAATTCCCATTTAAAAAGAGCTCAGAAGCTTTATTCACTACAGGATTTCTCAGAGCTTTTAACGGGCTAACATGAATTCTAACTTTCTATGAGGAATAAGGAATAATAGCATTTCATACTTGTCAATGCGTATTAATATATGTGTATACCACATTCCAAATCTCTAAATATTCTTATATGGACACACATCACTTAGCTTCATGCCTATAGATAAATATTCCTATGTCCATGTACAGCATTTTACCGAATGCTATAGATGAATATTTACATGTGTACATACAGCATTTCATGTCATATTTGTCAATACATGTTCATATATGGATATATAGTATTTCTCAAACCCATTGGACAAACATGGCCTGAAGAAGCCCAAGGATTAAAAAAAAATTGTAGGTTGAAAAATGGCAACTGGTATGATCACCGTAATAACTTAAAGTGGGTGGGGGGTGGACAAAAGGTTTAAAAGAAAATAGGACACATTCATAGACCTTAGTATGGATTTTACTCTGACTCTTCTAGGCACCATGACCCACTTGTTCAACCTTAACAGAATTTGATTGCTTGAAGTTTTTATGTCTATTTGTACAAAACAACCCAACTTTCAGAAGCAACTACTTTACCACAGGTGGTAGTGAGTGGGAGATTCTTCAAAATCAGGCAAAATAAATTGTTACAGGGATGCAATGACTTCTTGGGAAGGTCATTCAACTAGGTTACAAGGTCAAGGGCAAGAACCTAACTGAGCTGATTTTAATTCCCTGGTGCTTACCACAATGTCTGCCACCACACAGGTGCACAGGGAACAAATTATTACACAAATGGAACGCATTTAATAAAATATATTTAATCTAGAAGCAGCAGAGTTGTACTTTCCAGTTTTTGGCTTTAAAAAATATATATGTTTAATGCTGGAGGGGGGAAAAAGATTACTTCAGAGGAGGAAAGTGACATCACAGATGATTTAGAAAAAGAAATAAAACCTAACACTAAAATGAGAGGGGAAATGTCTGCCATGATACACTAAGCTGTTAATTTTCTCATCCTTTAAAAATCATCGTGGTGGTAATCTGGAGAAATCCATTCCTGTTTACTTTTTTCCCTTTCTAAATTGACGGCGATGACTGACTTCCTGCCTCCTGGCTTCTGTTTACAGTTGGGCACACCCTCTCGCAGGGAGGTATTACCTGCTTTCTCCAAGATCCTAGGATACAAGTTCTAAAATTCCTTCTCTCAAAGATGCCAGTGATGTCTGGGTGGATTCTGTGCAGATTTTCCTGAAGCCCTTGGCTCACAGCTCACTTATGATTCCTCATCCCTTTTCAACTGTCGGTCATCTTCCAAAAATTCAACTTAAACACGAGGTTAGCCATCTTTCTCTGAGTCCAGTTGTGTGATAACAACACCTCTGGGTTGTAGCCCTGAGCACACAACAGTTGTATGTACATCACTACAAACCATCTCTGAATCTTTGGGGAGGGTGAAATGCACATGAAAGTTTTGTTACTACTTCATGCTTGGTTGTAACTTCTTTTTTCTGTCTTAGTTATTTCTGGCTTCTTCTTTGTGTTTGCCAATAAGAAAAAAGAGAGAGGAGTCAAACTTTCGGCAATGAAGTCAGGAAAATACTGTCACATCCTATTGTATTTATCCTCGAAGATGCTCCGGAAGCCTCCCAGCCTGGCTGTGCATCAGCATCACCTGGAGAACCTAGCCAAAATACAGATTCTCAGACCCACCTCCTGGACACTGGGAGTCAGCAGGTCAGGGTAAGACCCAAGAACATTCTTTCCCACAGGCATCCTAGATGATTCTGATGAGCCTTGTCCTGTGTTTAAAAACTACTGCGAAATATTTCAAAAGAAAAAAAAAATAGAACAATGACATCATTTTAGGAAGTGGGAAATAAAATTCCTTTGCTCACTGTGACTATTAAAAATAAATCATATGGGATGTTCTAAGAACATAAGATGGAGATAATCATAATAAGGAGAATTGGCTTGTTATGTGGTTAATAGCCTAAGCCAAATGGTTTAATCAAAGTGCCCACAGGTCGGGCCCCCTGAAAAACAGCCTGTCGAATTTTACTTTAAAAAAAATTTTAGGGGCGCCTGGGTGGCTCAGTCGGTTGAGCATCCAACTACAGCTCAGGTCATGATCTCATGGTCTGTGAGTTCGAGCCCCGTGTCGGGCTCTGTGCTGACAGCTCAGAGCCTGGAGCCTGCTTCGGATTCTGTGTCTCACTCACTCTTTGCCCCTCCCCCGCTCATGCTCTGTCTCTCTCTCTCTGTCAAAAATAAATAAAACATTAAAAAAAATTTAAAAAAAATTTAGACCACTGTTCAGAAAACACTTGATGAAATCGATGTTACATCTCCAGAGCAAAGTTAAGTGGAGAAGTCTAGCTAATGTGCATTGAAGATCTCTCTCCCCAGTCAGCTCCATCACTGGGGCTAACATAGTTCAAACTCTATCCTAGCCCATGAATTACAAGATGGTTACCTGCATTCAATGCTTCCCCTAATATGTAGAGACGTGGCAGGAGAGCATTTTTAGATCGATCCTAGATACCCTGACCATCCATCTTTCTTTCCTGGCATGCAATTTGCAAACCTAGAAAACAAGGTTGCGTATTATTTGTTTTGCCTCCTTTCTTAAAAACCAGTTCAGTTTTCCAAGCTTGATAGGCATGCATTTGAAGGCTGTGCAGAGACACAAGAGGTGATGAATAGCCTAGTCAGGAAATGGTTGGAATCAATAGCATTAGCATAATTTATTTGAGAGACGGACTGTAGGCTAAATAAGCATTCTGCACCACAGAGGCCAGCTCAGAGAACTGTGTGAATTTATACACCTGAGCACTTTATCCTGTTTTCATCAAGGCTCATTAATCTCAACAATTTTTCATGTTGCTTTAATTTTCCTGATTGGTTGTACTTACAGCCATGCTCACACATTCAGAAAGTGTTTCTGAAGCTCATTTTTCTGTGACCCCCTCCACCAGCCTGTGTAACGTCATTTCAGTGTTGCTTATTAAGTTGAAATAATTAACTTGGCACCCCACTAGAAGTCGATACTTTTTGTTAAAAGTGGCCTTAAAAAAATCATCTAAGGAGGTTTATAAATGATTACTAACAAAAGTATTAACTGTGTAAACCTGTCTATCACTACTGTACTTTCTGTTTTTCTTACGTCTTAGGCTAAATTGCAAACAGGCTTCTCCTCTATCACCTTATAAGAAATAAAAGCTTAAACCAAATTAAGTTTCCACCCTCAGCTGGCACATCTTCCTGGAGCCGGTGTTTTGGAAAGTAACTTCTCTCTATTATCTATTCTTTATAAAAGTTACATCATATCCCTGAAAATAAGCAACAGAAAAAGGAATCAAAAGAAAAATAAACATTTACTTATCTGTAGCATGAAAACTAACTCATCAAGATTTATCTTCACAAAGAATGGTTCCGGACTCTTTTACTTCTAGGAATTGATACTAAAAGTATCATTACATGGATACATGGAGTTTTAAGAGTAAAGACATTCATTTGTGATGTCATTGCTTGTACAGCAAATATTATGAACAGCCTAAATGGGGCTGATTAAGGAAACTAGTAAACCTACACACCGTGTCGTTATTTTAAGAATTTATGTTGCAGATTTATTTCAGGGCAATAACATATGCTCATGATGTTTCAAATTTAAAAAAAGCACGTTATAAAATAATATTTATAATATTGTGCCATTTTTGAAAAACAAAATAAAACAAAAATAATTTACAGAAAACATGAATGAAAGCAAACACAGCAAACGTCTATCAGTGATTTTGCTTCTGGAGGATGAGACTACAGGTAATTCTCTACCATTTCCATAAGGCCGTGTATGACTTTGTAATGACAAAATCATTATGATGAGCTCTGTTTTTCATATAACACGTGGGCTAAAAAATAGTTAATACTGTTATTCTGTAAGTTCAATATAAAAGTCAAATATCTTAAAAGAAGAGAATACCAACAGACTAATAAGAGGAAAAGAGAAGTAAGGGCATAATTAGAGAACCCACAGAGGGAGAAATGTAAGTGGCTTTAAAACATAGAAAATATATTTGGCCTCAGTCATTAAAAGCAGAGTTAAGATAACAATGATATTCCATTTTTCACCTCCCAGATTGGCAAAGGACACAACAGTTTGGTAATGCGCTATGCCGGTAAGAGTATAACTAACGTAAATCCTTTATGAGGATTTAGGAATGCAAATTGGCTTCACATCACCACAGTGCATTTCTGCAGGATATATCAAAATCACAAATATGCATACACTTTGACCCATCAATTCTTCTCATCATTTACCATACAAATAAATTACATAGTGCATGAAAACATTCCTTTCTACTCTGCTTCAAGTAGCTAATGTTTGGGGTCTAATTTGGGTTAAATGAAAATATCCCTCCCAATGGAATCTCAGGTAACCCCCCCCCTTTGTTTAATAAAAAAACAAATCTATGTAATGATGTAAAGATAGTTTCAGATATATCAGGTGGAAAAAAGTGAAGTACAGTATGTATACTATGTTCTCATTCCTGTAAAAAAAAATGAGTGGTATTAAAAAATGTGTGCTTTTATTTGCATAAGACATCCTTGGACGGGTGCACTAGGACCTAAAAACAATGGCTGTCCTCTAGACAGGATTCAGGGGTAATGGGTGGTGGGAGATTTCATTCTCACTGCATATCCTTACACTATTTGAATTATTGACTATATTTGTATATCATACTTTGTATAATCGCTTATTTATGTGTTTAGTTAATAGTTATTTTAAAAGTTACCAGCTATGGGGGAGATCCAATTCTCACTGCATATCCTCATATACTATTTGAATTACTTACTATATTTGTATATTGTATTTTATTTATGCATTCAGTTAGTTAATAGTTACTTAAAAAATTATCAGCTATTGGGGTGCCTGGGTTGGTCAGTCGGTTGAGCTTCCAACTTCAGCTCAGGTCATGATCTCGCAGTTCGTGAGTTCGAACCCCGCAATGGGCTCTGTGTGGACAGCTCAGAGCCTGGAGCCTGCTTCAGATTCTGTGTCTCCCTCTCTCTGCCCCTTCCCGGCTCATGCTCTGTCTCTCTCTCTCAAAAAATGAATAAACATTAAAAAAATTATAAAAAATTATCAGCTATGGAGAAGAAGCAATGTGACAGAGAAAAATTCTTAATAGGCTGTCGCCTGGGCTTTGCATCTGGAATCAGCTGCTTTTTCCCTGTGGGACATTAGGCAAGCATCTTCCCTTCCCTGGACCATCTTCTCTTTTCCTAAGGAGAATCACAAAGTTCTCTTTTCGCTCTGGGTAATCTGAGCTTTTAGTTGTTTCCAAAACACACACATATTTGTTTTCAAATATCATACAAAATAACAGGTGTCTCAGCTACTGGAATTACAAACACACCCTGTCCTCTGTTGCTCACTTACAAGGCTCTTGGGAAACTCTATCTCAATCAACACTTTTCTGAATACTATTTTATATGCAAAGCTGTATTTTAACTGCTAAGAATACAGGAATTAACATGACATGCCCCATCTATATTGAATTCAGTAGAAGACTGAGCCATTGAATACCAACTAAATGCCAGGGGCTGGATGAAGGTTTTTAAAAATAATTGTACCTTGTAATAGTCACATCAACCCAGCCCCCCTGTAGACACTATTAGCATCGTCATCTTTCAGATGAAGAGATGGCAACTAAGATGGGTAATTCAATCACAGGCAAAGGTCGCCCAGTTAGGAAGTCATGGGATTAAGAATTCAAACCCAGGTTTGCATGACGACACCAAAGCCTGAACTACTTTTTACCACTGTTCCAGCCTATTTCACCTGATTTGGTGTGTGAGGAAGACAAAGAAACACATGCTTAAACAGCAATGCACCAGGCACTGCAAGAAACCCTCCAAGTAGGTCAGATGGAGAATTGCATGAAACTGGTATTCAGGAAGTATATGGCTCTTGTCAAATTGGATGTTTGTAATTTCTTCCCATAGATCAAATGAATTGGTAGAACTGTCAGTTTCCCAAATAAACCTTCATGGTGAGACAAACTCGGTCTGACATAGGTGACTTGGTACTATGATGGAGAGGCTTTTTCCTGGATGCCAGAGGAATTCTCTATCAGGCTTCAGTGTCAGGAAGATGCTGATCTAACCCAAATCTAGAATTTAGCAGCTCTGTAACACTGGTCAAGGGCTTAACTCCTCTGAGCCTCAGGTTCCTACTTGGCAAAATGCAGAAGAAACGAGCAAATGGGAAGAACAAGATACATGGAAATAGATATGAAGCGCTTAGCAAAAAGTAGACATTCAATAAACAGAAATCATGTATAAATTCTCATACAGGCTGGGAGGTACTCAAATAATGCAAGACTGCAGGGGCAACCTACTTCAACAGAAATGGAATCATTCCTGAAAAATATAATTTGTTTTCTAAAAGTCAGTAGCAGAGAGGTTTGTTTGAGAAGCATCTGCTATAAAGATTCTAGCCTGAGAATTTCTCCCACATCACTCTGATCACTTACACCTCTAGTTATGTGGACCATGGGTGATTCTGATCCTCATCTTACAACCTCTCCACCCATTTTTCTTCCCAATGCGCAAAGAACCTTGGTCATTAACCAGTGGCTGATGTGTTTGTTAAGGATCTTGGGCTATATCTTCCTAGGCATGAAAGGTGGTACTGAGGTTAATGCTTGCCTCCACCCTAGGTTGCCAAGGGGTTTTCCTGTCAAAATCATAAGCAATCCTAAAAAGGTGGAAGTGAAGGTCACCTGAAAGAGAGAGAGAGAGAGAGAGAGAGAGAGAGAGAGAGAGAGAGAAATGCCAAGTCTCGAAGAAAAGCTGATCATTAAAAAATGAATTCCCTTCTTGAGTATACAAAATGTCCTGTGAAAAAGTGGTTCGTGTCTAGAAATTTTATGTCTATATTCAATATGCTGCATTTCAAGCAGCATTTCTGCTTTGATCCTTTGAGCTCCTTTAATACATCAGATGGGTTTTTAATACCCATAGGAATATATAAACTCTTTCCAAGCTAAACAAATGGAGGGCAAGCTGGAGAGTTAATAAACACACATCTATAGGGTTTTGGCAACTTGCTAAGCCACTTCAGGTGCAGCACCGGGCAGCCCAAGGGAGGAACACAGACTGCTCTTTGAGGTGGGGATGGTGGGCGTCACAGCACAAACAGCCATTGGGATGGAGACAATGCACTGCAGAAATGCAGCTCGAAAACGTCAATGGTGTGGACACAGCTCTGCACTCTTCCATTCCCCATGCAAATAAACATTCTAAAAATACTCCTTGGCTATGCTGGTCTCCTACCCTCCGGCATGGAAGAGGAAAGCCTCACTGTGTTGTGAGCCCGGCCAAACTTACATATGCTCCCACCCCGCTTTCCCACACATTAAGAAATGCACAAATGGGAAATTGTGAGACTCATTCATGTCAGGTAGAGACCTGCCTACTCATTACAGACATGCGCCCCTCTCATTTTGCATCATGGACTCGCGAGGGAAAACAGTAATTTACAACATTTCCTGTACTAAAACCTCTCCAAATACTGATTATCAAAGGGCAAGTAAAGATAGCAACATCTACACAACCACCATTCTATCTGGAACCTCAAAGTTGTAATCGTCCTTGTGTTTGCAATAGGGCACCTTTCTTCCTTTGAGCATCTGAGAAAGAATCAGTGAAGTCCGGTCTCCACTAAAGTACCTCACTGAGTTGAGATCCAGAAGAACTGGTAGGAAATTCAACCAGAGGTTTTAATCCCAATTATTCTAATGCCTCCGGGACATATTTTCATCTTCCGGCACTATTTCAACAATTCAAAATACAGCTCCCACGATAAGCATTTACCTCCCTTTCCCCTTTTTTTAAAGTTTAAAGCCAGCATGTTTTTAGCAACCACACACACACAGCACTAACTAGGTTGTTGACTGTAAGAGCCAGTATTGAATTATTCAAACCTGGCACCATACCCATAATATGAAAAGAAGGCGGCCCTTTATTAAGGGTAAGGGATGAGTGGCACATTCTCAACATTAGATGACCAAGTGTTGAGAAGCTTCCAGATTGCATATTCATGTTTTAAATCTTTTGTGTTGGAAAGGAATTGCTTTTAGGATCCAGAAGTTATTCCTACCACCTTTCTGAGCTGTAGAACAGGAAGCAAGAACCTAGCAAGGAGGAGGTGGCTGGCTTTCCTCCACCACAGCTGGGGTGTGACACTGTAAAATTCAAAGGGACACAGCTCTGTACATTACCAGCCAACATGGCAAGGTGTAAGTGAGTAAATGACACCAAGGGAAAATTTGGAGAAAAAAAAATGCACCACTCTCAATCTCCAAAGGGAAGAATTTGACCTTTGGTGTTAATCTCATTGTAGAATGGAAAGTTGTCTTGTTTAGAAGTGAACTAAGCCCGTTGGAAAGGGCCAATGATTATTTCATGGGAAATTGAATCACATTTATTTACACATTTTAAACAAGATTGAGTACAGTAGTTTGGCAAGAATCTATAGAGCAGGAGATACAAAAATATTTCAACAAATTAGTGTATGCTTGCAAATTAAGTGGTTAAAACTGTTACATTTTAACGCCTACAAATTACATTATTCATGACACTAATGTACTCCCACTGGCAAAGTCTGTGTCCAATTTGTGTAATGAAGTATCTGATCACTATTGAATATGTGTAGTCCTTAATTCAGATTTCCAAAAATCTTTTTTTTTTTTTTTTTTTTTTTTACGAACCAAGAGCTCAAGTAGATCCAAGAAGTGGCAAAAATCCAAGATCCACTTTATCTAGGACAGTCTCATTGGAGCAAAACCTCACCAACTACTTTTCCTGATTGAAACTATTAGTTTTACCTTCCGGGCTAAGAAATCTGGAAGAAGAGCCTGACTGGAGTTCTGTGGTTTTCCTACATCCCTGTCAACACAGATGGGTTTGTGGATTGTGCTCTATAAAAATATCTCCCATTTATGCAGCATTTACTCTGTGCTGGGCACTGTGCTAAATATTAGGGTTATACTTTTTTTTTTTTTTTAACCCACACAGAGATCCTATGAGGCAGGTCCTTGGGGAGATGAGCAGAGCCCAGAACATTTAAATAACTGATTAAAATCTTTGCATGATTAAGTGTGATAGCCCAGACTGTAGTCCAGCCCCAGAGCCCAGCCTCTTAGCCTTGACTCAGGAAGGCACCGTGTCCCCATTGTGCAACGGATCCATTTTACAGGTCGTTTCCAGAAGGCCCACTGGTAAGAACACCTGCAGGGCATTCGCTGGGAACAGTCTGAAGACTTGTGGTAAAACGCCCACCCAGTGTGAGACCCCAACAGGAAATTGGAGAAGTTTGCAGGAAAATGGAATCCCTGAACGATGGTTCTCTGAACTGGAGCCCACGAAACATGTCAACGCAGCTTCGAGACCAATTACTTTCTTTCAGTTTAGTGGACAAATGAAAGGCTCATGGGGAGAAGTGATGAGAGAAGGAAAAGTGTAGCCACAGCTTTCGGGGCTTCCAAGAAGATGAGCAAAGCTTGCGTTCTGATCCCAAAGTGAAACTGATGGCAACATAATTTTTATGAAAAGCGATGAGTGATACGACCCCCCCCCCAAAAAAAGGAAATCCCCCACAATTTTACACACACACACAACAAAAAAAAAATCTAATTTGCCTTAAAAAATGAATATCTTGGGGCGCCTGGGTGGCGCAGTCGGTTAAGCGTCCGACTTCAGCCAGGTCACGATCTCGCGGTCCGTGAGTTCGAACCCCGCGTCGGGCTCTGGGCTGATGGCTCAGAGCCTGGAGCCTGTTTCCGATTCTGTGTCTCCCTCTCTCTCTGCCCCTCCCCCGTTCATGCTCTGTCTCTCTCTGTCCCAAAAATAAATAAACGTTGAAAAAAAAAAAAATGAATATCTTGCCAGCATTGTAACGTGACAAGGTTTTTAAAGCTCAGGCGTTGTATGCGTTACACATGTTCCCCTTTACTCTTGATTAATTATTTTTCTTAACAGGCTAGAAGTAGTTAATTTAGCGTTGATTTTCATTCCAAGTGGATCCCCGTCTCAGCAAAGGCTGGGAGGGTATCAAGAAGGAGAGAAACGTATTGGAAAATAGTAAAACATTACATTCTCTTTAGATCCCCAATTTTGTTCAACTTGTTGACAGTCACAAATGCCCAGAAAATATGGGCTGAGTTGTTTTCGATTGCTGTTTGAATAACAGATTAATTTAATAATCAGTGGGATATTGAATGACGAAAATTATTGGTTAACGCAGCCAAACCACCAACCCTAATGACATTCTTATGTAAATTCTTATTTTCTTTTAGGCTCCTGCATTCTTAATAAACCCTATATTTTTGAAAATCCTTTTTTAAACATTGCATACTGTCCTTCTGTTATACTATAGCTGTCTATGGCACTGACGGCTAGATGTCCACTTCTAGAGTTGCCAATTTGAAGGTTTCTATGTAGAGCAACTGAGTCACCTCTTGATGTATTTTCCATATAAAACCATCGAGTGATTCTGGAAACAGGCACAAAAACAGAGTTAGGAGCAGTCGGTCTTCAAAGATTACCAGAGACCAGAAAGACTTGGACGATACGGCCAGAACCACCTGACATGGTTTCCTGAGTTCTAGCAACATGTTTAAGCAGCAAGGACATCTGATTGCTTCTAAGAGATGGGCAGATTGTTGGTGACAGTCCACAGCAACATGCAGCATGAGGCATGTTCCCGTGGGAAGCGCACAGTTCCCTGGGATCGCTACTCTATGGTTTGCCATTGCTTGTGGAGGAAAGTAATCGCTGCCTTGAGAAGGGTTTGTAATGGACACAGTTTTGTATGTTCCATTGCGGGAGGCGAGATGTTTTTCTTTGAAAAAGATCTTAGTGCGTAATTTCTGAAATGCTATAATTTTCACCAAACTCCGTTTCCAACTCACTCCTGGCCAAAGGCTGCAGAATTGTGTTATTTTTGAATGTCACTGCCCCTGACCTGAAGTTACCTACAAAGTTGGTCAAGAATTAGTAATTGTCTTAGAGAACCAGTCCTGTAGAATCTCACTCTTTCCAGGCAGAGGTTGACAAATTTCTACAGGAATTAGATGTAGAGCAGACGTGTGAATTCAGCTTCCTGGTTGACAACAAACGTGTAGGCCATTGTCCTGAAATATCTACCAGCCGTCAACAAGGGAAAGATGACAAAATAACATTATTTTTCTCCTTAACATATTTCATTCCAAGAAGACGAAGATAATTTAAAATGTAAGTTGTTATCTTCATACATACTTTGAGAAATACTCAGATATATCTTCTAACAAATTTCCTTTCATAAGATGGGGAAAGGAAAGAGGGAAAGGGACATGCAAAAGATAATAAAAGACTATGTCCTTCAAGAGCATCTGAGACTATTGTCATGTGCCTGTTTTGTATGATATGAGAGTTACAGGATGATTTTTGGATTAGAAAAAAAATAGTCACAGATTGGTTTCTCACTCAACTAGTTGCCCCAGCTGATCTGTCGATTTCTAGCCCTGAAAAAGAGGAGGAGATGGAGGCGGGGATACAAATGGGTTTGTCGCTCTATCAGGACCAGAGTTGGTATGGGTGTGTGTGCTGTGCAGGGGAATGGTGGGCAGCATGGTCCTTCTGAATCATGACTTCCTGCTCAAAGAGATCACCACTGCCACTCTTATTGCTGGCATTTTCCCCATCTCTCCTCACCTTCAGCTCTCTGTTCCAGCTTCCCTGAACTTCTAACAATCTGTGAACAGACTACAATTCCTCTTATCTACACATGGCTCTTCCCTCTGCCTGGATGTTCTTACCTACTGACTCCTTTGTATCCCGGTGGTCTGACAATAAATGCCACTGCTTCTAAGGAAGCCTGTCTTGACCACCCCAAGCCTCCCTTCTGTGCTTCCATGCGACATATACTCAATAATCCTAGCCCTAAGCATGGAGTGTTGACATTGCCTAGTTACCCATCTGTAAACTCCATGAGGGCAGGAATTGTGTGTGCCTCATTTGCTTCTGGTCCCCAACAATGTGGCCCAGTATCTAGGACAGAACCGACAATAAAGAAATGTACACTGAAGTCCTGGGCTATATTTTTCCCCCTAAGGCCTTATTTTGTTCTCTAAGCTGATTCTTTAGAAACTCCCCTCAAGGTCATTAATACATCAGCCCTCCTATCTTATGAACTGATTGCCATCTCCCAAGTTAGACGTGAGAAACAAGTAAAAGCAATCACTGACGTTAGAATTCAAGACAGTGGTTGTCATATGGTAAAAAGGAGGCTGCACCCAGCAGGGGCAGGAAGAGGTCCTCCAAGGGGCTTGCAATGTTCATTCACTTCTCAGCCTGAGTGCTGTTTAAGTTAATTAATCTGGTTTGCACACTTTTCTGTATGTGCTACACATCAATAAAAAGTTTACTAAAAAAGAAAGGGAAAGCACAAGTCCCCATTCTGGTCCCTCAGAGAGAGAGAGAGAGAGAGAGAGAGAGAGAGAGAGAGAGAGAGAGA
>NW_024412444.1:13371427-13432140 GCF_014898765.1 Herpailurus yagouaroundi
AGAGAGAGAGAGAGAGAGAGAGAGAGAGAGAGAGAGAGAGAGAGAGATCTTTCTTAAGCAGGCTTCATGCCCAGCACAGAGCCCAAGACAGCGCTTGAACTCACCACCCTGGATCAAGACCTGAGCCAAAACCAAGAGTCAGATGCTTAACAGACTGAGCCACCCAGGTGCCCCTACTTTAATCTTAATCAAACTGCATTTGTATTTTTGGCTTTTAATTACAAGTCAGTAAGGAAAAACATTGCTTGCCTTAGCAATCATCTATCTTGGTTCTATTTGTTTTCTCATTTAGAATGGAAATGAGAAACCTAAGTTAGTGCACTAAATCTGATTGCCTATCATGCACTAAGAGATGCTGGCCGCCAACGGAATCTGGAATTAACAACTACTAAGAATATAATATCCCTCTGGTCAAAAAGGTTTGTAGTCATTATAAAGCCAGTGGAGTCTACTTCACAGAGCCATAGTGCCATGACTTGTCAATAATCCTTACTTAAGTCATACATGAACTTTGGCCATCAGAGGTATATATATGTTGTACCTTTTTCTACAGGAATTCTACAGTAGTGAAGTGATGTTAGACTATAAAAAGGAAACCCCACATTTTAACAGAATAGTTAACGGGGGTTAAAATCTTTGCATACAGTTAGTATAGCATTATGCTAGTATTAAATGTGGCCGTTTATTGAGAACTTACTCTGTCCCAGGCACCATGCTAAATTTACAACATAAATTTTCTCACTTAATTCTTTAAAAAAATGTTTTTGTAATGTTTATTCTTTCTTGAGAGACAGAGACAGAGCGTGAGTAGGGAAGGAGCAGACAGAGAGGGAGACACAGATTCGGAAACAGGGTCCAGGCTCAGAGCTGTCAGCACAGAGCCCGATGCAGGGCTCAAACTCACTGACTGTGAGATCATGACCTGAGCCGAAGTCAGATGCTCAAACTACTAAGCCACCAAGGTGCCTCTTCCCACTTAATTCTTATAAGGCTATGATATGCTTACTATTACTATCCCCCAAATTACCCAGAAAGAAGCTGAGTTTCAGAGAGTTTAGGTTTTTGCTCAAGGTCACACAGCAAGTGATTACGGGAGTTAGGACTCACACTCTGAGCTCCCTGATTCCACAGTTCCTGTGCTAAACTGCTATACGTCCAGGGTTTCTTGTGGTGGATCCAGAAAGTCCTCAGTCCGAACAGTGAACTGGAACATGGTGGATTAAGCCAATATGGAAGCCATTCTCTTTTAAACACAGAGACATGCTGTATGAAACAGTTAAACAATACAAGCATGTTTAAATACAAAAGAATTTACACAACAAGATACCAAAGGCCAACTTGTACATTTATAACTAAGTATAAAAAAGCTGATAATCTGGTACTTCTGAGGTCTGAACAGGAAAAACAATATTAGCATGAGAAATCAAACTTTAAGCCGAAACTACATGCTGCCTAGGAAAAATATTTACAGTAATTATATGATGCAGAAACTCCTAAACACAAAAACTTACGTAACGAGAATTCACAGGCAGTCAATACTAACAGGATGCGTGATTAAAGTCCAACTGTAAATCTACTGTGAAGGGAGACTCGAGCTCTATTCTGTTCCCACAAAAATAATTAATAGTAAAAATCAGTCCATGGTCAAAGATGACAGAATACATGAGCAAATTTTCTACCAGGAAAGAAAGAAGACACAAGCGACAAGGAAATTGGTGCCCCGCCCCCAACACCAAATTTAAAGTGCAAAAACAAACTTAAAAAGTCTTTATAATTAGGTACAGAAAATTCAAGAATAAGACTCTTAAGTCTTATTAAAAATACACAGATATTTTAAAGTTCACTTTCTTAGCGACTTTAAAGCATGTGAGAATGCACAGATTTTTAAAAGAAACAAATAAAACATCGAGAAATAAGGAGAAAGACATCCACATCAAAAACTCAATGGACTCTAAGCAGTGGACTAGACACAATCAGAAGGAAATCAGTGAACTGAAGTTTAAGGAAATTACTCAGAATAAAGTATTTAAGCACACAGAAGTAAATTTCTATCTAGACACATGGTGGCGAAACTTCGGAATATCAAAGAGAAGCCCTTTAAAAGCCCTCTGAGGGGGGAAACACCAGAACACCTATAGAGGTGCAAAGCTAACACTCAGGACACAATGGAATAGTATCTTTAAAATATTTCAATTTAGATAGCATGGAGTTAAACGATCACTGCAGAATACACAGCACATAAAGCATTTCAGACAAAGAATGAGATAATTTACCACTCCTAGATCATTCCTGAAAAGAATGTCTAAAGTACTGTAAAACAAGAAGCTATGGTTTTTAAAAAATAGGGAGTAAACAAATTGGTAAACATCTCATTTACTACAGGCAATAATAACAACATATTTGGTGGGTTAAAAACACAACATAGTTAAAATATTAGGAAATATCACAAGAAAGAGATGGGAGTTAATCCAAGTTAGAGATTTAAGAGTTTGTTCTGGAGGAGGGAAGAGATCCTGAAATACGTACCAAGGTTATGGATAAATATCACAAGAAAAAAGTGTGTAACTTACACGCCAGTAAGGGAAAAATGGAATAGAGAAAACTCAATAGATCCAAATAAAGGTGAAAGAAGAAAGAGAGAGAGAGAAAAAAGAAAGAAAGATAAAGAAAGAAAGGAAGGAAGAGGAAGAAAGGAAGGAAGGAAGGAATAAAGACAAAGAAAGAAAGACAAAGGAAGGAAGAAAAAAAAGAAAAGAAAGAAAGAAAGAAAATGCATGGGGATAGAAAGCCTATAAAATGATGGTAGAAATAAATTCAAACTTAGCAGGAAGTACAATAAATCATAATATTAAATTTCCAATAGTAGAGATAATAAAAATGCCAAATCCAGCTCTATTCTATTTATAGGACAACATCCTAATGCAAAAGGACAAAAAAGAAAGAAAGAAAGAAAGAAAGAAAGAAAGAAAGAAAGAAAGAAAGAGGGGGGTGGGAAAGAAGGAAGGGAAGTTGCAAATGGAGGGAAGGGAGAAAACATGCCTAGGAAATATTACCAAACAAAGAAACACTGTACTTGTGCTATTAGCAAACAAAATAGACATTACTTTCCCATAGAGTGGGTGATCACATAGTGATCATAGCAATGATTTACCAGTCTTGAACAGGGATGTCCATGATAATAGCCTCCAAATATAGCCTCCAAATATAAAAAGCAAAGTAAAATGAATGACATGAAGGAGAGTAAAAATCCATAAGCCTGGGGAGAGCCTGATATCTAAAATAGAACAACAATAGTTTTGAAGCACAGTTAACACACTTGACCCAATGGATCTATATTAATCCCTTTCCTAAGCTATCAGAGAATGAAACTTGCTTTCAAAAACACAAGGACAAGTGCTAGAAATCAAAGCAAATCTCTGCACAGACTGAAAACCATGTGTTATACAGACTGCAATGTCATTTAATCAGATCAATAAAAAAAGATAGTTTCAAAACCCATATATTAGGAAATCTTAAAACGCTATTTAAAAATTTACAGACCAAAAATATGGTAAATATTAGAAAATTATCCCAGCTGAATAATGAAAGCCCTATATAAATTGAAATGCAGAGAGAAATTATATATATATATATATATATATATATAATATGTATATGAATGGAGCTGCAAAAGCTACACATCAAACACAATATGATAGAAAATTAAAAAAAAAAAACAGAATAAATCCCAAAAACACAGAAGAAGGATAATAATACAGATAAGAAGCAAATAAATGAAATAGAAAGTCAAAGAAACAATAGAGAAAATCTAACAAGCCAGATGATAGTTCTTTGAAAAGAGAAAAAAAGCAAACATCTCTATTAGTAAGAAGAGGGAGGGAGCAAAGGAAGGAAGAAATGATGCGGGAGGGAGTTAGGGAGGGAGGGAGAGAGACAGAGGGAGAGGGTGGAAGAAAGAGAGAGGAAGAGGGAGATAGAAAGGGAAGGAGAGGGAGGGAGAGTGAAAGAGAAAGAGGGAGAGGGAGGGAGGTGGATGGAGGGGAAAGGAGGGGGAGAGAAAAGGAGGGGGGAAGGAGGGGGTGTTGAGAAGAGGAGCTGTGGGGGGGGTATAAGAGAGAAGAGAAGGGAAGGGAGAGAGATTGATTTAAAAGAGGGCAAAATCACAAATACGGCAGCATTTTTAATCAAAAAAGAACACTATTAACAAATGCATGCAATAAACGTGAAGAGTGGTATGAAATAGGCAATTTTCTAAGAAATATAATTACCAAAATTGTTTCAAGAAGAAACAGAAATTCCAAAGAGATAGCTAAGCACTGAAGAAACTAATTCAGTAGTTGAAAATTTACTCACACAGAAAAGCAATCAAAAAACCTATCAGTCGTTCATAGTTTTATGGGTAAATTTTACCAAACCTAAAAGAAGCAGATAATTTAATCTTACACAAAATGTTTAAGATCCGAGTAATTTTGTGACAATAAGATGACCTTAATAGCAAAGCCTAATGACAGTATATGAAAGGAAAAGTATAACCCAATCTTCTTTTTGAGCACAGATGCCAAAGATTCATATGACATGAACAAATGGACCTAGCAAGATAGTTTTTGTTTTTGTTTTTGGTAATCATGACCATGAAAGACCACCCTGGGAAAGAAAGCATGTTTTCACACTAGATAAGCCATCTACCATTGAAGATACTATAGGGGTGCCTGGGTGGCTCAGTTGGTTAAGCATCAGACTTTTGACTTCTGCTCAGGTCATGATTTCACCATTGTGAGATTGTGCCCCATGTTGGAGTCTACCTGGAATTCTCTCTCTCCCTTTCTTTCTTTCCCTGCTTCGCTCATGCTCTCTTTCTCAAAATAAATAACTAAACATAAAACAATATTTATAGTATATACGACTTATTTCACAGTTTAATTTTTTAAAACATTTTTATTATTGTAACTCAACATCTTAAAATTATTTTAGTAATGGATGTAGAAAAATGTTTTGATAAAATTAACATCCATTCTTTTTTTTTTTTAATTTATTTATTTTTGAGAGAGAGAGAAACAGAGTATGAGCAGGGGATGTGGAGAGAGAGAGGGAGACACAGAATCTGAAACAGGCTCCAGGCTCTGAGCTGTCAGCACAGAGCCTGATGCGGGGCTCAAACCCACAAACCATGAGATCATGACCTGAGCCGAAGTCAGAATCTTAATCAACTGAGCCACCCAGGTGCCCCAACCTCCATTAAAGTTCCAAACAGTAGCAATGAGAGCAACAAACACCCCTGAAGAGGTTTTCTTTAGCTTAATAAATGGTTAACTACCAAAAATCTAAAGCAATTCAGGAAATGGATAACCGTTATGGTTGCATAACATTGCAAACATATTTAATGCTCTTGGACTGTGCACTTAAAAACAGTTACAATGGGGGGTGCCTGGCTGGCTCAGTCAGGGGAGCATGGGACTCTTCATCTTAGGCTGGTGAGTTCAATCCCCACATGGCTACAGAGATCACTTAACAAACAAAGAAACTTAAAAAGAAAATCACCCTCAAAATCTCTTTAACAGTTACAATGGTAAGTTTAATAGTATCAATATTTTACTACAATCTAGAAAACCCAATAGCATACCATATGATATTACTTACATGTGGAATCCAAAAAATAAATCAACAAAACAAAACTCATAGATGAAGAGAACAGATTGGTGGTTGCCAGAGGGAAAGGGGGTGGAGGGGGATGAAATGGGTGCAGGGAATCGAGAAGTATGAACTTTCAGCACTAAAAGAAGTAAGTCATGAGGATGTAATGTACATCATGGGGAATACACTCAATGACATTGCATTAACTTTGTAAGGTGACATATGGGGGCTAGCTTTATTGTGGTGACTATTTCATAATGTTTACACATGCTGAATCACTAGGTAGTACACCTGAAACTATAGCAAACATCATAGTTAACATGGAATTATTAGAAGAAATTCCTTTTAATTTTTTTAATGTTTATTTTTATTTTTGACAGAGAGACAGAGCATGAGCGGGGGAGGGGCAGAGAGAGAGGGAGACACAGAATCCGAAGCAGGCTCCAGGCTCTGAGCTGTCAGCACGGAGCCCGACGCGGGGCTCGAACTCACACTGCAAGATCATGACCTGAGCTAAAGCTGGACGCTCAACCGACTGAGCCACCCAGGTGCCCCAAGAAGAAATTCCTTTAATTGAGGAACAAGATACAGTTGTCTACTTTCACTGCTTCTAGTCAACAATCCTAGTTACTTCTAGGCAACAAAACAGTAAGTATGGAGGTTAGAAGGGAACATTTTCACAAATGATGTTAGTGTGTATGAAAAAAAAGTCCAAGAGAAGCCACACACAAACTATTAAATCTAAAAGAGCATTTAGCAAATGGATACAAGATATTCAACATACAGAAATCAGTGATGTTCTCATATTCTAGCAATTACCAATTAGAAAAGGTAGTTTTAAATGTATGCCATTTCTGCTGGAAGGGAAAACTGTAAGCTTTCAAATTATAAATCTAACATAAAATTATAAAACTGTATTAGAAGACCTGTAACTAAGGAGACATACTTAGTTTATAAATGAAAAGTTCCAAGATTATAAAAGATAGCAATTATCTTCAAATTAACCTATAACTCACAGCAATTTTAATCAAAATCATAGCATAATTCATAGAAATTAACAAGCTGATTACAAAATTAACATGAAAGAGTAAAGAGACAAGAATAGCCAAGACAACTTAGATCACTATATGGAAAAGGTATTTGTTCTCTTAAATATCAAGTCATACTATAAGCTATAATAATTAAAGAGATATGGTGTTGGCATCATTACTGACAAATCATAAAACCTAGAAACAGGTCTGTGTAGAACTAATCCTATGACACAGGTGCCATAATAAATCAATTAGGGAAAAAAAAAAAAAGACCATTCAGTAAGTAGTGCCGGTCAACGGGGCAACTATACTGAAAAAGATGAAATCAGACACTGCCTTATGCCACACACACAAATAAATTCCAGAGGGATTCAAGTCCTAAATGTGAAAATCAACACCTTGAAGTGTTCAGAATAAAAATACATGAGAACACCATTATGATAGGAGGGCAGTGACTAATTTCTTAAGGCACAAAACACACATCATAGAACAGAAGAATAAATTAGACACGAAAATAAAAGTAAAAGAAAATGTCTATGCATCTAAAGACATTATAAAAAGTGAAGAGTCAGCTGAAGGAAAAGGAAAACACACATATAAAGCATACAACTGCAAAGAAATCGTATCCAAAACATATGACACCCAAATCAGTAAGAAAAGATTCACCACCCAATAGACAACTGCCGACAGGAATGAAGGGGTAAGAAACTCAGATGATCAATAAAACCATTAAAAAAGGCCCAAACTCAGTAGCAATCAGGGAAATGCCTAATAAGCTACCAAATTTCATTCCCCATACATCAGATTCTGGTGAATCCTGAAGATTTCGTGCCTTCAGGAAAGACATCTAAGGATCTTTTTCCAATAGACAGCCGAAATGGACAAATGTCAACTGGGGAAACACCATCAGGACTTTTTCCAACCAATGACAAACCTGACTAAAAATCGTATATATTCTAGGATGCATTCGCAAGCACTCTGAATGCTTCCCAGATTCTAAATGATCTCTCTAACAAAGCCAAATGATGTCTCCTCCAAGCTGGTGGAAACGCTTCCTCACACAAGAGGGCAGCCATGTTTCCATCTCTTGCTGTGATCCTGACCACGCCATTCACACTGGCCCATCTAGGAGAGCTCTACACTGAGCAGAAAGGAGGCGGGAGGCTTACTTAGAGCAGTCTTCACAAGCAATGTTCCCTGAGGTTTCCTTGATGGTGCGCTCAGAGACAAACGCTGGATACTCTGTATCACAAGGTTCCAGGGTCTGCTTCAATTTTTGGGCTGCAGGGATAGGGGGAAAAAGAAAAAGATGAAGAACACAGGCACAGGCTTTATTGTGACTGGCAGCCTACAGTAACTCAGAACACAGTTCCGCTTCTGCTGCGCTGTGATTTTTCTAGGCACAGCATAATGCATTATTTTCTAATTAGTCAAGTGATTTCATCTGCCAAGCAACTCTATAAGCTGTAATTCCTCAAGCAGTGTGTTGGCTTCATCCACTATCATTTATGCATCACTAGAATACTTTCTGGGACAACATCAGTCAACGGGTCTCTGCCTTCAGACGTACTTGAACTTAGCAACAACACATATGTATATCTGAATAAATGTATAAAATACAAGTTACACCATATTATTCAGGGTGAGACAAAGGTCATGATGCAATTGTGTGGTTTTATTACAGAAACAAAATTGAAACATGGAATAGTAAAATACGTAATGTCTTTGAACCACAGCCATGAACCTAATCCTACTATTATGAAGTTCCTTGTCCAGTAATATAGCACTAGATAAGCCTGGTACATAGATGAGCACACAGTAGGCACTTGGTAAAGTCTCCGTGGTTGGTAAAATAATAAACAAGTTATGTCCAGTGGGCACGTTCCAAAACCTCTTTAAGTGTCCTTTTTTTTTTTTTCAATGTGCAAATTGGGGATAATATAGTTTCTCTATCAGTGAGTGATGTGAGAAGTACATGAAACAATATATGTTGAGTACTTAGTACAGTACCTGGAACATAATGGGTGCTGAGTAAGTATCAGCGAATGATAATAAGTAGTAACAACAGTAATAGTAATAAGCATAACACTAGCATTCTAGTGAAGCCATTGTAACATTAAAATGATAAGGATGCTAGATACTAGAACATAGCAGTTAAGGTGAAGACTCTGGAGTCAGAGGAGTTTGGACAAATGCCTGCTCCAATGCTCCCAGCTAATCCTCTGTATCCTCACCTATAAAATGGAAATGTTGATAGTACAGGTTCTTGTCACTCATTAACATCTTACCAGTAGAATGCTCCAATAACCAATAGTTTGGAAACCAAAAGTTTCCAATAACCAAACTTTGTGCAAAGTTTTTGGCTGATGTCTATACAGAAATATAAACACATATTTATAAATATCTAGAATATATAATTTATGTTTTCAACTCCAAAACTCAGTAAGATTTTAACAAAATGATGTGTTGACAAAGTCTCAAGTTGTATTCCAACGACGGTTGGATGTCAGAAGCACGGGTACATGTTTTGTGGAGTGTCTATGTGGAGGCAGCTGCACTAAGCAAGGCATCAAAGGATTACTAAATGCTAAATGAGCATTTGGTAACCACTAGCTATTTGTTGGGTGACCAGGAAGCCGTATTCCAGGCATGTATATCCTAACGTGATTCTTTTTCTTATATAGGCTTTTCACTGAGCTTTAATTATTTTGAGGAAATTGACTGGGGGCTTGGGGTTGAAGCATAATGCATTGTAATTTTTCTTTTTTTTAAATTTTTTTAAATGTTTGTTTATTTTTGAGAGAGACGGGCAGAGAGGCAGAGCGCGAGCAGGAGAGGGGCAGAGAGAGAGGGAGACACAGAATCTGAACCAGGCTCCAGGCTCTGAGCTGTCAGCACAGAGCCTGACACGGGGATCGAATTCACGGACTGTGAGATCATGACCTGAGCCAAAGTCGGACGTTTAACCGACTAAGCCACCCAGGCACCCCGTAATTTTTCTCATCTAAAACAAAACGAAGTAGATTAAATCAGCTTGTTTATGTAAAATATGTAATTTCTAGAAACTGATCACTGATATGAAGAAAAAATGCCCATATAACTCACTGAGTTGTTCTGAGTAATAAACCGACTAAAGCAGGTACAGCTCTCAATCGAGGGATACATGTACACACTTCCACAAATATGCACGCACATACACACACACACAGCCTTCACGAAATGCTGGCTGCTAGAGAGTGTTCCTATCTACATACCAGGAGTTGGACTAATTACATAGTAACTAAGGGCACAAATCAGGGGTCGTGAATCTTGCCACTGCTGTGTGACATCAGGTGAGTTTAATCTCTATACCTTAGTGTTCTCATCTGTAAAATGGGAATAAGAACACCAACCTCATGTGGTTGTTTGGGGATCAGATGAATTAATACATGGGAAGTGGCTGGCACAAGGTGAGGCCTATTTAAGTGAACGTGCTGACTGCCACAGGACAGCATGTTATTAGATGGAATCCTCAGAAACTGATGGCCTTTTTGAACCATTGCTTTTTGGTTAGAAAGGGCCGATGGCTACCTTCCCGATGTCTGGCTCCACTGCCAGTACAGCACTGGCAAGTGTCATGCTCCCAAAGGCGTAGGTCCGTCCCCTGTGCCCTGCGGTGCTAGCTGATAGCAAGTGTCATCACGTGCTTGCTGGATAAATGAGTAATTCTCCTCAATGGTGCTTTTCAGGCAATCAGACAAAGGAGATGTAAGCGTCTCAGGCCCGCATGACAAACTGCCTGCCTTCAGGTGGGAAGGCAAGGTCAGTTTAGGTGGCCAGTGCCCAACAGCAACAACACAGAGAGGCACCTGGTGGGAACGTCATTCACTTCATTCACTTCCAAGTTCCCTTTCAGTGCCTCTCTGATTTCCTCAGGGGAACATCTTTGACGGTAGGGAGGTTTCCCCACCTTCCTCTCATTTTCATTTTCTTTCATTTGCTCTACGCCCCCCCCTTTTTTTTTTTAACCTAGGAAGGCCACACATAAAACACAGAGATATGGCTACACTTTCCTGATGCTTTTTATTTTCACGATTCTTATGTGTACAATTGATTCCTTTGTATAGCAAAGGATAGTGACTTTTGATTTGGGGAAACTTCCTTTTAATGCTTAGATTGTTTGAATTTCAAAAGGTAAGGCCATTAAAATGAAAGAAAGTAAAAAAAAGAAAACAGTACAGATGATAAGAGGCAATAGCACCCATATGCAGATGGCATACGATCACTGAATGATGGTAACGGCCACGTTTATTAAGAAAGTACTCCATGCCAGATGCTGTTCTGCTTTACATGTTTTAATCTATTTAACAGTAAAACATGACAAAAAAAAAATAAACTATAAGGTAGGAACAATTGTTTTCTCTGTTTCGCAGGTTAGTGAAAGGAGGAGAGAATTGCATAAATCGCCCCAATTCATCCAGTCAATGTGTGAGCGAGCGGGTGAGCCAAAATTTGAACTTGGGCTGTCTGCCTCCAGCACACATATATTTAACTGCTCTGTGAAGTTTGGCCAATGAAAGAAAGGAAGAAGGTCTGTGGGGCGGGCTGAGATGGGCAGCACACATGATTTAACTAAGCCCAATAATTGCACTATCTCTAATTGTAATTGTCTGGGCCCAGTTACAATGGAATGAGTCCAGCGCTCTCAATGGTGAGGCTCATTTGGCTCTGATTCTTCCTGGAGATGAAATTCTTGTTCCCTTGACAATTGTAGGGCACCCATACTGATGTGGCCACAAACTGTTGAATCCATGTGCAACACAACTACAGACTGGCTGGAAGTTGCTTGATGTGCTTTTGGGAAACGTGTGAATGATCATATAAAACCATGGCCATATTTAATCTAAATAAGATGGTTTACTACAAAGACCTTCCTTTGGAGTGTTATGGACACCACATATATTTGCCAGTCACTACCATTTATCTACAGAATTTCGAACGAATAGCTAAGGCTGCCAGTAATCTAACGGGTGCTGTTTTAGCAATTAGGCATTTAAAACTCATTAGCTTACAAAGGCAAAGGTAGAAGCAGTCATGAAGCTCAGCTAGACTGATTCCTTATTTTGCAGAAAACCGGGGTTCAGAGAGCGGACATAGCTTGCCTTGAGCCCCACAGAAAGTGACTCACCATGACCATCATTTACTTAAACACCACCAGAAATGGGGCACCTGGGTGGCTCAGTTAAGCGTCCGACTTCAGCTCAGGTCATGATCTTAAGGTTCATGAGTTTGAGCCGCGCGTCGGGCTCTGTGCTGACAGCTCAGAACCTGGAGCTTGCTTCAGATTCTGTGTCTCCCTCTCTCTCTGTTCCTCCCCCGTTTGTACTCTCTCTCTCTCTCAAAAACAAATAAACATTAAAAAATTAAAAAAAAAAATCACCACCAGCACGTTCACAGCCAATACTCAGTAAGCACTTGCTACACCCCAAACACCATGCTGGGCCCCTCGCGTGGAATTGGTCCTCACCACCAATGCGGAAGGTCTGGGGCTCTCCTGTTCTACAAAATGAAGAAACTATAGTCCAGAGAAATAAAGTCACACCGCCGTGAGTCAGGGAGCCCAGATCTGCTTCTGCATGGTCACGGCCCGGAGTGTCCCTTCCGTGCTGTCACACCACTCGACGTCCCATCCGGCCAGGACCGGCTGGCTCCAGCTGGAGCCATGACCTACCACTCACTCACAATGCAGCACCCAATGGAGCATCCACACAATTGAATTTCTTTAATTTTCCCTTAGCAACAAATGTCCCTGATGAGAATAACTGACTTGGGTTCACAGTAATTATGGACAGACAACTGGGAATGAATAGAGTTGCCATTTGAAAAGCTCTCCTCGTCTTTTGTCTCTGTGAATGCACCCCCATTCACACTCGGTGCCAGCAAGCTCCATTCTCTCTGTGCAACTTCGCCAAAATGATACCTTTGTGATAATCAAGCAGAAATGGGCTTCCACAGTCCCCTTCATTAAGGAAATGAAGCAGATAAACAGTGTAATTATGGATTCCATTTTTAGCTAAACAAAGATGTATGTCTCAGCACAGGGTCTTTGTCTAGTGAGGGAGTGGTAAATTTAGAATGAAGAAACCTTGCAAGTCAGTATTTCTGGGAAGCTTGAAACTTTTCTCTCCTTATGCTGGGTCTCACATTTACATTTACATTTGACAAAGATCTCCAGCAGCCCTGAGGACGAGTTCATTCACCCGCTTTGATTCCATTTCTTCATCTATAAAATGGAAAACGTCAGCCACGTCCAGCAGAGGGCTATAGGTCCGGACGAGACAGTTCATGTGCTTCACACGGGGGTTCAAGGAAGGCGGGCTGCCTTGCTCGCTGCCACCTAGCTGAGCCCTTGGTTTAGGTCTGAGCCCTCCGTGACCCAGTAGCTGTCTGACTGAAGGAGCTCAGCAAGGTTTAGTGACAAATTCCAGAGGTCCCCACCGCTCAGGAATGCGGAAGGGGTCTGAACTCTGGAGATGGGCCCACCGTGTGGTGATGATAGAATCATGGGGCAAGGTCTTTCCAATATCTGGGGGAAGGTCTCACGGTGCAGCACAGGATGACATGACTTGGAAATACCTATGAAAGAACTTGTAGAAAAGCTTCTAAAACAGAAAATGGAGAACTGAGGCATCACATTAGTCCTGTTTGCTAACATTTTGCCCACTGTTGGTCCTGCTACAGGGGGAGCAGGGGAGAGGGGGTGTGGAATTTCAGAATGGGAAACTGCATACATTTCTGTAAGCATCATGAGTGCAAAGACTATATCCTCTTCCTTATTCTTCATCCCCTACCCTCTACCTTTCAGTCTACACCGGGGTTTTGCAGCAGTGGCACTGATGATACTCTGAATAGGATGATTCTTTGTTGCCAGGGACTATGCATCGTAGGATGTTCAGCACTATCCCTGGCTTCTACCCACTACATGTCAGCAGTATCCCCGCTCACCCCACTTGTGACAACCAAAAATGCCTCCGAACATTGCAGTGACTCCTGAGAGAAAAAACTCCCCCTCCCCAGGTTGAAAACCAGTGGTCTAAGCAAGGATTACAGTGACTAGCACACAACAGAAATTCTAAAACTGACCGTCAAATCTGAAGGACCAGAACAAGGGCGTGGGCAGGGCCTGTGGCAGCAGGTCACCGGGAAGGGGAGCAGGCTGCGGTCAGAATGGGGGCCATGGTGATGCAGGCTGGCATGAAGAAGTGGGGCATCCTCACGCTCACCGTGGAAGCTCCTTAGAGGAGGTGGGCAGGCACCCGGTTGTGAAGAGGGCGCCAGGAAGCAAACCCCGAAGATGACTGGCCACTGCCCTCAGCACTGAATGCACCCCTGAGAGAGAGCCGCGGTCTCAGCCAAAACAGCCGCCATCGCCCCACATGGGAGCACCACCCACCATGTGTGGAGCACTGTGCTGTGTGCCAGGTCTGCCTGTGGGCTTTGTGTGCACCAACCAACCCATCATTGTCTGTGCTGACCTGCTGGGACACCGGAACCCAGAGAGACTGTGCAACCTGCCCAGAACTAAGCAGCTAGCGGGCAGCAGGGGAAGGCTGCCTGATCCCCGACCAGAGCACTTCACCTGGGCAAAACCGCCACGTGCTGGCCTCCCGGAGCCAAGCAGAGGGGACTTGTCCCCGGGAACTGGCGGTGCCGTGAGGGCAGCCCTTTGACCCACTTGTGATCCATTCTCTTGGCCTCTACTGATCTTCCTTCTTCCGTTTCTCTCTTTTAATCTCATTTTACTTTTTTCACTCCTAATAGTAAAATTGTGGAAAAACTAGTGGAATAAGAAGAGTAAACAGAAAAAAAGATAGCAAGTGCCCATTTAGCAGGTCCCTTCCCAGCCCTCGTTCTCAAATCTGGTGCAATTTTAAACAAAAGCAGGTTCACGCTATAGGTAACATTTCCTTTGGGGGACATAATAGTCTTCTCTTCCTAATTCATATTTTGTTCTGTGCTTACTGAGTCCCCACTGGCTGCTCACCCTATTTATTTAACTCCCTATGCCCCCATTCCCCCCATCATTGGATGCTTGTCTGGGGTACACACTGTTTAGCATATTGTTTATCTTGGTATGTTACTTAATTTCATGAGCAGTTTCGATCCTCTTAAAAAGTTTTCAGAAGCAGAATCTTGGTAAAGGTTCTCTCTGCCTCTCTGTGGATGGGCTGTCATTTATTTTGAAACGTCCTTATTGTTCACCTTTAAAGAGTTACCTGTATTTGCAATCATCACTTTCTTAGTGATGCTCATCCTGTCATACCATCCTTTGTTCCCACCCCAGTTTATTTCCTTAGGCCAGATCTCTAGAGGCGGGGTTATGGACATGCAAAGCAGGTACCAACCCAAGAAGAAGGGGCAAGTATGGAGCCCACACACTGAGGGTCACCAGGACAGCGTGTGCATGCGTGTGTGAGAAAACAGGGCACAAAGGTGTTGTTCCACTGGGCTGTCAGCTTCTGAGAACAGGGTCAACCCCAAACACGTTTGGGTCAGGTGCACTGTAATCAGAGCCCATCGAGTGCAGCCGGACGCGTGCACCTCTCTGCAGAGGTTGCCCCATGTCATCCTCTAACAAGAAACTAGGGAGATCCTGGATTTAGGACACATGGTCCTATTTGTAAGTCACAAAGCTACGATGACAGTGGCTAGACCGGTCATACCCGGCAAAGGAAAGATTTGCCAGGGTATTCGGTAAGTAACCCGTGGCATTGAGCACCTACTATGTACTGAGCACCAGTTAGGTGCTAAGGGATACTGATGCCATCCAGAAACTCTGGTTTAGTGTGAAACAAATTGGGACAAGAATGGTGCAGAAACGCTGGGGAAGTGTGTGAGCTGACCGGGATGAAAACACGAAGGAAATGCTACTAACTCTTCCTGGAAGAACTGAGAGAATCCTCACCGACTGGTGTCTCAGGGGATGGGGGAGGAGATGTCAGCACCTGGGGAAGGCTGCTGCATTACTAATCTACCTCTGTGAAAAAGACAGATCATTAAAATAATAATAATAATAATGATAATAATGGCAGTAGTCTAGCCTAATTCTGGTTCCTTGCATCCCAGGGAGGAAAACAGACATGAATGAACACACACAGGAAAGGAAGAGCAGAGCATATGTGGGAAACAGCAAGTGCCTGAGCAGGTGGGGCGGATGGCCGTGAGACGGCCCTCATTAAAGAGCACGGGTTTTGTAGGGCCCGGGGACTTGACTGTTTATCCCTGTGGTCAACACTGTCTGCACTGTCTTCATAGTTAATTACAGCTACCTGTTTTGAGTCACCACGCTCAGCAGATAGCATGATTTATCATTAAGCACACACACACACACACACACGTGATAGGAGATAAATATTATTTATTATGTCTCCCATTTTGCTTAATGTAGGGAAACTGAGTCTTGAAGACATCAGCTAACTTGCCAAAGGCTAACCTCAGAACCACGACTCAAATCCACCTTGCTCTAATTCCACAACTCACACCTCTACAAGAGTTTCCATGAATTATCAAATCGCTGAAGGCTTTTGAGTGGGGAGACTATGACTAGATTTGTATTTTACGAGGCTAATTGTAGCAAACAAACAAAAAACTAGAGTGGTTATCCATTCGCTGAGACTGAAAAAGGCAATGTGTCTCCCTTAGATTCTGAGCACTGCTCACAAGCTTTTTGAAGAATTCACACGTGCAGTGTTTGACTGCAAAGTCTTAGTGAAGGAAACAGGTCAGAGTGCACATTCAACACGGGAGGAATGAAACCGTGGCATTTTTGTCAGACTAGATGGTGCTGCGGTCAGCACAAAGGGTGCCTTTCGCTGACCGAGCTGAAAAATCATCACTGGGTCCCGGGTGGTTTATGTGAGCACATCCTTGATGACAAGTGGCCAGTGACCCCAAGGCTTATCAAGTTGAGCTGGGAAACAAGAACGGGCTGCTACTTACCTGTGGCTGTCATATCTGAGTGCCACCAGCTGCAGAGGTTAAATTCCACCAGAAACCTGAACAGGTAATGCAAAAACCCAGTGTTACTCGGTCATCTGCCCCAGACAGAACGGTGGCATTGCTCCCCTCATTTGAAAGAGGAACGTCATTACCCGAAGCTATCAGTATGGTTGGTTCTGTTACTACCGAGTTTTCACTGGGCTTTCTCTTCCTTGGGAAAGGCCATTTTATCACCAATGCTGGCCCAACACTGAAAGCGGGTTTACCTAGACTTAATAACTCGTTGAGAAATATCCCGCTTGTAGGCAGAAATAGTTTTCCAGTTATAGTGTGAGTCTATAGTAAAAAATCAACTCCGAAGGGCTTCCTCTGCCTTGGTGCAGAAATACAAATAGCATATTCTCTACCGATACTATGATCTGCCATAATAAAGGAAGCTTTCAAAATTTATACTGCAATGCAAACTTGTTCAGCCCTGTGTATGTGTGTGTGTGTGTGTGTGTGTGTGTGTGTGTGTGTTTGAGTGTGTGTAGGCATAAATGGAACAAACTTCTCTTTATGAAATTACACCACAATACAACTTCAGAAAAAAAATCAAAATCTCTCAACTGCTAGTACAAAGAAATGCAAAAGTAATATAAACCATCCTCCAAGTGAATAGAGATAGATCAAAATTCCATCATTTCTTTTTCAGGCTCATGGCTACTACCTACAGCAACTCACAGTCCATCAAAATCTCACTATTCTCTGTTACTGTTGTTCTCTGCCTCTTAGATACATAACAGAAGTGAATTTGAATTTGTAATGTTGTTAAATTAATATGGGCTACAATAAAGCGATAAAGACAATGGCTGTTCATCAAATGGTAAGAAATCTGCCTCCAATCCTCAGAAAGTGGAGCCTTAATGGGGAAAATAAGAATCTGAGGGTCGGATACAGCTTGAACAATCTGGTTTCCATGCTCATCCATGGAATTCTTCCCTTTCCTGGGACACAGTGCTTCTGTCATGTGTCCAATACCTCTTCTGGGAGTCACGGCTTTCATCTTTGAGCCATTTCAATCTGACCTAAGTCACAGATGCATCCAGCATCCTCCAAATAGGAACACAGTTTGGCAGGGTAAACAATTAATTCACACCTGAGCAAAGCCCCCACCCCCTGGATCATGACTGCACAAAACCCCTGTCCGGGACAAGCCCCCCCCTCTTCTGCACATGCCAGCACATCCAAAGGAGCACAGTGGACAGCCCCAGCAATTTGTTCTTCTGACCACAGCCCACCCAGGCTGCATTAAAAACAGCCAGACATCTATGTTAAATTTAACACTAACCACAATAAATAAATTTGGTTTGTATATTACAAGCTGTTAGTCTGCTAAACAATGACATAAGGGCATAAGCAGTGACCATGAATAACTTAAAGATAATTTTTTGGTCTCAGCTTTCAATACTTGGAGATATTCAATGAGGTTATCTCAGAGTATTCTGAATCCAATGCTAGTTGAAAACACGGAACAGTCTTCCACTTCGCTTTATAATACAAAAGACAAGCAATATTACTTTTAAAAATGCAGCAAGTTATACTTACAAGACAAGTTCTGTCATTACCCATTTTACTGCAGCAAGGAAGGCATGATAAGGCTGAAGAGAAGAATTCAGTACATTGAAAACAATGCATCACATATGAAATGTGTAGTTTAACTTAAGGCTTTACATAAAGACAATGTTATTCTTCTAGAGAGATTGATATCATGTTAAAAAACAGTGAAGCTCTAGCTAAAAGAAGAAAATGGTTGGATACTGTATCCTAAAACTAACATTTTAAAACTTTGAACTCCCCTGTAGTGAGATGTGATTTACAAGTAAAATAAACATGATCTAATATAGGGGTTATCTCTGGGAGGAAAAAGGAAGTTCAGCAAATGATGTTTAAACCTTTACCCTCCAGGGGCTAATATTTTGCAGCCTGATGCTGAGGGGCTCAAGTCATATAACTAATTTCAAATGGTAATTCACAGATCTGCCTCTCAGAAAGGTGATTCCCTGTTCTCCATCACTGGATGTCATTCACTGAAACCAGCAAAAGTTGCATATACTTCATTTTAATGTTGCCCATGAGTTATGTAGGGTTTAAGCTGCCTTTTCTCACACATACATATTTGGACTTGAAAAAAAATGACAACCATGTAAACATGTGATTTTATCCTTGCCGAAAATCCCCTGCAACTCTCTAAAGGACAGCAACGACAGCCCAATCTTTATTTGAGAGTATTTTAATTTAAACAAGCAGTTGTATTGTTTACTCTGTGATATTTTCTATGTGGATAATTCAATTTCCTGAATTCTGGAAAATACCAGGCCCCCGTCTCAGTTGGTTCTCTGAATCTACATGTGCCAGATATTTGATTAGTGGGTGCACTTTGAGAGGCAATGACACTGGCAAAGCCCTTGCCCCAGAAGGCAGGTCCAGAGAAATCTCGGAACCTTTCGTGGTTGCGTTCTGGTGTCAGAGAATTGAAATGACAAATCCTGCTTTCTGAAGCTATGGCTGTTTAATCCTACCCTCTGAGCATTTGGACAGTAAAGACTACAACTAGGAATGGGGGAATTATCCAGCTTTAAGTGAAACAAAAACTGACTTGCATACCTCTATCCATTTTTTTGAAACTTCCCTATTTCAAGCCAGTAAGTAAATGAACAAAACAACAGTAATGACAGTCTACTGGGTTATTCTCAGCCCACAGGGATTTCAGACTGGATCTCTCGCTCTGATTTAATTGAGCATGTCAACATCACTCGGTGAATCACAGGGCTCTCAGGATTTAGGGTCAGATAAGGATGTAAACTATTAACTATTTCCTAAAACTAAATGCAACTTGCTGTCCTATGGCTTTGTTATATTTCTTATTGCTTGAAAAACAACCATCTTTTTTCAAAAAGACCCTGGTGGTCAGGCCCTGGGATAGTTCTGTGCCTTTGTACCTGCTGGGATGGGTAGTGACATTTCTGCAGTCCTTGGGTCCCTGGGAGGAGGGACTGAATAGAGGGATTAGGGAGGCTCTGGAGATGGGGAGGGGTGGGGATGGGGGGCAGCTCCCCCAGGGGCCAGGGGGAAGAGCACTCAAGCATTCGGTGCCAGACGCTGGCTCTATGTATGGGCACACAAAGGGATTATGTAAATACAGGATTAAAAATTTAAATGGCACATTATCATTCAGAAGGGTAAAGCCATTGAGCTTTTAAGCCTAATGATGAAAACATATCTTGGGAACATTTTAGGTCTAGAAATAGTCCTGCTAAAGCTAGCGAAGTTGGATTTGGAAAGACATGTTGATTCTCACTAAAAAGTGGTATTTTTTTCAAAGCATTCAACTTTCAGTTCCTAGTTGCCTCTCAGAAATTTTCCAGCTCCAAATCATTTCTTACTCCCTCAGTGTAGGAGAACCGTGTTAAATACTGGGCTTTTAAATAATCCCCTTGCAAGATCTTACAGCTGCAAATGAGAAGGTGTGTGTTTATATCCCAAAAACCAAAATGGCTCATAAATTTTGTGTTTCAAACCAGATTTTAGGTTAATTTTTGGAATTTACAAAATGACAACATGTGAAGCTTCTATTTATACACATAGGTCGGGTTATATTGAAGTATCCTGTAACTGTTTTTTTTTTTTTTTTTTTTTCCCGTGTTTTCAGGTGATGGGTGGCCAAACTTACATTGCTTGTACATCGTAAATTATATTTTCTAACTGGGAGCAAATTATAATGGTTAATTTCTGGCAGTGTGAAAGCCTGCTTCTAGGGATACAACAGCTATATTGATTGGTTCTCAACTGTGACACCACTGATGGAACCAGCTCCAGCAAAAGTGACAAGGAAGCACACCAGCATCCTGATTAAGGTAGAGGATCTATGATCGGAATGTGAATTTATCCACAGGCTCCTCCTAGGTCTCTTCCAGACCAAAGGGAAGATTTCTGCTAAACCAAACTAAATTCTCTTTCATATGGGAGAGAATCCACAAATCTTCTCCTCTTTACTAGCCATCAAAAGGGGGTTGCTGCATTCATTCATCAGTGACTTCAGACCTGCTTGTCATCCATATAATCAATGGGTTTGGGTTTGAATGGAAGTGGTTCTTCTTCACCAGTAAAATCAGGAAGCACTTTAAAACATTCATGGTTTTGCAAAAAGATGAACTTGATTACTCCAAAGATAAAGACCTGCTCGCACACAGAGACAGATACAAACGTGCCACTGTTTTGTGGGTGACCACACTGTACTTACATCCAGTAGCCCGCTGGCACTGTCACTGCTGTCCTTGTTGGCCCTGCACATGGCTTGATAGTCATACAGGGTAATTCTGTAGGAGAGAACAGAAAGGAGGGTCACTAAATGGGAAGCTGTGTGTGAACCAGCGTGGTGAACTCACCACACCACCATCAAGTGCAGCAGTGACAAACACAAATAAATACAGGCCTGAAACAGATGACAAATCAGGAACGTGCAAAGTCTAGGACTGGAGACACGGGCACATCACACTTGGAACTTGAAGAGGAAAGGAGTAAAGGTACTGGGGTTGAGGGGAGGAGACAGGGATGAGACGAAACAGTCATTTTGGTTTAAACAAGCTTGATCTGCTTGGACTAGGATACTCCAGAGGGACGATGCTGTTCTCAACTGGATTCTGGACCCTGAAGGGAACCCACTTGGGCCATGTGTCCAGGATTGAGGAAGGCTGGGAAAGACCACTTTGAGTTCAGAATTGGCAGGATCCTCTGACTCTCTTAAGCACTAGGAAATATCCCTGGACCAAGATGAGCACAGCACTTTGACAGCTAGTTGGAAACTAGTTGGCTCCTTGGTTGTAATCCCCACCACTCTCCACTGCCACCACTATACCAGTGACTGCATTTTTGCTTTGGAAACAGTGCCATTTATGAAACAAGAAAATGGATTTTTTTTTGTTCAATTGGTGATGAAAGGACAGCTCTCCTTCCCAGTTATGACCTTAACTCAACTGCCAAGATATTTCACTCTATAATTGTTCCAGACATTTTAATTCCTCATCAATAACTTTACAAAGAAAGGAGAATGGCACTTTCTGGTAGCAAGTTAAAGGTTCTAGATGGAGCAAACACCTTATCCCACAGGCGACATGCCTTCTCTCCTCCTACCAGCTCTCCTTCCCACTACTCTGGTATCCCAAAAAAGAGAGACTTAAGGTCCAGCCTGAATTACGTAACAGCTGCCAGGTGACATGTTAACAATGCAATACAGGAACTTCTAAATGGCTGCAAGGGATGCTCCCTGCAGGAATTCCTTTCTAGAATAATACAGTGCTAACCATGGAGCGTACTTAATGCTAGGCTGGGGACGGGCCCTAGAATAGAAGTTTCATGCAGCAGGACTGTTGCTGGCGCAGGGCGCTAGCCCAGCACCCAGCATGGAGAAGGCATTCCCTTTCAAAAGGGCGAATGCATGCATGATTGTCTGATTGCATGAATCTTGAAGAGATGCCATCACAACTAGATAGAAGAGGTCAAGTTCAAACTAAGAGGAAAAAGCTTCCTCCTCTAGACAATAAGCTGGAAGCATCACACAGACAGATTAACAAAGAACCATCTACGGACACCAAGTAGAAGACCAGCCACGTGCGATCAAATCAATACGGAAACCAGCTCCTGACCAGCATCACACAGGTGTCTCGGGTAGCAGAGTCCAAGAGGGCACCAGTGGTCAACACAATCTCCCAGCAATCTCCCCAAAGCCTCTCCCTCATCAAAACAGTTCTTGCAGTCTTGCTCACTGGGCCAGAAGAACCTGTGTTTATTGAGACAGGAATGAAGCCCACGAACCAGCCAAGCACCTGGCTCAGGGAAGTCCCCAAACAACCCTGATGCTGCCCCAGCCACAGAATCACCTGCAGACCGCAATGGACGACTGCATTCAGTCCCTGACTGCCCCACTATGCCACAGTCCACACCTCATCTGCAGGATTTCTGCAGGTGTCCCTGAAAGGCCTTTCTAGGACTCGGCAAGAATCATCATTGGCTTCATCCTTTTCATACCACTCAACTCCGTCTCTACAGCTAGAACTCGGGCCAGAGCATGGTGAGAGGCAGCATGGGTTGAGTGGAACGTGCCTGTGTGTGGAGTCTTGTAGACAGACACACAGCATGGCCTTGGTTTGCAAGGTTAGTTTCCAGGTGCCATTATCCAGGGTGTAATCTGAGCAAGATGCTAACCTTCTTCTGAGGCCTCATTTTCTCACTTATAAAATGACTCACAAAGATGTTCTGAGATTTAAATAATCAGACATGTGGAAATATACTGAAATATACCATGTAGTATGCTAGATTTGTTATGATCCTTACGACAAAAGGCCTTATTTTGTTCTTTGTTGGAGTTTGGGACCTTTAAAAAAATTTTTTTTAATGTTTATTTATTTTTGAGAGAGAGACAGAGCGTCAGCGGGGTGGGCGCAGACAGAGAGGGAGACACAGAATCTGAAGCAGGCTCCAGGCTCCAAGCTGTCAGCACAGAGCCTGACGCGGGGCTTGAACTCATGAACCATGAGATCATGTCCTGAACCGAAGCTGGACACTTAACCAACTGAGCTACCCAGGGGCCCCTGGAGTTTGGGATCTTAAAGCTATGTTATTCCCAAGGGCTCAAGCGATTGGCAGTGTGGCATAATGGTTAAAACATCAGCTTTGAAGTCAACATCTGAGTTCAAATCCTAACTCGGTCACTTATTACAATGTTGTTTCATCTTGTTTCACTCTCTCGGTGCCTCAGTCTCATCTGTAAAATGGTGAGAAAAATGGCTACCCTATGGGTTGGTTGTGGAATTAAATGAGATGATAGACACAGTGCGATCAGCCCAGTGTCTGGTACAGAAGAAGCAATTAACAGAAGGCAGGGCTGCAGCTGTTGTTATAATTTATTAGTCTGGTTTTCATTACCATGATTAATTAATGGGGGTGGTGTTTAATGCAATGGGAATTGACTCAGGCTTTACCCAGTGGGTTAGAGGATGGGCAGGCCTCCGGATTTTCTTAGCTCATTGGCACACACGAGGCAGCATAAAACTCACACTTCATACTGCAGTATAAGACACCTTCTGGTGCCATACTGGGGTTATCGAGGGATGATGTGGGAACTTCTGTCTGTGGGCTTTACAGCTGAGGACCATCATAACAACAGCTGATGTCTACGGAACTCTACTTAGCAACCATGAGCAAGGTAGTCTTGGAAGCACGTTCCTACCAGATAGATTCTAATCATCCCCATTTCACAGAGGGCCAAACCAAGCCTCTGCTAGCCTAAGTAATGTGCCCAAGTTCACACACCTAACAAATGGCAGAGCCAGAATTAGACGGGGGTCAGGCTGAGTCCCCTTCATTCTGCCTTCTGCTCAGTAGCAGTGACTAGAATTCAGCCTGGTGCCCTCTCCCAGTCTCACTGGAATGTCACAGAAAATGCTGCCCAAGATAAGGTCTCAGGACCAAAGTCCAGAATCAACTTTCAAGTCAAGCTGAGGGACTGTCTGGGGTCATCGGGCCAGGGCAGACCAGCTGGCTGCGTTAGCGAGAGCCCCCTTGGTAACCACCCTCACAGGAAGCTTGGGATTCTCCTGGGATCATTTTCAAAGGCTCTGGTTTACTCGGTGAGGCCAAATTCAATTGCTGTGGGGCGGCCTCCAGGCCAGAGATCCTGCCTTTCATTTCACAAGGAAGCTTTCCTGATCCGAGTGCCATTGAGGAGGTTACAAAACAAGCCTTCCCTGTCTTCTCCACGCTTAGACAGCTTTAACTAGATGTTGCAGAAAGAGAGACTTCCAGATTATTACCCTTTTTGAAGTGATTTTGTTAGTTTTAAATAACTCCATTTTGTGGCTACCTGTATCCTGTTTGGCTGATTAGAGCTAAAGAACATGATAATTGCCTGCTTTCATTCGGCTCTAAAATAAGCCCCGAGCATCGTGCCCAGCCGAGACCGTGCTGCAGTGCTGCGCTCGCAGTTTATTCTTATTACAGATGGCATGCTTTGGTCCCCACGACACCCCCACGCAGGCTGCCCTGGGAGCTTATCATTAGCATCTCTGTGCCCCTGACGGGTCTCTCTGAGACTCTGACGGAAGGCAGAAGCAGTCTCTGAAGAAGAAACTCAAACTGATACAAAGAAAACCTAGACAGCCTGTGTGCCCCTGTGCACTGTAGGGCCGTGGATGACAGGCCCGTGACATGGGGACTTGTTGAAAGCTATTTTGCTGATTCTGCTCCTTTCCAAGGAGACAAAGATCACAACCAAGAAAAATATTTCTTCTAAGAATTAGAAGTTTCCATTTCAGGGGTGCCTAGGTGGCTCAGTCAGTTAAGCGTCCGACTTCAGCTCAGGTCATGATCTCACCGTTCATGGGTTCAAGCCCTGCACCGGGCTCTGTGCTGACAGCTCAGAGCCTGGAGCCTGCTTCAGATTCTGTGTCTCCCTCTCTCTCTGCCCCTGCCCCGCTTACACTCTGTCTCTGTCTCTCAAAAAGTGAGTAAACGTTAAAAAAAAAAAAAAAGTTTCCATTTCAAAGGCATGAGCACAGTTAATTTAGACTTGTTAGTAACTGTAGGGACCAGCATTTATTAAACACCTACTGTATGCCCATGAGGCCGGGTTCTTTACCTGTGATGGCTCATAGCATTAGCTCTGGCTACACTATCTGCCTAAACACCAATCCTGAAACAGCTGAATGTTTGCAAATACAGCCCTAAAAACAGGACAGGGAGGCATTCGACATAGACGCTCACTGTATTTACGCAATTTTGAATCTAAAAGTGTAAGAAGCAAAGTGAGTGACTCACTAGGGCAACATGTAAAAATACGTATTCTTTGTTGAACCATAAAGGGTGGTCTCGGGCAGCTTCCAACTTGCAAGTGACAGGGCACGGAGCAGAGACACAGGGCACGGAACAAGGCCACTGTCACCATGGGAAGCCTTACTCGTTCTTACATCTCAGAAAACCAAGAGAGTGGAAAGCTCAATCTGTTGATCTGAGTGTTAACAGAAGGTTCAAAACGTGCTGTCCCTCCCCTCCTTTTCACGCTGGTGGCCGTGTCTTCCCACAGCAACTTCCTACAGAGACTGCACTGCTCCCCAAAGTCAGCCCAGCACACGGAACACAGCAGAGGCGCGGAACCTACATGACCCTGGCCCTACCGCTTTTGAGCCCCTGGCTGGAAATCACTGACACATCGAGTTAATGAGCACCCGTCCTTAGCAGAGAATAAGCGCCATGTGGCCACACCGGCCAGGAGCCCAGCCCACAGGACGCTGGGGCCACCAGAGTCCAGGGCAGAACCCTGAGAAGCGAGCCTCCTTCATCCGATAGATTAAGCAGGCGATCTGTCAGCACCAAAGGCTTTTCATCAACAGGTGCTGATAACATAAAAGGAAGCAAAGTTTCAGAGAGTGGTCGTGCCAGCATCTCACCTAGGTAATAAAAGCAGTAACAATAAGAAATAATCAATTACTTTCTGCAGCATGGAAGCATTACCTCTTGTGTCAGGGGCATGGTTACATTTTATAGGAGAGGGAACAGGCTCAGAAGGTGCAATCACTGCTCCGAAGTTATCACAGCTCTACTAAATGGAGGAACCGATTCGGTCCTGAGGCAAAGGATAATGGGTAGGCATGGTGGTAAGAGCACATAACTGACAACTGGTTTGTCCATTCACCTGCTCGTTCCATGAGAATTAGCTCAACTGAAGGGGAAAACGGAATCTCGATGAATGCCACATAGGAAAGATTAAATTTCTTTGGCCTCTTGGTTTAAGAAATAGAAGGAAACAGCTGAATTCTGCTTGGGGAATGAGTTGAAGCAAAACCCATTTGCGGCAAGAAACCTGGATGCTGGGGGGGCTTCCTTGACCTCTGCCAAGTTCATGAATTCACGTCCACATTTCACAGCACTGCATCACAACAATCCCTGTGCTGCACGCAGCATGTCAGGACCTCGGGGAGTCGGTGTTCCTGGTGCCATTATTGCCATTGGTCAAACCCCACGGGTGTTATTGAGTGTTGCTGCTTGTATCGCTTGGGGTCAGGCATCATGGACAGATGAATCAGTTGGTGGCTACGACCATTTGTGTTCAGGACTGCACTCGGCATGTGAGGTGTGGGGAGAAACTGGGGAGTTGTAAACAAAGCCTCATCTTGGGAAGATTTTCCAAGTGGATATCACCAGAAACCAGATTCAGTATTTAGAGGATGTTATGTGGGCTGAAGGAACCAGGCACGCTGGATGTGGCCGAGACTATTAGAGTCTCCCAATGTCCATTCTCCTGCTTTGCCAAGCAGAACCCCGAGTTTTTGCTATGTACATTTCCTAGGTTCCTTTGTAGCTAGGTGAGACTGTGTGGAGTGGGAGTATTGTATGGGACAAAATACTTTATTTTTTTGAAACTTTTTAAATGTTTATTTATTTTTGAGAGAGACAGAGTGTGACCAGGAGAGGGGCAGAGAGAGAGGGAGACACAGAATCCGAAATGGGCTCCAGGCTCTGAGCTTTCAGCAAAGAGCCTGACACGGGGCTCGAACTCACGGACCGTGAGATCATGACCTCGGCCGAAGTCGGATGCTGAACCGACTGAGCCACCCAGGTGCCCCTGGGATAAAATACTTTAATAAATAAACTTTATTTTACTTTAATAAATAATATTTACTTCTTAAAGTAAGTTTTTCTTAAAGTTTATTCATTTATTTTGAGGGAAAGAGAGGGAGCAGGAGGGACAGAAAGAGAAGGAGAGAGAGAGGATCCTAAGCAGACTCTGCACTATCAGCACAGAGCCTGATGTGGGGCTCAAACTCACAAACTGTGAGGTCATGACCTGAGCCAAAACCAAGAGTTGGTTGCAACTGACTGAGCCACCCAGGCACTCCTTATTAAAATAAATTTTAATCAAGAAATTTTACTTGGCCTTTTGGACCTCCCTGGATCCTCTTTCTGCCAGCAGAGATTGCAGATGTGATGGCTGGAGCTAAGCAGCTGTATTGGACCATGAAGTAACCTTGAGTTTAAATGCCAATGGAGGAAGGTAGAGAAAAAAGATATGGTCATGGGTCCGTGATGACAACAAATTTGTATTTTCAGACTTCCTTCATGAAAAAGAGAAAAAGGCTCCCATGTTCTCTAGCCCCTTGTTATTCTAGAATTTCCTATTATTTCTAGAACTAACTCCTAACTGATATATTGGACTCTACGTTTGAGAAACTTTCTTTTACTACCTCTTAGAGCAGAATAAGCATAAATGTGAACAAATATTTCCATAAGAAATACTTCAGTCTGCTCCAACTAGGGGAAAAGACGTGTGGGGATTAGGTAAACGTGGTCTGCCATCTGGAATCTGAGAGACAACAGTTCACATTCCGTGTCCCCCACTCACTACTGTGGGTGAACCTGGACAAGTTACTCACATGCTCAGCCACCACTCGCAGGACTTCATGGTCAAAGGGAAATAATGACAGTAGTAACTTCGTGGAGTTGTTATGGGGACTAATTAAGGTAATACACGTAAACTCCTTGGAATAATGCCCGTCCTGTACTTAATATTCAGTAAATGAGGCCTGCTGCTATTATGATGAGGACGAGGGCAGCGTGCTTCCTGTTGTCACTGGGGATGCTCAGGCAGGCAGCTTGAGGATTTTAAAGAGTGATGCACTCGAATTCTCAGGTCTCTGTCTTCCAGAAAGTTCGGCTCAGAAACACACTTGTTCAAGCCAATCTGTCTTCTTGTTCCCTTCAATGCCACCTCTGACAAAGCATACTTCTGTGGAAACGGTCAGGTCACCAGGAAGCCGGGAAGCCATTACATTCATCACATGAGTGTTGAGTACTAGACATTGGGGGGGCAGTCGGCATGAGAGAGCAGCCATCCAAACATAACAGGCTTCTCCTTTCACACTCTCTAGACTGAAAGGCCAGGACATTGGCTGAAATGCAACGTGACTACCAAGGACAGGGAAAGCTACAGTCACCGGCCAGGGAGCCTGTACGGTTCCATCATGCAGAGACAGGAGAAGACACGTCCCAAGTCCTGAAGTCTACCTGACGTGTCACCTTTCTAGAAAGGCAATTTAGAGAGCAGAATGAGCCACCACAGGGAATTCTGCACAAGCCAACTATGTTAATGAATGTGTGGGGCGAGGTGAGGAAGACATTCACCAGGCCCCACAGGGAAAATGTGGTGGTGGAGGGGTGAGAGCTCAGGCATGTTGCACCAAGCACATAACACAAACAAAACCGTATAAAGCAAAACACACACAGCCAAGATGGAGAGGACCTATCAGTAGCTCCCAAAGCAAAAACAGATTATTAGCAAGCGGTCCGTTTCTCTGCAAACCAAAGGCCAGGCAGGACCGATTGGTCTTTGCTTCCTCAAGCTGAATTCGATACACAAAGAACAAAGGAAGACCTTTTGGCAGAAACCACAAAGATAAAGTTTGGTAAAAGTACGCATTACTCCATTTAACCCCCACCTGCAGGTATACACATCCTTCTTTCAGTTCTATCTTGCTACTGAGAAAACTGAAAGTTAGTGAGTGAATGCTGACCAATGTCAGACAACTCCAAAGTGGACAGCACCTGGAATGGTACCCTGGTGCTCTTAACTTAGTATGTCTTGACCCTAGCCATGCATGAGAAGCACGTGGATGCTTTCAAAGAGCATACGTGCCTGGGCTCCATTCCCCAGATGAATTTCATATGAATCTTTGGGGGTGCAGCCTGAGCACAGGCGTGTTTTAACAGCTCTCCAGTGAGGGGTACCTGGGTGGGTTGAGCAGCTGACTCTTGATCTCAGCTTAGGTCACGATCCCAGGGTTGTGGAATCTAGCCCCACATGGGGCTCTGCACTGAGCTTGGAGCCTGCTTGGGATATTCTCTCTCTCTGTCTCTCTCTCTCTCTCCCGCTCCCCTTCTGCCCCCCTTCCCTGCTTGAATGCTTTTTCTCTCTTAAGAAAGAAAGAAAGAAAGAAAGAAAGAAAGAAAGAAAGAAAGGAAGAAAGGCACCCAGGTGGTTCAGTTGGTTACATGTCTGACCCTTGATTTCGGCTCAGGTCATGATCTCAGGGTTTGTGGGACTGAGCCTTGCACAGGGCTCTGTGCTGACAGGGTGGAACCTGCTTGGGATTCTGTCTTCCTCTCTCTCTGCCCCTCCCCTGTTCATTTGCACATGCATGCACATGGGCACACACACACGCAATGCACTCTCTCTCAAAATAAATAAACATTAACAATAAATAAATAAATAAATAAATAAATAAATAAATAAATAAAAGCAAAAGCTCTCCAGGGATGCTGATTGAGTCCAGGCCCACAGGCCCATCCCCAAGGCTGTGCTGTGGAGGTTAACTGTTGCATAGTAACCAGCTTTGGGGAGTTTTAATGATTAAAAAAAAGAAGAAAATGAAAAAAGAAAAAGATCAGACATTTGGAGCTATTATCTAAGAGCCAATCTCACATCCTCCCTGCAATACTCTACAATCTGCCGAGCAATTTCACATACTTTGTTTTAGCTAATTCTCACAAAATCCCCTAAGGTCCACATTTGGGTGAGGAAGAAACTGAGGCTGGGAGACGGGGAGTCTGTGCAAGGCCACACACGGCGATTCTGGTGCTCAACCTAGAGTCCTCTTAGCTCAAGTGCAGTGTGTCAAAGAGGCCCCATCAGGAACCATGGATACTCTCCTATCTATCTATACGTATATAAAATATCATTTTATATATAAAACATATATACATATTCAATTCTCCTGGATATTTGACACTGAATTTGAATCACTGGGGACAAGAAGTGGGGGAGATACATGAATTCTAAGAAAAATCCTTTGAAACTAGGTGTTCTCTTAGTAATCCGAAGAGGGGTGACATCACTGCCAATGACAAGAGAGAGAACCACGGGGTGTGGATTTTGAGAAATAGGAATGCAAGGCTCTTACTGGCTGTGAACGTGAGTGCAAGAGAAAAATAGCTACGCTGGGAAACCCTACATGAGTCACCATTCCGGGGAGTCTACTTACTCTCTGTGATAAGAATGAAGAAGTATTTGAAGTTCTCTGTCTGGATTTCAACGCAAAAAGCTGACCAGGCACGTGGTAGATCTCATGAGAAAATACATGAAGCCTGAAAACATGGTTTGGTTTAAAGATTTACCAACTTCAGCTAAAAGAAATCTGGGCGATGCTATCACTCAGCTGGCCTCCCATCCTCCAAGTCCTGCTTGCCCTGATAAGACACTGCTGAGCCAACATCTTCCTCAAGCTCCCCTTCACTTCTCAAACAGAACAGGAAGAAGCTCCATGCACAACTCAATGCTACTCTACACAGAACCAGGTTAAGGGCAGACACTAGAAAATTCTCTCTGAGCTCAAACTGCAGGCTGTTTGAATCCAGCTCTGTTACACAGAGACTTAGGGCAGCTTCTTAATCTTTCTAAGCCTCATTATTTCCATCTGTAAAATGGGTATATTTATACCCAGGGCCAGAGTCATGGGCATACAGCCTGTGTCATTGCACAAAACCCTGTATTTGGAAGGGCCTCAGGCTTCGTTGACTATTCTGCTGTTGGCGGTCTTGAAATTCTTAATAGGTTTTGAACAAGGGACCCCGGATTTTCAGTTTGCACTGGACTCTACAAATGATGCAGCTGGTCCTGTTTATACCTGTCCCACAGAGTACTGGAAAGTGCTGCAAGAGGTAAGATCTGTCAGGTGCAGCTCAGGTCTGGTGTGGGGTAGCGCTCCGGGAAGGCAGCCACTGTGACCATTACTTTCACACTGCTGAAGCGATTAGTATGTTATTTGGCCCATCATACCATGTCACATGTAAGCTGGGTAGACAGAGTCAAGTCAAAGACTGAGCTAAAGTGACAACGAATGACCATTTTGTCTCTTAGATTATCTGCACACACTGCCACGGAACCTTCTTGAGGCTCCCTTGAGTTGGTAATTTGCACAAATCTGTGGCTTCCTTCCCATCCCCATGGTGCTGTAGACACAGAAGCGGATATTCTTTCCCTCTGATGACGCTGCTAAGTAGAAGGGCCATCCGGTCACCAGATAAGTGACTACACAATCAAGGCAAGAGTCCACTGTCATGTAAACAAGCATCATCTTGCTTTAGAGAGAGAGGCGGCAAATCTGGACCAGGGGAGAGAGACAAAGGGAAGGTGACAGAGGGGGATGGTGTTCTCCCCTGTGAGCTCTTTCTGGAGAAGGTGGTTTGCAGGGTTCTTGTCTGTGAAACTCATGTTTTAGGACTGGATACAACCAGATCAAATCAAGAAACCTTGTGCCATCCTGGCACTGTCCAAGACACTGAGAGGAGAGAAGACGGGAAGTCAGTGAATTCAGGGAATGGGTCCTGGGCTTTTCCCCGGGTTCAATCACGTCCCCAAAGCAATTCAGCCTCCAGGCATCCTGTGTTCCGGGGTGGGGCTCACTTTCACGGGGACCACAACTTCTGTTCCAGAGCACCATCAGGTACCTTGGGCTACCTCTTTCCAGTGCTGCTGAAATACAGGCCTTCCCTGAACAAAACGACTGTCACCCTTATGCTCTGAGGACACACTGCTTGCTGTAAAAGGCAGGGGCACCGCAGCACCCCCAACGCTGGAGGCCCCCTCGCCAGGCAGCGTGGGAAGCCTGCTGTGAGGTGTGTGGATGCAGAAGGAGCACCACCTGGTGCCAAGCAGAAAGCGAAGCCAAGACTGAGCAAAGATCCGCAGCGATACAAATCACAGCAGCAGCTAGCCATCACTGAGCCCTTAATATATGCCAGGCACTGGGTACGGGCCTTCTGCTTATTATTACCCCATTAACTCTGACAGCATCCCATGGAAGTAATTATTATTATCACCTTCATTTTCCACATAAGGAAACCAAAGCTTGGAGAGGTAACTTGACTCAGTTCTAAGGCACGCAGCTAGTAAATGTCAGAGTCTGGATTTGAATCCAATCCATCTGACTCCAAAACATAAACATAAACTCTCATTGCTCTGGTGGCCCCTGTGAGGGCCCCTTCAAAGAGGCCCATGATCATTGTCAGCTAACTCCCAGAGGACAACAGATACTGTTACACTTGTGTCAAGTCCCTACTCCTTCCCTTTTCTCAAATATGTTAGCTACTCTCACAGCAAAAGAAAGTTCTAGATTCATGCCAACCATGCTTCAATCACATGAAGGAGAAGACTGGGAATTTACAATCCTACTACAACCTTTCTCTTTCTCCCACCGAGCTTTTTGAAAGGAATATCCAAGAGGGAAAAGGAAAAAAAAAAAGATTTTGTTAAAGAAGTTGAAAAATATGCTTTCGAATGAGAAACACGTGTGTGATTATTCTCATCTTTTGTCTTCCCCCACCACCGAGTCGAAAGGAGACTAACAGGACACAAATGCACACACATCCACGTCAAGATAGGAACAACCAGTGGTGCCCTGCAGGGCAGACAATCCAGACGCTGCCCTGGGAAGCTTTAAGAAGCGCTGGAAAACTCCACAGCAACCCAAGCCCAGCTCCAAGCAGGGTTTTCAAACACGTGTAGCAAAAGAGGAAAACACCGCACTTGAATTTTAAGAAAGGGAATTGAACACCCCGCGGCAGGCAGGCTGGGGGCAGGCAAGTGAGTGTGTCAGAGAGCGCAGAAGTGCTGGAGGTATGCCAGTTTTTTATATCATTTCTTTTTTCCCCTCCTTCTGGCACAAACAAGCTATGGAATCTCAAAAATTGGGTCATCATTTTTGAATTCCCTGCTTTCAGCACAGCGCTCAGTTGGTCTTGTTGACTGGCTCAAAAGTCCGATTTCCTGAGCTAACACTTCCTGGCCATTCAGCTGCACGGAGTAATGACTAGGGGCCTGCCTTTCCCACCAGCAGCAGTGGTTCTCACAGGCGAGCCGAGGTCCATCCTTGTAGTGCCTATTATGTATTTAACGGCATCAAATATGCCCACGAAAGCACCGCTTCGAAGACTGTCATTTCCTGTTGACTCTGGGGTGGGGTGGGGGACATTACTGACATCCTGATCTCCTTGGGGAGATGGCTTTTCCCATAGGCTTTGGTGTCCCCCAAAGCATGGCCATCCTGCCCAGGAGAGAGTGGGGCCAAGCGGAAGCTGTCATACACAAGCTTCACTTAGGGTCAGTGACAGCGCTCACGACCCAGGTGCCAGTAGAACTGGGCACCATCTGGGTTTTCTTCTAGCAGCAGATTTTAACTTCCCTCCATCTGGGGGCAGGTTTTGAGACCTTTCACTTGGTTTTCCAAAATTATATCGGCAGGTGTCTGTCACTTTTTATCCCCCATTTCCAGATTTCTAGCAGCCTTCCCCAGTTTGCCAATGTGAGACAAAATACAGTCCTCCTTTTTAGCCGGCGGAAAACATTTCCTATGTCTCTGCAGCCACTTGCTTGAGACTGCTATCACTGCGTCCCAGCGAAGGCTCTGACTCCAGTATTGGCCTCCAATAAACCCTATTCTGGGTGAACAGGAAACCCATTGTGAGCTGAGTTTCTGTGACTCTTAACACTCATGCAAGAGGCATCGAATTTCAGCAAGATCTTCTGAAGTATGAACACCCGTACAAACCAGGCAGGGGTCAAGTCTGGGCTTGCTTTATTTGACCTTGGTTCGTTTTATTTTATTTAGGCAAACTTTTCCAGGGGGCGCAGGGGACCATAAAATCCTTACCTTTTAAAGGAGCCCATTGTTAACAGTTTGTTCATCACGGCCCCTTCGACCTCGCCAAAAAAGTCTCCAGTCTGCGGGGAAGAAAAGAAGACCCAGGAGGAAGTATAGATAAACAATGTGCCCAAACACCAGAGAATAGAAACGGGCGCAGCTCTGAGTTCTGGAGCAAAAGGCGCTGTCACATTAAAGTGGAGTATGTCCTCACAATCAGTAGAAGTGGTGGGATTACGCAGCAGACTAGAAAGCTCACGGGAAGGTGCCACCAGCAGACTAGAAAGCTCACGGGAAGGTGCCACCATACGCGGCACTTGCAAAGAGCGCCGGCTTCGCAAACCGCATGCGGAGCACTGGAACTGAAAGGCACACGCATGCGCGCACACGCGCACAGACATGCGCGCACACACCCCTCCCCCCCCACAGCCGGATGCAGTAAACCTTCATCTGCGCTCAGTCTCTTGTGATTAAAACTCTACTTCGTAGAAAGAAACAGGCTATGAGAGGGCTTCCCAAGCAGTAATAAAAAGAATTGTTTATAATTCCTGGATGACCTGTTTAGGGAAATGTAGCCGTCCTCTTCATCGGCCCTATAAATCTCCTGCTGTTGAGAATGCATCTAGTCTCAAAATCACTTTCTGAAGAGCACTCGCAATTGTGTCCCTGGGCAGTTACCATGTGGACAAATCAGGCAGCCCAGGGCCCAGCCCCTTGAAGAGGCTTAATCAGACCTCTAATGGCTCACCCCTACGTCCTCAGGGCATTTAGGGCGTAGCAGCCCTTCCCCACCACCTGATTGATGTTTTTGCCTCAGACCAGCTCTTGGTGTTGGCTGAGATTTGCATACTCTGAATGGTGGGATGAAAAATTAACGTCCTTGCCCATCCCTCCAGGCTCTTGGAGCCATAGTCCTCCCGGTCTCGTGGGAGAGGGTGTAGGCAGTACAGCTGAAAAGAGCTTGGGACAACAGCCTTCTTCTGCCAACACCCTGGAATGAGCCCGTGTAGACCAGTAGAGAACCCCCATGTCTACAGTGGGTGCTCTAAGGATTTATAACTTCTGTGTGGGGTGAGTGGAGGGCATTACCGTCAGAGCCTGAATTAATAAATTCCATAGGCTTTGTATTAGCTAAATCCCGATTCAAATTACAACTGAGTGACCTCAAGCACGCTCCTGGGAATTTTCAGGCAGAAAGGCATAGCAAGACTTTGTCAGAAAGTCACGAAAGAGAAGAGGAAGAAGAAGGAAATGACATTTCACTGACTAAATATGGAGCATTGCCTCTTTCGCTCCAGGGACAATTGGGATCTTTTGCAAAGTCTATGAGTGTGTGCTGTAGCAAGGAGCTAGGACATTTGTATTTTGTGTGTGTAAATATGCCAGTGTCAATGGAACTGGTTGTTAGATGAAGAACCACCCTAATTGGGGTGCAGGAAACCAGACAACATCAAACAAAGGCAGAGCAGGCCAGCTGGCTCCCTGGGCAACGCTGCAGGGCTGTCCCAGGGAGAGATCCAGCAGGGAGCAGAGCGCACGTGCAGGCCCGGACTGGGTAGGAGTGGGTCACACTGTGGGCCAGTCGAGAACCCCCAGGGACCAGGCTCCTATCTCAGCCCTCCATCATCCTGGTGGGAGGACAGGGTTCCTCCTCAAAGGTGGTTAATTTGGATTCCTGCTCCACTGACTCTTGAAAGTTTGGGGTTTTTTTCTCCCAGCAAAACAGGCATATTACCATAGGCCTCTGGGCTCTTGCACTCTCTCAGACTGGCTTTACGTCATGGGCTCACTCCTATCTGATCTTTACCAACTGTCCAATGTCCAGTGATGGTGAGCATCCAGGAGACAGGCTGTGGGCAGTTTAATTTCTAACATTGTAGCTTTTCTCTCATCACAGGTGCACTTAAGATTCCCACAACATTTTCGTGGATAAGAAGGGAAATTCAAGCACAATTCCACATGTGACCCAGAGCCAGTTCTGATAAATTAACAAGGCACTGAGGTCAGACTCCTTAGCAACTTAAGGACAATTAACTAATTTATTTAGGCATTAATAGCCCTATCGTAGTGTTTGTTGACTGCTAAAAAATTTCAAATGATTTAAATGGGACTTCATTATAAAATGGCTGTCAATCATCCTTTTACAGAGCCCACCAGGAGGCTCAGGCAGGTAATGTGAGGCGCCCCCACCCCCAAACTAGCGAAGGAAGACAGCACGTCCAAGAGACCACACACCTCCTTCTCTAGTGTTCCTTTATCATGCCACACTGCTAAACACATCTGTGTTTTACCATCTCTGAATAGGCTAATTTAATTTCTAATTGCAGAACAAGTTTTTCTGTGCATAGTTTTAAAGGAGAAACCTGGGGCACGCTGGCGGCTCAGCTGGTTCAGCATCTGACTCTTGATTTCGGCTCAGGGCATGACCTCATGGTTCGTGAGTTCGAGCCCCGCGTCTGGCTCTGTGCTCTGACCGCATACAGCCTGCTTGGGATTCTCTCCCCCCACCCACCACCCCCTCAAAACGAATAAATAAACTTTAAAAAAGACAGAGAAACCTGTTTTCTCCATTACAATGCTATTGTTTTGAACTCTTATTTTGATTTCCAAACACAGTGGAGATTTCTGGAGATTTCTGTTCTTGGCCCCATTGCTGAGTGTCCTCCCATATCTTTTCCCTTGCCTCACACTGTGTACAGCTCAGTCAAATGAAGAAAATGTCTTCTCTCTTTCTGGATCCTTTTCCCTCAGTGTTGAGTGTTGAGAGCCCAAGTTAATCCCTGAACCCAGATAACTGATTTTTAAAAAGCTAAAACCAGAAAGAAAGTCATAAGGAATAATTATGCTGGAATGTGTGTGTGTGTGTATGTGTGTGTGTGTGTGTGTGTGTGGTGTATATATATATATATATATATGGAAATATATATATATATATATATATATATGGAAAAAGTATTTAAATATCAAAAGGAGGAAACCTCCTTCAAATTGTCCAAACTCTTTAAGGCACCTCTACTTTTGAGGTCAAGTGTTCTACAAATTGAACATTTTATGAGTGAGAAAGCAGACCCTGGGCTCTGCCCCACCCCCACCCCCCAACTGGGAGGTAAAAACTCTTTGGGGCCTGCTGAGAAGTAGGCTGTGATATTTTTAGAGGGACAGAAATAAGGGTTAATAATCTCCTGCTATTACTTCTTAAATATAGATCATTGTCTCAAAGTTTTAACACCATCCTTTGTTCCCCTCACCTACGCCCATCCTGAGCTCCTTACTTTGAGTTGGTAGAAATTTCTCACTCACCTGGGTGTAGTCTTCAGACACCAGAATAAACCCATTATTGTCTATGAGGTAACAGTTCACAGTCTAGAAAAGAAAAAATACCACAGTTTCAACTTTGGATCCTCCGACTGCTTTTACACAAAATGACGTACTTCCAACCTGAGAGAAACCTACTGTAGGTTGTTTGGGGGGGCAATTGGAAATGCCTGTTGGCTCTAGGAGTTGAGGCCATGGTTAAGCTAACCCCAGTGTTTACTTTGCAAAACTAACAAACAAAAACAAAACACTAAGCAAGCCTTGAACATCCCAGATTAGGATAAAAAGAATACATGTTAAAAAATTAATTACAGTTTATCTTCCTTCCCCCACCCCCCACCCCCACCCCTTTCTATGACCTGAAGACTATTTCCCAGGAACAAAGTGTTCACAGGCCCCGAGCCTGCATGCGCCGTGGCTGAAATGCAGGCTGTTTTGAAAGCAAAACGCCAGCACAATGTCATTACCCTAATGATGTATTAATGAAAACACTGTGTCGGCTCAGAAGACCATCAGGGGACCAGGTAATATTTTTTAATTTGTTCATAGACTTAGGCAGGGGGGAAGGGGCAGACTTCTGTTAAAGGGGCCCCTCAGGCCTCCTAAAGGTTTTCAAACTGTGTTTTTAATTGGGAGCTGGATTTGGGGGCAGGGCTGTTAGCTTTTGGTAGCTCAGACTTATGAATTGTAGACAGCAAGGTAAACCCAAACCTCTGCTTCCCCCACAGTACTTTAATCTCAAGTGAATGATTTGCTACAGGCTAAGTTTTAATTACAGTGCTGTGGGGTTTAAACTTAAGGTTTAATTCCATCCTTGATGTAACTCAGTTTCTATTTATTGCAGCTTTACATACCGACTGCAACATTTAATTTGTAACATATCTTTACCCTGAGCTAAACTCCCCCTAGCTCCGGGCCACCACAGGGCTGGTGTTTTCTGGGACATTTGCCTATCTGTGGAGTTGTTTTCAGGCAGGCACAAAAGTCCAGCAATGAGTTGGTCCAAAAGTTTCATCCTTTATTACTAGGTCGTGGTGGGGAATCAGCAGAAACTTAAAAGCCATGCTGGCACCTTTTTTTTTTTTTTTTTTTTTTTTAAAGAGGCCCAAACAACTGTATTTGGCACCTTTTATAAAAGAGTTGGCTGCTTTGGTGAGTAATCGGGTTTTTCTCGGTTGTCCAAAGAAGGTTGAATGAATGACTTGGGTAACCAGGTTCCACTCTTGCTATTTGAAGAAGCTCTTTAGCTGTATGGACACTACTTGGGCCCTGCTGGGTGGGAATCTTGACAAACCTTCTCCATTTTTTGAAGATAGCATTATGAAAGCAATCCCATAGAGCTGTGCCATCCAACATGGCAGCCATTACCTATATGCAGATTTAAATTTAATTTTTTTGTGAATTCAAACTCAATAAAATTAAATATCTAGTTCTTTGGGTGCATTAGTCACATTTCAAGTGCTTTGCACTACCTTGGCTGGTGATTATACCTGTGGACATTTCCATCACTGTAGAAAGTTCTCTTGGACAGCAATGCTGTAGATTACACTAGTACTCCTATGAGTTTTAAGCCAGGCTCCCCTGGGTCATGTTAGACAAATCCATATCTTTGTTTATTTGAATGTCATGATCCTTTACTGAAGCAAAGGGAGGCTAACGTCCATTTCATTAATAAATATACAAGAACAGAATTGGCCTCCACGTGTGGGTATTGACTAAATCCTCCTAGTTGCATACAGAATCAAAGTCATCATACCCACCTCCACCCCTAATTATAAAATTAGTTTCCACTCAAACATGCCTAGCCAATGAGTACTCTTGCTATTACAGGGTGACTACCTCTCCATCTAATGTTGTAAATAATGGATAGTACAAAGCAGGTACAAGGCCAATAGATATAAAAGTCAACTGAAAATCTTGAGAAAGAAGGATGCTTCCATGAAGTCCATGAAAGTGATGCTGGCGATAGCTCCAATCACACGGGAAGACACTGGCAGGTTAGACTCTCCCAGAGCAATCTCCTAGAGCTCTGCTAGCCTATAGTCTACACATGCACTACTGATCCAGTCATGTGGGTCACATTAGTCTACATCCTACCAGAAATAATTGAAAGAGGAACAAGAGGGCCAGCCAAGGCTCCTGGAGGATTATATGCTTCAGCTTCCACTTTCCTCACAGGTGCCTCAGATTTTGCTCCAACATAGTGGGTGGGCTCCTGGGTAAGGACTGAGGTATGACACTTGTTTCTTCTACACCAAGTACAAATTGGCATTTACTTCTCAGGCTATGTTTCCATTTAACATTTTTTTTTTCATTCATTTCTCCCCCCTCCCCCCCCGGCTCCCCCTTAAGTTAGGATTCCATGACAGGAACTTGGTGGCAGAGAAGACCATGCTTATTGATGGGTAGCTTTGAATTTCATGTTTGCACTGATTATAAAAATACTTGGTCACCCTTTTAAGCAAGAAACAGAATGGCCAAGGTTGTGATACAAATCACTGAAAAAAAAAACCAAGGTCAAAATCAAGGATGCTGTGTCATTAATGTGACTATGATGATTTCCTGAAGAGGCAACCTTACCAGCAAGTGCTTAGATTAAATGATTACTGGGAAGTGTGGTGTAGGTGAGTCGGCCCATGGACTTAGGTGAGCAGAGTACCAGGTTATGGGGCAGTAAGGACAGAATTGCCAGATTCCAGTCTGATCAACTGTTTTCTCTATGTCTCTTTACAATAATTAATATTCAGTTGTCTTCTCCATACTCCCTTTCCTCCAATAAAAGAAAACAGAGGAGATATTTTCTCAGTTTTCTGTCACTATGCTACTTTCCCCACAAACTAAGCCAAGCATCTTAGAAGGTGTCCACTTATCACCCTGTCCTAAGGGTGGACAGTCAGACAGAAGGGCTTGGAGGAAAGAGAGCTCTACATTTTGACAGATATTGTAAGTGCCTATTCCCCAGCCACCTTTGATAAAACATGTAGGGATGAGGTTGTTTGAAAAAAAATGCAGACAGGGAGAAAGAGGCAGAGAGAACTGGATTTCCTTAAAAAAAAAAAAAGTTCTTGATGATGATTGGGTAAGTCAAGATTGCTCAGAGAGGTCTGATTCCTGTCCCAAAGGCAGATCAGGTAGATACCTGAGGTTAGAGGCCATGGGAATTGGACAGTCACAGGTGGTAAGGAAAGGCAGTGAGGAAGGGTACTTGGGAGTAGGAAACACAGCACCAAGGCTGTGTTAACCAGAAGGTGGTTTTAGCCCCCAGGCTAACACGTCCACTTCAGAATCAGAGACTCTGAGCAATTGCTATCAGTTGACCTTGAGCAAAGTCTTTACCACTGTGAGTCTCAGGTTTCTTACCTAAAAGGTGGAGCTAGCAAGAACCCTTTGTTAGGTTGTTGAGAAGATTAAATGAGAGGGTGAGTGCAAAGTGTTGAGCACAGTGTAAGGTGCACGGGGCACAGTAAGTCGTCAAAAACCTGTGCTTGCATCCACTCGGCAAACGGTGTTTATTGATCACCTACTATCCGCCATCTTTATCCTAATTAGTATCCTAACGCTATGAATTTAGAGTTCCTCAGAAAGGGAAGCTGTTCCATTGTTCATAGCAAGAGGTTGTGCAGGCAGGTTGGCTGAACTTTGTTGCTTTCTGTTTAACCTTTTTCTTTTGGGGGATGCCTTCTGCCTGTTTTGGTTGGTGCAGGCTGAGCAATGATTTGAAACAACTCACTTAGAAGCCCAGTATCATACTGCCTGTTGTTTTCATTTGTGGGGAGAGAGAGGAAGAGAGACAGAGGGGGAGGGCTGGTTCTTCCATCTGAGGGTAGGGCCTGGGTCTCTGCATTCCAGGTGTGCACTGTAAGGGGTCACTCCTTACTACTTTTCTCCACGTCTCACAATTTCAACCCTAATATTTCAGCTGTAGAGCAGTCTGACCCTTACTTCACACCACATGATGTATCTATTCATCACTGGCCAACTATCTTTATCAAGATACTGTCTTTTAAACAATTTGTTGCAAAGTGGTTATTTTGGAAAGAAGTGCTTGGTAGGATCCCCTGTGCCCTTGCCCTCAATAGCTACTGCACTGACTGTCAAACCCCCTCCTGACTGGAGTCTTTCTAGACATGGAGGCACCAGGTGGCTTGGATTTAGCCCTTCCCGAGTCTGTCCTACTTCGAGGAGACCCTTCAGATTCCAGAGGAAATGCCTACAAGGCCTTACAAAGTCCAGTCATTGATTATTATCTTGACTCCTCTGGACAAGCAAGGGTAGCAGCTGCGCTGGAATACGAAGTTTTAGATCCACTCACTGCCCCCAACATCTCCTCCAAATTGCCCCAGTAGGGGAGAACGTTCTCATCTTCCACTCTCCTTGCAAATATTCTGGTGCTCTCATTAGGAGAGGGAGGCTGTTGGAAAGATGAGTGGGAGAAGAAAGTGAGAGTGTGAGACAACGGTGTCACAGGTCAGGCTGGGATTAGAGGTGGGCAGGACTTTCTTTCTCCATTTCCATCCGAATGCCAACCACGCTTGCATAGAGTGCAGTAACCTCGGCCACCCCAGTGCCTTGCACGTGGTATTCTCTGCCCGTGAAGCTCTTCTCTGGCTTCAGGCACTGTCTTCAATGTCATCTCCTCCCTCTTCAGTTGACCCATATGTTATCTCCTCAGAGAAACCTTCCCAGATCACCCCTTTCGTTTAATTCACAGCACTTATCACAGTGGATAATCACGTACACTTGTCTTCCCTGCTAATCAGTCAGTTCCAGTAGGAAAGAGGCCATTTCTGACTCTACTTCCCATTGAATCCCCAGGGGTGACATAAAAGGGCTTAGTAAACATGTCTGGAGGGAATGAATGAGTGTGTGAAGTACTGCCTCTGGATCTCTAAAGTTGACATTCACCCAGGATGGAATGGAGCTCCTCAAAAGTCTTCAGTCAGACCCACAGCCAGGCCCTCCAAGTCACATGGCTCAGGCACCTCCTGGGCCAACTAAGGATGTCTACTCTTCCAGATGGGAAGATATCTGGCCATACTGACTCCACCCAGCAGCCCAGGGCACTCCAGCCAGGGCTCAGGGAGTCTACTGATGGAGGGAGACAGAGGGGCTGGAATGGGTCCAAAGCAAAGCGTGTCTGATAAGTCTGAGGGAGTTGGACCAGGTCTTCAGTGCAGAGGAGAAGCCAGAGCATGTGAACTTAATGAGTCCCCACAGCTGTTTTTAATGGGGACCTCATCACTTGAGGGCAGTTGGGGGAGAGGGAGGGACATGGTCTCAAAGGCTTAATTAAAAGTCATGAAAGGAGAATGACACATGGAAAGAGTGTGCTGAAAGGGGGGAAGGGACTTTGGTGGGAAAGCAGGACTGGCATTTCCATGTGAAACTATGTCAACTGGTTGCCTGAAGCCAAACTTAGAGTCAAAAATGGGGAAGGGATGATAGTTTCACAGTGCAGGATGACGATATGTGAGCATCAGATCAAGTTCAGAAATGAGAGCGAACTCAATGTGTAATTTTCCAAGTATGTGGGCCTTTCCATGACATTCATAGGAGGGCTTATCCCAGTGACCGCTGAAGAAGATCATTAGCGGTGAGGAAGGCATGTGTGCTGTGCTCACTGGGCCCAGGGGAGGCTGCCAATACTCCTAGAGGGCATATGCCATTGCTGTCTGAGGTTTTAGATTCAGGGGAGCCACTAACTCTAAGGGAAGAAAAAGTCTGTTGACATTTTTGGTTTATAGCTGACCTTTATTGAGTGTTTACCATTTGCCAGGAACTGTACCATGCATTTTCCATATATTATCTCATTCATTCCTCGCCATTACCCTGTGAAGTGGATATTCCTATCCCCACAGAGAGGTTCAGAAACTTGCTCAAGGACAACAGCTCATTACTGTCAGAGCCACAATTTCAAGCCGGCTGTTCTAACTCTGCAGCCTGCTCGTTTAACCACCGTGCTATATCACCTGTGAATTCAGTCATTGAACAACAAATAGATACTAGATGTTTCTAACTCTGGTTAGTGGCACCCATTCCCACTTACTTTTATATGTGAGGATGCACAGAGGCAGTGAGGATATAGGAAAATGACTGCCTCAGGTTTTATTCATCAAATTGTTTCACTGTTCATCCATCTATCCATCCAACTACCCAGGAACCAATCAACCAATCAACTCTCCAAAACACCATCCATCCCACCAGCCAACCAACCATCCATCCAGTCACCCAACTAACCAACAAACTATCCTTAGTTCTCTTGCCATAAATTGGGATTAGTAATTGTACCTACTATATGAGTGAAGGGCTTAACACAGGGTCTCGTGGCACTGATTAATCAATATTATTATTGAGCCATGTTGTCTTGAGCTGAGTACCCCAATATGATAATAAATGTCTCAAAGGCAGAGGAGAGGTTTGAGGCTTCTTGAGTGTCTTCTGAATGGCATTCTCTAACTTATTAGAGGGCATAGATCATAAGGTGTCACAAAATGTTCTTCCCTAAAGGAAAATTATTTTCGATCTGATGGTCAAAGAAAATTGGACTTCTGCTCAAAAGCTAATTGATTGGCTTTTAGTCTTTGGATAGTGATTCATATAACAATGATCTTTGGGGACTGAGCCTTTTGTGTTTAACTTCATCCCGGCTTCCCTTTTATACTTCTCTCCTTGTTTTTGCCTACTTTTTTGAAATATATTCCTAATCTATGCTTTCTGTGTTGACATTATATTTGGTTAGGATTTGTTGAATCCCTGTGGTAACCAGAGGGAATATAAATATGATTATTTATAAGTTCCGGTTTATGTATTGACTAATGTTTTAGTTACTACCGCGAAAGAAAGGCTACCTGAGCCACCACGGAAGGCCTCTACATACCTGTTTGCTCCAAATCATGGGGCAGAGAGTGTACAGGATTAAATGCTGTGAAAACATAAGTCTGAGGGGTAGATTTATGGCAGTGGTACATTTTTTTCTCTTATTGCTCACGGGTGGGATTCAAATCCCTCTTCCCAAAAGAGCAACAGAGAGAGAGATAAAAAGAAAGGAAGGGAGGGAAGGAGGTGTGGGAGAGAACACTATGCTAGAATAAAAAATCCTGAGTTTTCAACTCCTTACATTTTCATCTCATTTGTTACATGAAATTAAGCAAGCCATTTGTCTGGTCCTCAGTTTCCCCCTCTGCCAAATGGGATGATCATTCCTACCCATTTGATTGGGTTACTACCAGGATGAGAAGAGATAACATATGGGGCAAAAGCTGTGAGACTTGTCATGTGAGCTTCAAATGGCAGCAATTTGTATTATTTCCTATAAAATGCCAAAATTCCAAAAGTGCCATCCATGGGACATTTAAGCACATTTTTCAAAGTCTTATAAACTATTTCATTAGGGGAAGAAAGAAAAAAAAGAAAGAAAAGAAAGCAAATGTGCTTGAGGTTTTGGAGCTTGGTCCAGAGCAATCTGTCAGACATGGCTCCTTTTACAGAGGCACTTCCTCTTTGAGAAGGCACCCTCTGTCACCTCCCCTTGACCAGGGCAGAAACAGGGCCAGGGGCCCTCTTACCTCGTCATCACAGCTGATGGAGCATTTGCCATCCAGAGAGGCACACTGTGCGGTGGGGGGAAAGCAAGGGGAAACGTATTGTTAATTGGACATTCCAGAATTTGCTATGGCTGCCACTTAATTATTCAAGAACAAGCTATTTCCTTGCCTTTTATGCAAAAACCAAATTTCATCCAAAGGGAATGCTCCAATGGGGCACCTGGGTGGCTCAGTCGGTTAAGCGTCCTCTTGATTTCGGCTCAGGTCATGATCTCATGGTTCGTGGGGTCAAGCCCCATGTTGGGCTCCAGGCTGAGGCTGAGATTCTCTCTCTCCCCACCCCCACTCTACCCCTCCCACATGTGCCTGCATACTCTCTCTCTCTCTCTCTCAAAAAGAAACAAACAAACAAAGGAAATGCTCCAAGATGAGTATTGTCTGCTTTCCCTAGGATCAATACCAACTCCAAATAGTCATATAAAAAACAATTTTGGGGGGAACTGACTCTTTTTCATTTTAATTTATGTTGCCTATTTTAACTTATGTTGCCATTCAATATTGATATCTTTTTAAGATCTCAAATCTTTGAGTAACAAAAAATATCACTGTGTGAGTATTTAATTTACAATTTATAAAGGCTAGTGACTCTTTAAAAACACTCCTGTCTTACTCTATACTTTCCTAAAGTGTTTATTTAAGTATTTATGTAAGAAATAATATATTACCCCAACATTTAGAATTGGGGAAAAATTGCCATTTCCACTGAATCACTACACAAATACTACTGAGATTGCTCAATACAGAGAACACAGTGCAAAGAAGGAAGCCTTCCAGATATTCCAAGGCATAGAAGCCCTCTCTGGTCAAAGAGGTCAGATGCATGCTTAGTCAGATCTAGTTATGCGAAGGCCTTCAAAACTGCAATAAGGAAATTCACAAATAGATAACCAGGCACCGCAAAGTTAGGAAAAAATCACTGTGGAAATTCATAAAAGTCACCAATAGTTACAAGAAAAACTGCTCCTTTGGAAGATCACTATCTTGATTTCACAATGAAAACACTTTGTAGGAGCAAATTGCCTTCTTTCCCAGCATGTGCTGTCTAACATGCTGACAGCCTTTTATTTTGCAGTGAAATGAAAGGTAATCTGAGCGGCCAGCAGTTCATTCTACAAACATTCATCAGAAATCTGGCACTTTAGGCTCCGGGTCCCCAAATGTGAACACCTGTATAATAACAGTGTCTCTAATGCTTCAATACGCTGATTATAACTTACCTGTCTGCTGGCAGTCCAGAACTTCCTCTGGAAAAATTCAAGTTTCATCTGAATGCCTACAGCTGGGACAAATTATAAATAAAACAAGGCATTAGAGATTCCTTCCCACAATTACTTAAGATTATCATTGAAAGTTATCTGTCACGGGGAAAAGCTGATGCAAGCATACCAGATAAGAACTTAAAAACTAAATTTACAGTGAAGCCTACAACTAAGACATTTTACCTTTCAGGTAAGGAATTCTCAAGGCTAATTATACGCACAGAGCTGTTGATGACTCTTTGGAGACACATTACCTGTGTGTTTCTAAAATTCATACACTTGTGGTCACTCCCCTCCCAAACCCAGGCTAAAAACAGGAATGAAAAAAATAAAGTCTATTTCGAAAACGATTGCTTCTTCTGGGTTCTTGTTTCAGTTATTACTGTATGAACTTGCATGTGTAAAATGTATACTATGCATGTGTTTTTGAGATACAACATTTGGAAAGCACTTGTCACGAGGCTGGTGTTTGGAAGGGAGTCACTTTGCTATGATGTGACTTAGTTAAACTGGCCCCCAGTATCCACATCTCGATGATTTTCTCTCCCCAGGAACTTTGAGGGAATTATGCAATTCTGTTTGGCCATGAAAAGCTCCCTTGGGCAACAGCGCATGCCAGTTCCAGTGAGAGAAACATACAGAGAGAGAAGTTAGGAAAGTGACTTGAAACTTTGGGAAGTAACATTTGGTGGAGCCTTCGAATCAGGACAGGAACAAGCTCACACTGTTTCTCTCCCTGAAGCCAAAATGATGTAACTCTTGAAACCATTTTGGAAAGTGCTCAAGGCAGAGCAGAAGGCTCATCAGATGGTAAGAAGATGTTAGAGGAGTTTGGAAAGAAAGAATGCGATTCTGTGCTGGAAACACTGGATTCCACGCGGGACGCCATTGGTCCCAGTGCAACTCTGCAAACTTCAGTCTTTTGCACACCAACTTCCCCATTTTTGCCACATCTGCACACCACCAGTATTGTTATTTATCTTTCCACACGTTTTCTTTTACTTAAATACCTAAAGTAACTTCAACCTAAATAACAGTACCCATCAAAGGAAAGACATGGTTGGGGTGTGGGGGAAGTTCACTCAATACTCTTAAGATCCCACATGCCACCATGTTTAATCCCCCAGTTAGGTAATCGTTGCCATACTAACTTCAGGAACCTGAAGATTTATGAAAGTCTTGGCCTGTTACTCTTATAACCGTCAAGTGCATTCCTACTTATTAGAAAAATTGTTGAAGCAAGCCTGAGAGTCAAGGTTGACTGAGGTATGCACATTTGGAGGGACTCATCTTCTACCTTTGGACTTAGAAACTCAGCCTCTAGGATAAGGCTAGAGTGAACATGGCCGCAAAACGCAGAATGGGAAGTCTCTGGAATGCACCATCTCAGCACTCTGGATTCACGTGGCTTTGCTCAAAGCATTCCCCACCTTCTGGACCATAAGCTCTCAAAGGACAGGTACCTGATCTTGCTCCCCACTGGATCCCTGCCCCCCAGCAAGGTGCTGAGCATGTAGATGACCCATCGGTAAATGCTTGCCTTTTAAAAAACCTTTCAGGTGACATTACAGTCAGTAGTTATTGAGAAAAAAGAGTAATATCAATATGAATTATAATCACATCCAAATAGAGGCTTTGCGGTGGTAGTCCTCCACACGTTAGAACCCGGGGAACTTTTTTAGAAAGGACTGATCCCTGGGGTGCCTTCTCCCTCCACACCTAGACCATTTAAACTAGATTTCCTCGGAGTGGTGTCTAGGCATGGGTAGCTGAATGAAGATTTTTTTCGTTTAAAGTTTATTTATTTATTTTAAAAGAGAGAGAGAGAGAGCATGAGCAAGGGGAGGGATGGAGAGAGAGACTGGAGAGAGAGAGAATCCCAAGCACGCTCTGCAATGGCAGCATAGAGCCAGACGTGGAGGTCAGTCTCATGAACTGTGAGATCATGACCCGAGCCACAATCAAGAGTTGGATGCTTACCTGACTGAGCCACCCAGGTGCCCTAGCATAACTGAAGAACAGCCTCTAGTGATTCTAATGTGCAGCCAGGGTTGAGCACGGCCGCTCCATAGGCCTTAGTAAACTGGCTGTGGGGGACCTGCCACCACGTGGACCGCTTTGTCAGACTGCAACACAAGCTGCTCTTCCTGGCCCTGGAGACTATTTCAGAGAACACCTCAAGGAATGTGATTTTGGAGGCTGGAGGCTGTGTGCTGCTATTTCCAATAAATCTGACCTTCCCAAATGTCTGACAGGCCGTATCCTAGTTGGGGAGGGGCCAACCGAGGGCACTGCAGAGCAGGCTGGGCTTTGCTCAGATCCAGAGCAGGCAGAGGTGAGGGCCTGCCCTTAAGAAGCGGCTTGGAGGAGTTTCTCTGGTTCTACCAACGACAGGGAGGGTGTGGGCAGCAGAGAGCTGACTTCAGGACAGAGGGCCTCACGTTGCGACACCCACTCACTGGTGTCTAGGAGGAGAGTGGAGGTGAGTTTCTCTCTCATCTTCCATGTGCTTCTCTGTGCGGCTTCTCCTTGGCATTGGTCCCCAGCCAGCTCTTCCCAGGCTGGCAGTCAGTAATTCTAAGGCCACTTGTGAAGACCATGGCCAACAACCATGGCAGGCTTCTAGATGCTAAAGGATAAAGCACAGGGCTTCCTGAAAGCGTCACCCCACAGTGGCCTTTCCATGGCGTTTCTTGTTCCAGTAGCCCAGAGTTGCCCCTGGCCCACCCATCCTCACCTGGGTTCCCCATCAGCAGCCCATGCCCTTTCTGAGAACCCCTTCTATCCTTTGATGGACGCCCCCCCCCCCCCAATTTTCACCTCCCTAACGAAGCTTGCTATTCCCTCCTGGGTGTTTATCCATCTCACATTCCTGAAGCCTGCTATCATCTGCCCCTTTCAGCCTGCACCCCAGTTCCTCAGAGTGCTTTAATCTTTCCTCCTGAGTCAGCCCCTCCATCCCATTAATCATGTGGGCTGCTTCTCTCTGATCCCCCTCCAGCATGCTGTGTCCCTTCCCTGCTCCCGATGCCCTAAACTAGACACCGCTTTCCTTGTTCCTCATTCCTCGCACCCCCATGTGGGCCGTGAGGTCGATGCCACGGGGCTGTCTGAAGTCCTGACTACCACATCTGCTTGGTTTTGCCCTGGCTGTGTTTTTGCTGGCTGACCCCCCCCCCCTGCCCCTGTCAGCAACTCTGGCCCCTGGCTCCCGGTAGCACATCTGGTTTCATAGCATTTTCGCCTACAAGCTAACATACTTCTCCGTGATTAAGAGAATCACAAGCTCATTGGCAAGTCAACTCCATGACCATTTGTTCGGTGGCCTTCCCTATGCTGAGCTCTCAGTTGGGTGCTAAGGGGAAGGAGAACACATAATCCCATGGTGTCTAGCTGTGGTGTAGCCACATGGTAAAGGCAACGTCAGAGACTTCACACAGGGCTGAAGAGCACAATAGATGGAGCGGGTTTGGCCTGGGAGAGCTGGCAGGAGCTTTGTGCAAGGTTACACCTGGAGACCTGACTGGCAGGAAAAGTAAGAGCAGAGGCAAGATGGTAGTCCAAGCACAGAAACAGCACAGATGAAAGGATGCAGCCTTTTAAAAGACCACAGTCTCTTCTGAGGCTGAAGGAATGGGAGTGGGGGACATGCTTGTGCAGGTTGAGGTCAAACAGCTGAAGGTCTTGAATGTTGGGCCCACGCATCTAAAGAGTCTCCTGTAGGCCTTGGGCCAGATCCAGCCTCTTTTTATAAATAAAGTTTTATTGGAACACAGCCACACGCATCTGTTTCCACACTGTCTATGGTGTGACGGCAGTGCTGAGTCATTGCAACAGAGACTGAATGGCCCACAAAGCCTAAGATTCACGTTATTTGGCCCTCCACAGAAAAAGTTTGTTGACACTTGCTATGGGGTCTGAGGAGCCATTTAAGATTAAGCAGAGATATGGCAGGACCACAGATCGATATTTTAGAAAGTCCATGATGGAGGCCTTGAAGAGGAAGTACTAGGGAAATGGTCCAGACAGTGGGAGACGACAACAAGAGGTGTTAGGCACCTCCAGCCACTTGGTACATTTGGCTAATGATCTCTTAAGCATGAAGATGATTTAAAGCGGAGAGAAAAAACACACACCAAAAACACCCACAAGAAAAACAAAAAACCTAATACCACCCCTCACCAACGGCCACTTCCCCGCCAAACAGACAAAAATGCTTAAGGAGCATCCTCTACCCGACTCTATTCAAGAAAACAAATAGGAGCTTCCACAAACAGAAATTTAGATTCCTTTCACTATTTTCCTTTATCTTTGTTTCACATGGGTTTTTTTTTTTTCAACTCTTATCAGAAGAAAATCCTTATTACTTCAGCATGTCCCACTCTCTTCCCCCACCCCCCACGTATCCCAAATGGAACCCAAGATATTTGTCATGCCTGTCTATTTTGCTCTTTCAACAACATTTTAAGCCATAACAGTATACTCTGATTCAAGTCAATCTTGCTAATTTAATAAGGAAAACAAGGACAGAAAATGCTTTAGTGAAACCCAAGTCCCAAAGAGAATGCAGAAAATAAAAACACCATTCCTGGGGTTTGAAATTTTTTAGACAGTCCAGAAAATCATCAACATATTTCTCCTGGAGCTCATGGGTTCTCCTCACTTCCATTTGAGTACAAAAGCTCCCAGACCCCCTGTCAGGGGCTTTCACCATGACCATAGAACAAGAGCCCCTTTTTCCATGACAGCATCGGGTGGTACCTTCCTCACCTTCAGGAGTGGAATAGACCCAGAAAAAGGTATCCTTTGGGGCCCTTCCCAATGTGCCAATATTGTGTGTGCCTCTAGGACAGTGACGCCCAGATACTGGTAAGGTCTTTGGAAATCAGCAAAACAACAAAACCATTTTTGCGAGAACTGCCATCCCAAAGAGCCCCAGGCCCTTTCACAGGAGATAATTCAGGCATCTGGAGTACTGACATCACTTTTGGTTTGAATTACTCAGGTGACTTTTCCTGTAACTCTCCTCAGTACTCCAGGAGGGCCTCGGTACAGATTTTCATCCCAGCAATGCAGACCACATACCTTCAGTGAAGTATCTTCCAGGCTTCCTCCTTCCTCAACTTTGTAACTTCCTTACTACCTACTTCCTCCTCCTTCTCCTCCTCATATTTATCAGAAACCCAGTATGTGCGAGGGGGTGGGTGTACTGATAAGAAGACAAAACAGCCAGGGATGGGGACCTGGAGAGGGCAGTCAAATCACTGAAAAGAGGATGGCACTTCAGGATTCCCAAGTGGATATAGATGAGCACAGAGCATCATCCATGCACCTAAACACGTAGCCATTTCACGTGGGGATGTCAGTGACTAGTGTGCTTGAATCAGGACAGACACCTCAAATGCTCCAGCTCTGTGCTGTCCAGATTGGTCGCTACCAGCTACATGTGGCTATTTTAATTAAAATAGAATAAAATTAAGAATTTACTTCCAGAGTTGTGCTAGTCACATTTTCAGTGCTCAATAGCCACATGGGGCTAGTGCTCCCGTAGTGGATCATGTGGCTTGACAACATTTCCATCATCACAGAGAGTTCTATTGGACAGTGATCACTGATAGCAGGAGCATCAGAGAGGAACTGGGTATTAGCACTCTTTAAGGATCAACGGTAAAGTTCTCCACAGAGCTGTCCACGCTACCCACTCCCTGGAGGTGCAAGAAACGAGGATGACTTAGGTATGGAGGATTTAGATCATTTAGAACCGCCAGTGTGAGAAGACCTGGATTTACAAGGGGAAGTTGGTAATTAGTTTGAGAGAAACCCAAAGAAATCAATGCAATATGCTCAATGTGGCTACCACCCCCAAGATTTATTTATTTTGCTTTATAAAATTTGAGAATACAAATTACATTTCCAGTGCTATTATATTCAAATGCATTCAAGATGAAATCATGCATGCATCTCATATCAGGTTAATAGACATGCATTCAAGTGTAATCCGAGACCCGCCAAAGAACAATGTTACATGTAAAATTAGAAATAAAATAACTTTTTCATATTGTATTCATTTAGAAATAATTTTCTGTGGGCTTGGCCTCAACTTGCAACATACCCCTAGGAGCACAAATCCGGTTTGTAAAATAGTGCTCACCATGCCTGGCACGCAAGATCACACAGACACCCCTACTTCCATTTGCCCACTCTCCCAGCCATACCGTATATTCAGATACACATTGAGAGCTCATCCAGGAGACAGAAGAACAATCCAGCCGCCAGCAACCAATTATAACCAGGAAAAGTTTTACTGAAAGAACTGGATGTGAACCCTGTTTCTAAGACTGCTGTGTGCAAAGGATGTATTACTTCACCTCTCTGTCCCTGAGAAGACAGTCATACCAGCTTTAGCTTCTGCACAGAACTTTTGCGGGATGGGGGTAAATGGTACAAAATAAAATGGTGTGTATTCGAACACTCTAAAGGCTTGATAGTGCTGTCAGCATTCCTGCTATGATTTGTTCCCAGAGTTTTTACCCGTTATTCTTATATTTCACCACTACATACAACTTTTTGTGCCAATATATTGAGACTGAACAAAAAAAAAATCCACCCAGGATAAATCCATCCTGTTCACTGCTAGAAATGTCTATGAGCAAGCTTTTAGAGTGGATTCCCACCCCCCCCGGCCCCCAATATTAAGGAAAGCTGTGCTCTATCGTTCAAGCCCTTCACGCACCCCTTCTGGAACTGTGACCACTTATGCACACTCAGGACAAGGCTAGACAGGTCTGCATATAGAATCCAAGAAGTTTATTGTCCCCAGTCTGGCAGCTTCATGTGTTCATCCAACAGGGTACCTAACAAAGCTTCTCAACCGAGTGGTCACTGATGGCAGCATATGACAACTATTTCATCCCAGTGCTCAGGCAGAGAAAGGTTCCAGAGTGACCCTGAGTTAGTGTGGCCCATAAAGAGAAGTCTTTTGTAATAGATCCAATCCATTGATAGGGATATGTAGACAACTGCATCTTTATCAGAGAAAATTGAAACTATAATAAGTTAATAAATAAAATATCTGCTAAGAATACCCCATGTATTTCATTACTTAAGAGTGGGACTTTTATTTTGCTTTTTAAAAAAATTAAAGTTTTTTTAATGTTTATTTGTTTTTGAAGGGGAGAGAGAGAGAGAGACAGAGAGTGAGTGGGGGAGGGGCAAAGAGAGAGAGAGAGAGAGAGAGAGAGAGAGAGGGAGACACAGAATCCAGAATGGGCTCCAGGCTCTGAGCTGTCAGCACAGAGCCCAATGTGGGGCTTGAACCCGTGAACTGTGAGATCATGACCTGAGCTGAAGTCAGACGCTTAACGGAGTGAGCCACCTAGGTGCTCCTAAATTTGTTTTTAAATGTTTATTTTTGAGACAGAGAGAGCACGAGCAGGGGAGAGGCAGAGAGAGAGAGAGGAAGAGAGAATATGAAGCAGGTTCTGCACTGTCAGCACAAAGTCTGACACGGGGCTCGAACCCACAAACTGTGAGATCATGACCTGAGTGGAAAAGACACTCAACCGACCGAGCCACCCAGGCGCCCTGAGTGGGACAAGTTTTCTCAAAACCTACATTCTACAAATAAATGCTGGCCATACGTTTGTTATCTCTTCCAGAAAATGAGCTCCTGCTGGTTACACTTCTCAAGCAAGGTAGTGGCTATTTGTACTCAGCTGGCTTAATATCGCCCATCCTGTCCTCAACCCCCTTTGACAGAGCCCCTGATTTTTCGTTCCTTTGTGTACAATGGCAGTGATTGCTAGCGGTGACAGTAACAAGGGCTGGCACATTTGGATTCCAACTTGCCTTAATTAACGGTCAACTGTAATAGCTGTTAGCCAGGCCACATTTGTTTAAATGTTTTCTTCTGTTTATTTTCAACATAGCTAATTGCAAGCCGAACTAACAAATGAATCTGCATGTCACTTTTGGGGGAATATTTCACGATCAACGGGGGGTTTGGAATAAGGCCACCGTTCTGGGGTGTTGAGGAAAAGAATTCTAACCTTCCTTACATCAAATACAAGCCCATTCCAGAGGTCTGCTAATGTCCAGGATAAATGACTTACCACATGAATAACAATTTAGAGCCGTAATGTGAATTATGACATAACTCATCTGTTAAATATTTCATGTGAAGATTTTAATGAATTGCATGATGGAATGTTGGACAAAAAAGACAACTGAAATCCTGGGACTAATTTGGGTGAAACTGAGAACAGAGTATCCTCACCATGAGGGGGAAGGAAAGGCAGCTGTTTTCATGTCCCCCTGGGTGTCAGACAGCCAAGTCCAAAGCCTTTCTTAAAAGATTATAGGGGAGAGAGAGCAATCAGCAACAACCGTTTGAAAAATATTTAGATCAAAGCAATATTTGTTTATTATAATCTTGGTAAAGCCTGAACATTAATCTCCAAGGTATGGTATTATTTCAGAAATTGGGGGGGGGGAACAACATCCTCAGAGCAGTAGACACACCTCATATTTTAGCCTATGCCAACTGAAGAAATACAATGATAAAAGGGGAGGAGGTGTTTTAAATACATCCCCAAACCGAGTACATATTTCACTTCTGAAGTGTTCTGTGTGGTACATTGCAGGAGGGGGGAGGGGTAGACTGTCTTGTACATGCTTTTAAGTAACAAAGAGCCCCATGATGTACGCCTGTGGTAAGAGAGAGGGAGTGGAAACAAGATTCATTATCACTCGATTGACAACGTGATAGCAAAAGATTTTCTTTGAAGACTCATAGCTGTGGAAGCCTCTTTTAATCTGGAACCATCCCCACCCTGTCTGTGACTGGCTTCTGGGAATGTGTGTAGGAAGGCCTCATCAGTTGCCTGCACATTTCTTTGGTAATCGCTTTGTTTTCGTCCTGCCGAAGCTTCTCGGGAGCAGTCACCTCAGGGAAAGTGTAATAAGTGACAATTATGAATGTTTCCTCCATTTTGATTCTAATTGCTTGACAGAATCAACGCTGAAAAGAATTAGCGGGGCCGTGGGATGGAATCATAACTTCCTTTCCACTCCTGAGGTAATCTGGAAGCATTTTTCCAGACTCCATCTGAAGAAACCTATATTCCCTCAGCTTTCTGAGGCCACGGGAGTTGGCATTGACTATTTTTTGTCACATTGTTTTATGCTCACAAAACTCTTCAAATAATATTATTTCAATAAAGTTTTGGAGCCAATACATTTCTAGAGTCAATTCCCATCTTTTCAGCCTTTCAGAATAAAACATTTAAGCCTCAGGCTTCATTGTATTTTAATCAGGTTACACAAATCAATGTCCATTAAGAAAATTATAAGCTTCTAAATTATAGCTCCCCAGTTAATAATTTCTTATTAGGTCACCACCTAATAACAGTTACCAAAGAGATTATAACAAAATCAAGGGTCAGATTTCCAAACATTTCAAAACCCATAATAGAATGGTCACATTTATTTGCCAAACACCTCTGAGTTGGATGTTTGTGACTGTATTTAATGCAAAGCAGTGCTAAAATATCCACGTGGGTGGCTCACAGGGCTGGAGGGACACATCCAGCTCCTCTGAGCCTTCGGCTCATGTTCCAGGGCACAGGGAAGGAAGGGGACTTGGGTAAGCACACCCAGCTCATTTGAGCGAGCCTGAGTCCATCCCAGAGCTCCCCACCTCAGATCTTTCCAGGACTGGGTGGGAAGGGCGGTGAAAGAGAAACAGCCCTGTGCTGGTATGAAGGGAGCAGCTCAGCTCAGCTGACGCCTTGTGGGAATATAGTCTGGATGCTATAGGCTATTCTGATGCTGAAGGAGAAGCTGAAAATCTAGATTTCATACGCAGACAATTCACTGAAAAATTCACAACAGTCTCTCATAGGGTCGCCAGATAAAATACTTCTGATTTGCGACATCTGGCAACCCTACACTGAGGGTCACGCGGCGCATCCCAGGCAAAGACCTGGGGTGACCTCTGTTGCAGGCTGAGCCCTGAGAGCACTGAGGTACTTGTGTCCTGCAGCAAAACATCAGGTCTGGGAACCAAGGCCGCCTCCATCAACATGACTTTCGTGACTTTGCTCTTTGTTCCAAAAAATTCTTGCCCAGAAATGTAAGGCCGTAAACAAGTAAAAAATACCTCATGATTTGCTTGAGAAACTTCCCCCAAAGCAATTTATCTGAGCAACAGACCGCTCCTGACCATAGGGAAAGTGCTCATTTATCAAACCAAGACTTGAGAAGTCCACCATCCTTAAAGCAGCCCAATCCCAATCCGATCCCACACTGAGAGACCCGCCAGACCCCAGAACCCTAGAAATACCTTTTGACCTTCCCTTATGGGGGCATATTAAGACCCTGGCAGGGTGGTGTTCTCCTTCACTGCAGGAGGGAACAGCACTGACTTTTCTTGGTCTACAGGATATTCCAGTGGTTTTTTTTTTTTTTTTTGTCTACACAGGCAAACCTGCTTTATTTTTCTTCAAAGGATTTATCAATTCTTGGCAGTAAGTTATATTATGTGCTATTTATTGTGTTTCGTTCCTACCTGATGAGGGGTAAGCCCCTTGAGGGCAGAGGATGTTTATACCTGTATTCCCTGTATCTAGGAAATGTGCCCAGCCCAGGCAGGCCTTGTGAATATGCATCAGTGAATGATTGGACAGTTGGATGCAGTGCTGATGGTGACGTCAGCTACTCTCAGACAGTTTACTCTCTCAGGAGACCCACCTTTGCTATTCAGGTGGTTTGCACAGTGTCCTGAGGGAAACAGAGAGACACGGAAAGGTTCTCAGCAAGGGACAGGTGTGAGATGTGAACAGATCTTGCAAATGCCGGCAGGTGAAGGTGGGGACCGCCTGGTTTCTGTGAGGAGGTGAGGGATGATGGACTTTCGTGGAGCCAGGGGCACCGGAGATGGGACAGAGAGGTTTGGTCTTGTTGCTGGCTGCTCCTGACCCAGGGAAGTCTAGAACCCGAGTTTTGCCATCGGCACGTCAATCTCATCTACATCTTGCCAGATACCCTCAACCTGAAGGCTCTGTCATTTTACCTTAGTAAGTGTCAGCATGTTGTGATTTTGCTTGCATGTGAATTATTTCATGAAACATGTTCCCCTGCTCACCAGACATGTCTTGGAATTACACACAGTATATTCCGTGATGGAAATTAGTTTATAAATCGAATCATAGGAATATTATCACATAATAACCGTAGGGGCACCTGGATGGCTCAGTGGGTTAAGTGTCCCACTCACTCCCGATTTCAGCTCAGGTCATGATCTTATAGGTCATGAGTTCGAACCCTGCGTCGGGCTCTGCACTGATAGTGCGGAGCCTGTTTGGGATTCTTTCTCTCTCCCTCCACCTCCCTGCCCTTCCCCTGTTCATGCTCTCTCTTTCTAAGTAAATAAATAAACTTTAAAAAAATAATACCAGTAACTGAAGCTTTAGATACTGCACAGCCAATCCTCACGGCACTGTACAAGGTGAACAGTACTCCCAGCCACACTTTACATGTAAGAAGACCGAGAATCAGAGAGGTAAGTTACAGGCCTAAGCATCCCTGTCAGGAAGTGATCGTCAACTTTGTTTTCGCCTCACGGAGCAAAGCCAAAGAGGTTTCCACAACTGTGAGTTCTAGCACCTTGTCTCTGTGTGTTTTTGTGGGTGTTTGTTTATTTGTTTTTCAGACAAAATGCAGACTGGAGGTTTCAAGAGAAGTCACCCATCATTCTCTGTTTAAACAATCCGGAATATTTGCACAATTATCAGAATGTTCACATTGCTTCTGTCTTTTCCAGATATTGATGACCGATTTGTTTAGGTGATTGGCCCATTACCTTAAAAGCCTCTGAGAACACACTGCCTTCTCTGCAGGTACAGTTAGGGGAAGTATTCAGTAAAGAGGCAGGACCCAAGGATGAGTAGAAATTTATGAGGACCCAGGGACCGGGTGAAGAGGGAGTGTGGAGGGAGCATTTTGGACCACCTGCAAAATCCCAGCTGGGGATGAGTTTATGGCATCCGAGAGCTGCAAGAGACCATCTGCAAGGCCAATGCAGGTGAAGAAGCTGGACGCCCCTGGTCTTTCTAACAGGGGCAATGACCAGGACTCGATGATGTTCAAACAAAACCTGGTAATTATCCTGGGGATATCTCATCATAAGCAGACTCGCACACTTCATGACGCCCTCAGAGTTGTGCATCAACAAGACCATCATTCTCCATCTGTACCCAGTGTCTCCAGTTCATCTGACATAAAAAGGACAATAATGGAAACAGTCAAAGGAAAACCATGTACTTATTGAGTGCGCTCCTGCAGCAAGGCAGCCTGGGAAACAAGGCCAGCATGCCACTGGGCCTCCTTCCCTCCAGCCATCTAGGTACCAATTCCAAAGTCAAACACCTGGGTAGCAGATGTGTCTGGCTGTATCAGACCTGGCCCAAGGCAGATATGCTTCCAGAACAGCTGTACACAAGGTGATTATGAGCAGGGAGGGAGAAGAGAACGAGAAGGCAGACGGCATTCTGGAGTAATGAAGCACTATTTTTCTTCAACCACTTGGAATCTCAGGATCTTAGAATATTTGGAAATCAGCCTCGGAGTGAAGGATACCAGTTTTGTACTGTAAGTTAATCAGGTGGATGTTGAGGATGGAAAGGCCATCTTCTGTCATAAAGTGATTGCTCCCAAACACGTGGCTGGCTACACCTGAGTCTCTCATCTGGGTTCCTGGACAGGTTTTCAGAATAGGGTGCACAGGTCAGATCCCTGTACGCGTCAAAGGGGGGCTGTAGGGAGTGGGGGTGGGGGGCAGGCACCTCCTTTTCTGCTTTGGTAGAAAAATGCAAATCCTTCTCAGCAAGACCCACACCCCAGAGCCCTCTCTGTAGAGCCCTCTGTGTAGACGGGGGTCTCGGTGGTGAGCCGGATCCCTCGACACAGACCTTATCCTTTCCACGAAGGTTCCATGGTGCCTGCTACGCTTTTAGTAAAAACTGAGTGAATGAATAAATGAATGAATGAACAAGCAAATGCACTGTGTTCCGGGCACTAGGCAGTTAATCATTTGCCTTTCATGCTTTCTTTGAGGGATAACAGTTTGAAACACAGTTGTTACCAACATTCTTCCCAGTTTCCTGGCACCCCCTGGCTCTTCTCATTCCCTCAGCTAAAGCATTCCATGCTTAGGGCCTCAGGGAAGGGAGGGCACAGAGAAACTCAGAGAACAAAGGAGTAAATTCTGGATTTTGAGTCTCAAAAATGGAGGCCTCGGGGAATCTCAGGGTGGGAGGGGTGGCTTGGGAATTGCCTGGGCTGGTGCCTCTCCCTTCCACCCTGCCTCCAGCCCCCCAAACAGACCTCTCAGGAAAGATGACCTGACCAGAAAAGGGAAGAGAATCCAAGGTGCCCGCGGCCTGAAGGAAAGACTCACGCTATGATGTCCCGCAGGTGTCTGCCTTCCCCTCCTCCACCCTAGTTCTGAAGCCAAGGGGATTCCTGGAGCACAGACAAGTACTCCCCAGCACACACTCCTCTCTCGAGGAGGCCTGGGAAGAGGCAGGACACTGGAGCTTGGCCTCTTGTAGCCTTGCTGCTGCTGGGAATGGGAGGGCCTCACGGAGGCCACAGACGGCCAAGCCCAAGGCTCCCCACAGGGCCCAGGGAGCTGCCTGACTCCGGGATGACCCTCGCGTGGAATGAGGCGGCCGCCGTGGCACTGACCTGTGCACAGGCCGACGACAGAGGACCAGAATGAAATGGCCGCGTGATTCATGATTAAGCCTCCCCCAGCCTTCAATCTCAGATGAGCCCTGGGGGAAAGTGGAGAGAGAAGCTGGAGCCACTGGAATCTCTCCCATGAGGGTAATTGAGGCTTCTGTCCAGATAAAGCTGCACTGATGGCTCACCTGAAATACACGGGCTAGAATTCACAGTCCTTTCTTGTTCATGACTCAAAAGCACAAGCAATGTAACAAAAGCTGGGGACCTCAGAAAGCGGGGACCTCAGGAGTGCGATCTGATGCAGGTCTGAGGCCTCTCCCCATACCTGCTCAGGGCTGGGCTCCGTGCCCCCTCTCACAGGGCCCCTCACCTGTAATGGTGGCCTGGGCAGGTGTGCGAGCCACCCCGAACTTCCCAGCCGCT
>NW_024412444.1:13432150-13469102 GCF_014898765.1 Herpailurus yagouaroundi
TGGTGGCCTGGGCAGGTGTGCGAGCCACCCCGAACTTCCCAGCCGCTTCCCCCACGGGCAAGGGGAGCAACGGACATAGCAGCTTCCTGCTTACCTCCTCCCCTGCTCCGTGGATACTGGACCTTTCAAAGTGGACCCCAGTCTTTAACTGAAGGGATTATGGATGTTCCTTCTATAAGAAGTGGCTTTGGGGGGAACAGGGTCCTCTGAGGGCCCCACAGTAATGGCCAGTACCTCTTCTCTCTCCACAGTGTGGGCCATGTGCCCACTGTGTGCTGGGGGCTCAGCGCTGCCGCAGGGCCCCGGTCCCCTCCTGTGTAGATTAGCGCTGGGGTAGCTCATGAGTACCACCTCTGCAGGGGAGAAGCCTCAGCAATGTGATTCGGCCCATCATTCTGGTAGTTCCAACTGATTTCTTAGTTGCCATCTGTGTCTGTTTCCTTACACTCATATCTGGGTTGGAAAATGTCAGATGAACTTGGGTCTGAGTCCTGCCTGGTGGGGTGCTCCCTCCTCCAGTCTGCACAACGGGACAGCAGTCATACACCCTTCACAGGATTGTTGTAAGACTTACATGTGTTCATGCGTGTCATGAGCCTAGCACAATGCCAGGCACATAGTGACTACTCAGTGCCATGTAACTACATGACATACAGTAAGAGCTGTGTAGATTCAACATGCGTGATATTTAATATAGTAAATATCCTGCATTATGGCCCTGGAGCTCAGCCTCCCCATAGGTCTTCCAGGACTGACACACTGCTGTCACTCGACAATACGTCGAGGAGTTCTGGCCGCTCTAGCAGAGGCCCCCGTTCATCCCATTTGCTGGCCTGGACCCCTTGCAGGTCCCATGTTACGTACAGGGACACAGAGCTTCAACTCCCCATGTGATGTTTTATCTTTACGGCTAAAAGTAAGTTAAGTGGACCTGGTATAATCACAACTACCTAGAACATTTTCAACTCTGCTGAGAGCTTCTAACATCTGAAGATTTGATAAAATCCTCCCAGGCAGATACTGTCCTTGTCACCTTCTGTTTTATGGCTGAGGCCACAGAGGTTTCTGAGTAGCCAAACGGAATGATTCATAATAGACAGTTCCACTTTGGAAGCTGGGAGGGACTCCGTGGGGGAACTTGGATTTGAACTCCCACCTTCCTGACTTCAAGGTAGAAGACAAATCCCTAAAATGAATGAATCGGAGAGAATTGCCTGAAATGACTTGAAACCCCACTAGCATTATCCGCCTTAACTTTTCCAGCAATTTCTTAAGGGACGGGCTGTTCTGTCCATTTTACAGATACGATGCAGGCAGTTAAGTGACTTAACCAGGGCTACACAACTGCTAGGACTGGGTGGACCCAGGATTCAAGCCCACACACCTGACCTGAAGCCTTCAGCCCTTTCCCCTTAGTCCTCGATTGGGCTGCACCCACCCCTCCCTGCCCCGAGGGGTCTGTTTCAGAGGTTTGTAGTTTGTCGATAACTGGAAGGCCCACAATTCACGGGACAGGCCTCCACCCTCCACCCCAGTGCTTGCAAGTGCTGTACTGTGACTGATGCGCTTGGAAAGCATAATCCGTATCTGGGCCTTGAACTGGATTCCGCTTTACATCTAAATACGAAGGCTGTCTTCCATGTGGAATTTTCTAGAAATGTAACTACAGTTCTGTGAAACAGAGAGATGAGTGCATTTTGTTTTGCCTACGACTTTACTATTTCAGAGACCACCCTCCCTCCCCATCACCAGTGAGGCAGGGTTTGGGGCTGAGATGTCCCTACAGCAGCCCTTGCATTTACCTACAAAGATCCCATGCAAGCTCTTGACTACTTCGTTCTGTCTCTTCCTGTAATTATGCCCAAACATTTACATACTAAAGTATATACTACCATATTATAAACTACGGTTCTTTCATTTCTTGATTCTAGTGTTGGAGCGTGCTTTAATTTTTGTTTGTTTCATTCGGCAGCATGTGGGGAAACAGGTTCTATTTTCTATGCATCTCATTTTGGGATAGTAAAAGGGATATTACAGATTATTAGTAAAAGGGGGCCTTGGATGGATGGGATAGATTTGAGAGCTGTCCTGGCTTCAGTTTCCCTTCTACCACTGGGTCTGGTGATGATTCCCCCTTCCTCCCGCTCACCCCAGGCCCCCACGACCATTCTGTCTGTGGCTCCCCTCCCCTCATCTTGCCTTGAAAGCACAGACTTGGCTGGGCTAAACCTCGCATGTCGCCAGAGCTTCCTCTATTGTTTCCCTTCCTTTTATTCTGGCCTCCATCAAGGTGCAAGATACTGGTATCTGAGGCTCAGTTCAGATGGATTTCCCACCTCTGAGGCGAGCCGTGAAGGAATAGCTCCTTCCGTGCTTAGAGAATCGAGGTCCTAGACAAGGGAAAGCTTCTCTGGGGGCCGCTTTGCCAGAGTCTGGAGCTGGGCAGGTCAGCTCTGCTGCTGGTTCATCCTCTGTATCAAGCAGCACTGTCTGTGGATTCCAGGCAGGCCGTGCAAAGGAACGGAGCCCTGCACGCTGCTTTTTCGTGCACAAGGCATCTTAATTATAATTATTGTCAGCACTTATGTCACTGCCTTAGGAGACGAAGAGGGAAGGAGGGAATACTCGGCAATTTCACGGCATACACCAGTACCCTAGAACGAGGAGGGGGTTGCAGAGTGAATGAGCAAGGAATCGAGCCCCCAGTAGATGAAAAGGGGCCTTTGTAGTGGCTACAACTGTACATTAAAATAAATCTCTCCTAGCACTAAAATAACATCTACATTCATTTGGGCCAGTGCCACATTCAGCATTTAAGAAATTTGACAAAACATTGCTTCAGCATGTCGGAGTCTGCCAGCTCACAACAAAACAAGAAAGCTACCTTGGCTGCATGGAAATGCTTCTCCCGGTTCCCTACTTTCACTTATGACTCCCATTTTCCGGCTGCACTTAAAAGAGAAAGACTGTGCTTTTTTCAGGTGCCAACCACGTCACGTGGCCCTGAAATGGGCAGCAAATTGCTGCGGGAGGTGGTAAACTTCAAGAGGAATCTTTCTCTTTTCCCCTGAAGGAAACTACCAGAGACTCTGCATGCCTGATAAAGCCTTTAATAGCTAGAGAAGCGTTATTTGGGGTGGCCCTCAGGTAGACTAGACGTGAATAATGCCTCGTAAAAATAACTACCTCTACCCAGAGCAGAGTGCACCAGATGAGCTTGGCGGAGGCCCCGTTTCCAAGAGAATTGCAGGCAGAAGGGATCTTCCATTGAGGATCCAACAGGGTGTCTTTGTCTGGGGCAGAGACCACAGTCACTTCTGTGGAGTACGTCCCTTCAAAACCAGTTCTGCCTTTTTCTGACTGAGACCCTAACAGTGCTGGGAGATTTCTCAGGCTGCCTGTCGGTGCTTTACAGCACAATTAGGCCTGAAATAAGTAACTGATCCACTTGTTGGGACTGTTGCTAATGGACCCTGCTCCCAGTGTGGTCCATCTGGTTGTGGATTATGGGTAGATTTGTACAAGTTTAGAGCTGGAATGGCAGAGTGAACCATTGAACCAAACCTACTTATTACACAAATGAGTAACTAGAGGTCCAAAGAAGTTAGCAACTTGCCTGAGATGATTCAGAGATGGCCCAGACTGATCCCGACTCCAGCTGGGCTGGAGTAACAGCTGTTGCTTTTGTCAGCTGAGCATCCACGTCCCCTCTGATGGCTGGCAGAACCCTCCCCTCCCCCCACACCCACACCATTTTCTTTAGGGAGCTGTCCTGCCTCCAGTGTCAGTCCATGGGATTTGTGTAGGGTTTGCCCCCTAGTGCACGAGCACAGGAACGCATCCTCCCCTCCTCTTCCCATAGTCAGGTGGGTCCCGATCCAAGCTTTGCCAATGACAGCCAGCTCCCCAGGACTTTGAAAGGACACTTTCAGGAAGAAGGAGGCTTCTTTCCATTGAGTTTGCCAAGCGGGGCAAATGAGAGTGTTAGGGGCACCATGTGAGGAGGGTCTGCTTGAGAACAGGGCTGACACAAAGACAAGGGAAACGAGACACTGAGAACCCTGGTGAGTTCAACTGAGCCCTAGATCCAACTGCACCTGAAGCCAGATATAGCTCTAGACATTTTAGTTACGAGCCCATGAATTTCCACCTATCCCAACCAGCCAAATAATTAACTTCCTTTAACTAACTGATTTTGCTTAAGCCGCCTTGAGTTTTGTTTCTTGTTTTGCTTGCCATGGATGGCATCCTGACGAATGCAGCTGTAGTCCAGGTTGGTGGCTCCTTCTGATAGGAGGTGGGCAACCAATCTTTAGGTACAGAGATCTATCCCATGAGCACTTCCACACAGACTGTCAACTACCACAGCTGACAGCAGCACTGGTGTGGAGAGCAAACCTGTATCATCCTGCTGTCCTTCCTGATTTCATGTCAGGCATCACTAATGAATCCTGCTAACTCCTTCCTAAGGACGCTCACAATACACCCCACGCAGCTCCCCAGGCAACCACGGCCACCATTCAGCGCAGCCAGGTCGGCATGACCACAGTGGTGCTCATGACAGATTCCTTGTGGGAGACGTGGTACCTTTTCCCAGACCAGGTGGACACACGTGGGCCCTTTAACGGCTCTTAGTAACCACACTGTGGGCGATGAAGAAGGCAAACACATGCGTCTCCATGAAGGGCCCCATTGCCAATTTGGGGGGAGTATTTTCACTTCTTCCCATTGACAATTTATCAAGAATCTTGCAGTTTTTCCTGAGGCAGGGTGGGACAATGAGACACTGAGTCGCCTGAAACAGCCCTTCACCTGACACCGTTCTGAAACTTTACCAGGTAAAAAGTTTCCCTGTCTCACCCCCTCATCCAAACGACAAGGGAAAAGTGGGAGCGGGGACAGCAGACCGGATGACAGTGTACCAATGTCACAGGAAGTTCCAGGGCGCTGATGGGTGATCCTCAACCGGACATCACCACTTCCTCCTTGGGAGGCCTGTCCTGCATCCAGGAAGAGACGCTAGAACTGCATTTCCCAGAACGTCCCCCACGCTCGGCTCCAGGTGAGAGTTTGCCAAGAGAGGGCCAGAGCTAGATGCGGGAGGCAGCAATGAGACGGAGGCCACGATGACCTGGAGGCAGCCACAGACAAGATGTGCAGTGGGCAGCTCACAACATGAGCTCTTGGGAAACATCCGCATCAGTGCTTCGTGACCCGCATCTCCTCACCCTTCAGTGACTTTGAAGGCTTCTGGTTCCCTGTATTCAAGCCCTTAATACTTGCAAAACCTCGACTAGCTTGTGTTTGTTCGCAGGACCACATCCTGGCTGATAGAGTCAGACGTCCTATTTTCAGGCGGATACCCAGCAGAGAGACTCCTTGTGCACACTGCTAAATGTCTGCCATCTCTACGTTGTCAGCAGGCTCCAGGTGCCCTGGGGGGCCAGCCAGCACTCAGGATGCCTTGGATCCATGCTGCTCTCCCACAAACACAACGGCATCCTGCAGGTCTTTGAGGAAATGCCCCAGCGACTCCTGCAAAGCTCTGTCCTGCACTGGTATCCCCAGCCTGACTCTGGGACTCCTTCCTTCCTCCCTGTCCAGCCAGTCCTAGCTAGAGTCTCTGGTGTCCATTGTTTTTCTGTTTCTTAGCACCGCTTGGAAGATTACTCCACCCATTTTCTGTTCCTTAGTCCAGTGGAAAAGTTGAGAGGCAACACAGAGTAATGGTGGGCTCAGGATTAGAATCCGGCACCTAACTTCTCTCGGCTCAGTCATAAAAGCTGTGATGTAAAGTTCCATCTAGCATGGCATCCGGCACACAGTGAGAGCTCAGTAATTGCTAGCTTATACTATTTCCCTAAAAAGAAGACCATTTTCCTTATGGGGTTCCAGAAAGGGTTAATCATGACCCTTCTCCCAGCCAGAGTTGGCAATTTACTGTCCTCTCCCGAGCAACAGGCTATCAGACCCACAAAGTCCCCTCGGAACCGTCTCACTACCTCACTTCTCTTTCACCAACTGCTTCCAGAACAAAACAGTGAAATCCTCCTGGAACTGATGCTGCTTAGAGCCAGTAGCAGCAGAGAGCCGCCGATTCTCTGCCTAAGGCTCTCCAGGTAATCTTTTTTTTTTTTTTTTTTTAAATTTTTTTTTTCAACGTTTATTTATTTTTGCGACAGAGAGAGAGACAGAGCATGAACGGGGGAGGGGCAGAGAGAGAGGGAGACACAGAATCGGAAACAGGCTCCAGGCTCTGAGCCATCAGCCCAGAGCCCGACGCGGGGCTCGAACTCATGGACCGCGAGATCGTGACCTGGCTGAAGTCGGACGCTTAACCGACTGCGCCACCCAGGCGCCCCTCCAGGTAATCTTAAATGCCCCATGGTCACAGGCAGATGGATTTCTCACAACGCTTGGCTATTTTTATCAACAGAGTATTATTACAATTACAGCTAAAGATCACTCACACCAGAGCTCCGTGCCTTAACAGTAATCTCAACTGGGGACTAACTGGTCCCAGGGACTTTTTTTTTTTTTCTTTTTTTTTATAAACTGTGCCTGCTTCCAAAGTTGCATTTCTTACCTTTTATCTCTTTGTTTCACATTTAGGAAAGAATTGGACCTTTTTCATTCGGTGGAGCAGAGGCAAAAAGTAACATGCTTTTCCAGTATTGGGAAGAACCCTTACTCCCCCTAGGTTTGGAGCGGGTTCCCATGAAAGTTTGTGGCCCCTGTCCTTGGTGTTCTGGAAAAGGCATCAGGGCAGGTGAACCTGCTTTGCCTCTTTGTTAGATCAGACTTTAAATTTTTCATATGCACTGGAAAGCTTATTTGTAAAAGGCTTCATCTTTCCCGCTGTTAATGGTAGCTCACATCACCTCTACCTTACACCTTCTCCCCCTTCTGTACCTCTTTTCCTTCAATAAATACTAACTGAGCATCCCCTGTGCTGGGGGAATAGAGTGAAGGGTATGACTTGTTCAGCCCTTGTGTTCTCAGGGTTTACAGTAACTTCCAAAGCTATACGATTATCACACAACCAGTGACCATTGTGGGTGGTTTGAAAGACACGTGTGGAATGATACAGGAGGATAAAAGGGGGTGCCCCACCAAGTCCTGGGGGTCATGGGAGAGAGGACTTTCAGTCTGCAGCCTGGAGTGGGTGGGGGTAGGCAATAACAGGCAAAGGGAAGTGAAAGGGAGGAACATTTGAGGCTGAGATCCCGAGGTGGAAGTCTGAAGAAGTGAGAGACTCTCAGTACCTGCTCATCAATGTGTATCATTTTTTACTCGTGTAGAGGCTCCCACTTCTATTCATGGCAAATTAGAATCAAGGGAATGTGATAATGAGGCAGGGTACAAATTCTCCTGTTATTTGGAAAGAGCCGGTGAAAGGGAGTGGGGCGGGACCTCTGGGAAGAGGAAGAGCTGGAACATGGGGTCTGGCCATTCCTTCATTCCAATAAGGAGGACCACCTCCCAAGGACACCCCAGCTTGCTGCACTGCCCACTGACTGCTAAGGGGCAACTTCTCTCCATGCTGCAAACCTCCCCTGGTCCTCATCTGCTTCCTCACATCCTCACAATACACTAGGGCACCTAAAATCTTGAGAAAAGGGAAGAGAGGCTCTAGACAGATGTCTGATGGAGAAGTGACAAGGAAGCTTTTCACAACTATACTTGAGGAGGAGGGAGTGGCTAAGCTGGACATGCTTGAGATCCACTGGACTGGGCTACAAGTTAATGGCACCAAAGTTTGGAAATGATAGATAAATTGCCCCAGGTCACGGTGCTAATAAATGGAAGAGCATGGAGTGGCCTCTGTTCTCTATCACTATATACCCATGTCATTGTCCATGTTCTGTAGATGTTCACAGGCTCCTGGGAGAAAGAGACATATACTCCTGAACTGGGTGCAGAAGAGAGGGGCCCAGAGAAAGGATGGCATCTGAGCATGGGTAACTGGCCCCACTTGGTCACTTTCAAGGCCAAGACTGTGGAGTAACACCTAGAGAGCCAGATGCACTAGCAGTTTTAATCCATGTACTGCCACGGATAGGCTGGAGGGCACAATGCTAGTAGTTACCAACATACATATTCTATTTCACACGTCACTAGTATGGTCTTATATGGTCCTGAAAACTGCTAGTGTCCAGATGACGGAGGGGTGAGGAGCTGAACCGGAAAAATGAAAACCTGCACTGAATCCCACTGATTCACCCAACAGTAAAACCCATTTGTGGGGAAATTTTCCAATAGGATTTTAGCTTTAGATATTAAGAGCCTCACTTTTAAATAAGAACTAAGGCACACCTATGTGTGAGGGGCCTTCGCCATGAAAAAGAAAGACAAAAAGCCGTCAAAAAAATTAAATGACTTAGAGTTAGCAGCACAGACAGCAAGAAAAAAACAATAACTTTAACTACAACCAATATATTCAGAGAGATCAAAGACCAAAGACCACAGTGTATCCTTGGAAAAAGACCATGCTGCTCTAAAAAAGAACTGTTGGAAATTTGAAAAAAAAAAAAAAAAGCATCAAAATAAACACATAAATTTAAGAGTAGAAACAAGTTAGAAGGAGAAAATCTCTCAGGAAATAAAACAAAAAGACTTGGAAAAATAACATGGGAAGATTTCCTAGAACTGAAGGGTATGCATTTCTAATACAAAAGCGCTTGTAAAATGTCCTGCACAATAAATGAGGAGGAGGAGAAACTGAATCAAGGAGTCTCAGGACACCAGAGACAAAACGTACGTTCTAAAAGCTTCTGGGATGAAGGCTGGGCAAGCCTGATCATAGCCAAAGGTCTGGAATTAGAATGGCATTGGAGTTTTTAACAGGTTAACACTGGAAGGCAGAAGAAAAGACAGCAATGCCTTGGCCATTCTGAGGGAAAATGATCCCACCCTGGAATTCTATATCCAGCCAGACGATTGTTACGTGTAGGAGCAGAATTAAGGCATTTTCAGAGCTACGAGGACTGAAAACATTTTACCTCCCTTTCTTAGAAAATGAGCTGAGAATGTCTGTGAGCAAAAGGAGGCGTTCAGTCAAGGGAAAGGAAGGCATGGGTCTAGGAGAAAGAAAGAGGACTACAACAGAGGAACGTGGAGAGGACAAATCACAGGAGCCCAGCAGCTGGATTGCAACAGGACCCTCCGGATTGGAACAGGATGGTGGAGGGTGCCAGGAGCAAATTCTCCCCAAATACTGGTGGATAGTTAGCAAATAGTAGTAACAGGCACCTAAGATGGTTGATGAAATACAAAGAGGAAAAAAAAATACATGGGTAAAAGGAACACAAAGCAAACAAAAGGACATGGGGATTTTTCGACCCAGGGAAAAAATACTGTAAAAAAGGAAACACACAGTAGCACACTATTTATCACAGTAGGGGATACACACAGGTAGTCCTCATGATATAATCACTATCTAATTGATAAAAAGCTATGAGATAGGTATGCAGCTGTGGACTATGGACAAGGCAAGAGGAGATGATGTAAAAAGTCCAAAGTACCACGTATGAAAGGAAGTAATGCCTGAAATTCAATAAAACCCAGCAATCTCAACTTGCTAATGAGAAATAGAGATGCTAAGAGAGACAGAAGCTTTTGCTTCTAGGTAGCGGGACTAGGGGCTGGGAGTAGGGGGTGGTGGGGGGTCGGGGCCTCTTTTTATTCTTTGCAAACTTTTATAATACTATTTAATTTTTAAAATTTGTGTTCATAGATTACTTGGATATAAAACCAAGTTGATTAGAAAGTGAAGTGTTAAGGGGAGTAAATAATCCAGCAGATTTAAGCTCCTGGCGCCAGACTCAGGCCTGAACCTCTGTCTCTTGAGTGTATTCCTCTCTGTGCCCAAATAAGGCGTGTGTAGCCAGAAGGCATAGCGGCTCTGGGAGCTGGATGGAAGAAGACAGGGAGAAGTCAAGTCCTGCTCCCTCTTTGGGCCAGGGTCCAATCTCTGAGCTTTGCCTGACCCCACGTAGCATATCTCTGTCTGGAAAGTGAGTCACAGACACTCTGTGACCTTAGGACCCACAGACCACATATCCAGGGACCATGCTGGCAGGAGATGTGTAGATGCACCTGGGCAGGGGCACGTTCGCCTATCATTGTCCCGTCACACAAGTCTTTCTACAGATGCTCTGGGATGCCATGACTAAGGTGTGAGTAATTGCCAGACTCTTGCTAAGAACTATGCGGTAACCCCCATCTGATGTTCGTACACGACTGAGGACATATTCTTGCGAGAAGGAAACTGAGCCCATGAAGAGCACCTCTGCTCTTTTTTGGGTGGAATGGTTTCCAAATGAATCAAGAAGTTTGCTGACAGACAGCTAGCTGTCCTTGACGTCCCACCAGGCTGAAGTGTATACCATGGTGAGCAGTTTCCATTTTTACCACCACCCAAGCAGGTGCAAGCTGAGCTGTGGAACTGTGGGGTGGGGAGACTGGCGCGTGGCCCTGAAGCTCCTGCCCAGGGTCCCGGGAACGCTCGACCCAGCCTCGCCTTTGTGTCCTTCCCTCAAGAGGTCAAAGGCATCCATGGGAAACCTCATAGTTAGAATTCTACCAAGATCCCATTAGCAGGAAGAAATTATGACCTTAATAAAACTTAATCTTGTAACGTCCCACAAACCGTTAAATATTATGGGTTACCTTCTCTTGTCACAAAAGACAATGAGAACAATATGGGGTGTTGTGTGGGGAGCAATGATACATATTGAAAAATCCAAATGTCATCGAGACTTTATTTACTGCTCACCCACATAATCCCAGCATTATAAAACCGATGAACAATGAGTGGAGGGGGGAAAAAACAGACAGACAGAACCCAAGTCTTAAAGCTCCATCTCTGTGCCAATAAGTAGTTTGAAAATAGTGTCCGTCAGGATCCATATGTTTTCTGCATGTGTAAGAATACTCTTACACAGGGGGCTTACTTCATAACTGAGATTCTTTTTCATTTAATTCAGTCATATTAGATTATGGGGCTGATTATGATCATATCCACAAATCAGTATTTTAACAGAGTTTCCATGGAAACACTATATGCCCCGGTTTTTTAACTTTTTGGACAAGGCTTTGCCTGTTTAACAACTTGAACAAGTTTGACGAGGGCAACATGTTTTGTTTAAGTTTCATTAACTGGGGCCAATATTTCCTAATTGCATTACCAGGAGAAACATTCACAGCATTACTTGTACCATGGAAAACCTCTTCTGGTCCAGCGTTCGATTTGCTTTAATCACTGGAGAACAGGAAACATACCAGGATTGCCTTGTCTTATCAAGTTTTAAATGTGTTAACTGGTTTTAAATCTATGAAATAATCTCCCTTATTAAGTGACAAAGTTAGTCTTGTTAAGAGGATCGCCATTTATGGCGATATCCATTTATTTCCCCAAATGCAAACATACAGGTACCTTTGGCTCCCTGCTAGAGAGGTGAACTCATTGTGTATGAACGCATACCCTTTTCTGCATATGGATTTCAGAAACATTCTACACTCCCCGAATCCTCCCCCACCCTGCCCCCCACACCCACAATGGTGAGAAAAATAAGAGTATCACGCACAGAAGAAATGCAAAAATAATGTCCAGGAAGCAAGAACTTTTCATAATACAACTTATTTTCCTTTCCTTCTTTCTTTTTTTCTTGTCTTTTTAGACATTGACACCCATATGACCAGAGACATTTACTTCCAACAGTCCACAATTTGGAAATGGCCTGTATGAAAGTTTTTGGAAATCCTGTACTATATAAAGACATGGGGGAAGGGAGCTTTGTGGACCGAAGTCAGAGTTCACCCTGACAGCATATAAAACATATGGCCCGAAGCTCCATGAGATGTCTGAGTCTGAAATGCTGGTGAAGCTTAATAAAATATCAGCAAGGAATAGTTTAATTTTACAGCATTAGGCACCGAGGCAGTAATTTGAGTGGGGCAAGCTCTATTTCAATACATCAAAGTATACTATACTATAGGGAAGCTGAATATATTTTTAAAAGACATACATTCCCTACTCAGAATTACTTGACTCAAAAACTTTGCTTTCTAAAGGAGGATAAGTAGAAAACAGTTATGGTCTCCCAAGAGCTACCTGTCTTACTTTTTAAACTATGGATATATCTCCAAAGCTAGCTGATCTGTTTCCAGGCTGATGCCTTTTATTCAGGGCATGCGGTTTCAGACAGACCAGAAACCAGCATGGTGAGTGTGTGTTTCCTTCCCGATCACAGGAGTCCAGCCGCCCAGTGGGTTGGGTCCCTCCCATCTGTCTTCTGCCCTCTTTCTGAGCTGTTTATCTGAGTCCCAGCATCCTCTCCTCTGCACTGTGACTTACAAGTCCTCAGTATGAAGGGGGCTGCTATTCCACCTTCCACTTTGTTCCATGCTCTGTCTTCAGTCTAGCTGTTCTAAAGCAAGCATGGCCAAGGGGCTTTGTTTGCATGGCTGTCCAAACACTCGCCTGGGTGGAGGGGCAAGGGGGGTCCATGAACTGCCATGCTTCTCCTGCTACCGGTCTACAGATCAAAGGAAACTCTCCCCTTCCTGCCCAGGATGAACAGAGGGTGGGCCTGTGGGGGCGGCTTCTGAACAGGGGAGCAGCCATGACGAATATGCCCGAGATCTGACTGATAGCAGTGTTCTGGGGATGGACCAGATTAGTGCTAACTCCATGCACAAAGTAGCCTGCTTTCCTCACCTCTGCCCCAGAATGCTTTCCCCAACCCATGGTCACAGCAGAGAGGCGGCAGGCTCGCCCTTTCTTTCGGTGGCCTTGAGAAGCATGGGGCAGTGGGGAACTACAAGGGAGGCCATCTTCCCTGGCGGGGTGGATGCATTCTTTCTACCCAGTCTGTTTTGCATGGGCTGTCTCTTCTAGGGCTTTTCCTTGGCTTGTCCCCTGGTGAAGGGAGGGGTCTGGGAAAAATAAGTCCAGATCAAAGGGCACAGGAGTTGAAAGGCTTTGAAAGCGGGCATTTTGGGGGTTCAAGTCCCAGCTCTACAACACATAAACTCATCTCTGGCAAGTGACTCACCCCTCCTAAGACTTGAGTTTTTCCACAGTCAGATGTAGAAGATCACAGTTCCACTCCTGGATTGGTGGAGGAACTCATGATCGTCTCCAGGTAAGCACCCTGAGTTGGAGACTCTTTCTTTTTAGGGACTTCCTATGTCTGTCAGAGCAAGCAACTTCTAGACAGAGAAAGAACGAAACAAAGAATAAGCTGCTAAGTAACAGCGCCCGTCACCGCCCATGTGACAGAAGTGGAAGGACAAAATGGGGAGGCAGAGTCAGCTTCCTGCTAATCCCAGACTGCCGTCCACATTTGTTACTCTTTCTGATGGACTTCCTCTGGACCAGGTATCGTCTTCTTGAGCCTGTGGACATGCTCTGCTAGAGCGTTTCATGAGACACCCTGTATGATGCCACTGCTGGCCTGCCGCTCCCACAACCCGCCCCCCCCCCCCCCCCCCCCCCCCTGCAGTCACAGGGAGCTTTACCCGGGGGTTACTCGTGTCCAAATGCAGGAACACAAAAGGCCTGTGCCACCCTGCCACCCTGGCCCCCGACTTTTCTGAAATCCCATTTCTGGTGCACACCATCGTTTTCCTGTGCAAATGCACAGGCCACAACTTAACTCCTTCCCGATACTTCCTAAAATTCTGTTTCTGTTTTTGCAAGGCCATTAAAAAAATAATAATAAAATCACTTACTTTTATCACTGTAGAAAAATTACCATGTTCACAAGGACAAGGAGAAAGCAGCAAGTTTACACAGGATGTAGAAGTCTGGGGGTAGTGGGCTGGGTCCGTAGCTTCCTAGAACACGCTTTAAGTGTTCTCCTCAGCAAAGTGGCCCTTGGCATTGTGTGCCAGACTTATTAGCCAAGTTTGCAGAGGGCAAGGCTCTACTTCAGAACGGCAGCTAGGATTATGTTAGCATGATGCCACCCACTGCCTGCTGCTGTCCGCCTTTGACTCTGGGCTGAAAAGGATTCTGAGGCGATGCCGGGCCCCATGGGGCTGCTGGTGGGGCCACAGGAGCCTACAAAGCAGGTAACTGTGGCACTTATTTACCACCCCTGGTCTGTTGGGTATTACATCCACAGTGACATACATATGAAGCTCAGGAGAGAAAGTTCTGTTGCACCAAATGTAGCCTGTGAGTGTCAGCAGGGCTGGCTCGTCCTCGATCACCCTGGACTCAGGCACCTGGGTGGGGGATGGCAGTTCCATTCTGCCGCCTCTCTGGCACATGTGGAACAGACTTGCCACGATCCCAAACTGTAAGTAACGGCTCAGGATTTGATGAACTTGTACTGAGATTTCGTAATGCTTACAAAACCCAGGCCCTCTCAGACTCCTCCAAGAAGCGTTCTGAGGACGGCGGGATGCGTCTGTCGAGTTTCGAGTTTCGGTAAAGTGGTACAGCTGTCAAAGGACCCCTGCGTGGGAGGGGACAGCGCCTCCCCAAGTCATCACAGTGTGTAGTGCAGGGCCCTAATCTCGCCCCCGACCCTGGGCAGCAGCGTTCCCACAGAGGCACGTGTGTCTGAGGCACAGCTTTTCAGTCTTATTAAAAACCCAGTGGAAGGTGAGGCGAGGAGCTCAACACCAGCTCTTCACCCCTCCTCCAGCGTTTGTTCGAGGGAGGCCCTCCCCTCCCCCTCTCTGCTGTGGCCACACTGGCTTCCAGGATCTCCTCAGGCTCTGGGCCTTCTCTCTGGTCTGTCGGCCTGAGGCCATGTCTTTACCCGGAAGGCCCTGGTCCCTTCCCTTCTCCACCCTTCAGATTGCAGCCGGGTTATAACATACAAAGGGTGGTGCCCCCCCCCCCCCCCGGTCCCCAATCAGATCCCCTGACTCTGTTCTATGACAGCACCATGTATCTCCTCTTCCCGGCCCTTTGCAGGGCTGTGCTTTCTCGGATATTTGTGTGGCTGTGTCACGGATGTCTGTCTCCTCGCTGGACCAGAGGGGCATTGGGTTGCAGGTCCACTTATTTTCTTGTGTCTTATTTTCAGGCCTAGAAAATCCCTCAATGCAGAATTTAATAGGTAAGGAGCACTCAGCAGATACGCTGGACACGAAATCGGTGGCAGACTTTCAGATATGAGAGGAGCCAGGGGTCAAGAATGAGAGTACCTCTAATACACCCTGCTTTTAACGTAAGAGTGCCTTCACCTTTTGGAGACATTTAAAGCACCGATAGGAATAGAAATTCCAGTCTCTGAGAAGTAAACGTGTACACTTCCCATTCTCAGGACTGCCTCAGTCGATTTAACCATCTTAGCTCTCGCTCACACTCAGCAGTGGCACACAGCTGCTTTTCCAAATGCCTTCCTGATAGACGCAACTCAAGGTCATGGCTAGAAACTTACAAACATCAGCTGTAGCAGTGGAGAGCGGTATGCGGAGTTTATTTTCTCCTCCGCCCTCATTAGAATCACAAATGAAATGTTGACAACACATGAAGGAGCCTGCTTGTTGAACACAAATGTTTCCACTCCTATCAACCTCGAAACTCCGACAGTCCTGCTTCCTGATGAAAGCTAAGCGGCTCTGGGGAGCTGACTGCATGCTTTCTCTAATTATGCAGGGATGGGGTAAGGGGCCTCCTACAGGGCGGGGTGGAGGGGCGCTGGCTAGAGGAAAGATCAGTGGACAAACCCCTGAAAAAGCAACAGCACAAGCATATAGCAGGTGGCCCAAGGGGGCTTCTTGGATGAAGTGAAAGGAGAAGAACATCACTCCCGCACCAGAATGGGGAGTTGCCCTGCCCATTATAAATGTGGTTGGAAGCTGCACGGATGTCAACACAGGACCTTTATTTTGCAAACGAACGTCCGTCCTGAAGGTGCGGTCACGTGACATCAAGAACCAACTTCCTTTTGTCTGTGGGGCTATATTGAGGACAATGAGATATGTCCAGCACAAACTCATTTAGATTGAACTGATTCTAGTCAGATAACACATACATATGCGTGCTTCATAATCCAAGAAGATGGTGAACTCTGTCACACAAACAAAATGCTCCTTTGCCTTAACTTCCTCATTTTTGTTCCAAATAGATTAGTGTTAAGCGCTTGCAGCCTGAGTGTCTAGTTGGTACATGCCATACGGACAGAATAATAGAGAAGATAATACCTAATGTTTATTGCTATGTGCAAAGCCTTTTTTTTTCTCACATTCTTACATAAAAATATTATTTAACCTTCCCTGCGAACCTGCCAGTTGGGTTCCTTTGTACAGATGATGAAATTGAAGATCAGAGAGGTTATAGGACTTCTTTAAGTTCTCAGAGCCAGTAAATGTTGGAGGCAGCCTTTGAACCTGGATGGTTTCATTCCATAGTCCATGCTTTTAATAGGGACACTGTTCTAAAGTGAAATAATGGGGCAGGTGAAGTCTGGAATAAGGAAAAGGAGTTCTGAACAGTCCCAGATCTAGAACTAGTGGGTTACGATGTAAGTCCTGCCTGAGACAATTGTGTTTTCTAGAACATTTCCAAGCAACAGGTATCCAACAGTTAACATAGAGCGAATCTTAGAAAAAGGCAAAACACAGATTCATTATTGTATCATAATGTACACACACTAAACTGTAACTTGAAAATATGAAAACACATTGCCATCTATTTCAGAACCTGGACTATCATGTTATCATAGAAGTACAAAAGCAAATATAAATTCACCAAGAAGAACTGCACAGAACACTCATTTTATGTGTATAACGTGAGTAAACAATCTAACATGAACATAAATTTGATTCCAATTTATATTCCTGGGGCAGAGACAAAAGCGGCCCATCAAAAGATCTAAGTAAAACAGTGTGTCAGTGCGAGGCTTTGGCCAAGCTTCCTAAGCTGCCATGTTTCTTGGTCTTTTTGTTTCTTTGTTAGCTTTCTATCAACCAGCATCTGTCTGTGTTTATTCCACCAGCCGCATGAGCTCACTAATTACCTTTAATCATACTTATCTCAGATGCATCTTTATCTTCGCATACGTCCCAAATGCAGGCAAACTGAGTGCTGGAAGGCTGAGGTTTGCGAGACACTGAAATGTGAAGTCTGATCTTCCTCTAACCTTGGCAATGCAGAGTTGATGGGCCAAAACCAAATCAAGCCAAACCAAACTAAACCAAAACACCATCTAGGTCTGCCTCTGCTACTAGCCAAAGGACTTCTGAGATGTGGTTCCTGGAGACCTAGACGGTGTAGGGTCCAATAAAGTCATGTGCAGTCTTCTCAAGGGTAACAGATTCAAGGTGATGAGATGATTAGCATTGACTCTGATATAATAAAGATTTCTCAATAGCACCCCACAAACAGGTAAGTTCTTTGAAGGCCAAGGGTCAACGTGCTATGTCTTTTCTAGTTCCCATGGCACCTTAGCTCAGACCTGGGTTCTGTGGACAAGTGGACACTGGAAAGCAGTCTCATACACTTGGCCGTTGTCTTCCTTAGTTTTAGAGAGGTTGAAGGTATACATTTCATGTCTACTACTCCACCAATTTTATCAAATATGTCAAGGCCAGGTAAAGAGAGTTTAAACTCTATGGATAGGCACATATGCTGAATGACCCTAGGTAGCCCTATGTAGGAATTTTTACTTTATCAAAAGGCAAGACAGAATGAAGAGGTATATGTATCCTTCCCACCTTTACACTAGAGAAACCATGTAACAGCCTTGATTTTGTTCTTATTTTCTGAGTTAGGTAGGGCTTCCAGATAATTAAATTTGTAGCTTACTGTCAGAAAAAATGGACCGTATGAAAATTAACTCAAGGCACTAAATAAATAAAAGTGTAAGTTCCCTGATTATTTTATTTAACACGGCCACTCACAATCTACATATTTGCAATAAATATGTTGGACACCTTGAGCAAGTTACTTTTATGAGCCTTCGTTGTTTTTTTTCTTTTATTTATTTACTTTGAGAGAGAGTGAAAGTGCTAGTCGGGGAAGGGCAGAGAGAGGGAGAGAGCGAAATCCATGCAGGCTCTGCAATGGTAGTGCGGAGCCCGATGTAGGGTTCAAACCCACAAACCATGAGATCATGACTTGAACCAAAGCTGGACGCTTAATTGACTGAGCCACTCAGGTGCCCCTACTTTTCTGTGCCCTAGTTTTATCATTTGTTCCTTCAACATTCAACATTTATTTAATGAATTCATTATATTTAATGAATGGTATTGTAGAAACTATGGGAAGAAATAAAAGAAACCATCTTAAGCTTACAGGCTAGTGAGTTGTCACCTTTAAGTGAGATATTGCAAATAAAGTGTAGAGGCAGATTGCTAATGCTCTAGGATGCCTCTTCTTCCAAGGCACACAGTGAGACTACATTTCCCAGTCTCCCTTGCTGTTAGATATGGTCATGTGATTTCATTCTGGCCAATGGAGGGCAAGCCTGGTGAGTAGTACCATTTCTAGGCAGGGCCCATGCCTGATTCTTTTCTTTTTCCATGGTCAGCCAGCTGATGGAGAGGGTACTGACAACTAAAAGGAAAGCACAGTGACAAGACCAAGACAGAAGGAGGCTGCATAACTGCATAAAGCCTGGCCCCCTGGTAACCTCAGCACTAGACTGTGATAAGAGCAATAAATGAGTCGTGTTAAGCCACTGAGATCTAGAAGTTTACTCATTATAGTAGCTACGTTACATTAAGGATTTGTATTTAATCAGTGCAAATCTTCAGCAACATCTGGCCCATTGTAAGCACTAAATAAATAATATGATAGCCATTTAAAAATATATTCCTAGTTCACTTGCTAAGTGTTTTATAAGACCAAAGAGAAAAAGAAAAAAAAGAAAGAAACAAGGAAGGAAGGAAATAATACTGAAGTCTTTTATATAGGTCTGTATAAATTTTATACATGGGTGCCATTTGGTCATCTACAACCCTAGGGAAATATTTCCAAATGCCAAATTTCTTCCACAACCAAATGAAATTTCTGTGTGAATTTACGGTGCCAAGGTCTTTCTCTGAGCTATACTGGGAAGCAGCTGTCACTGGCCCGGGGGCCTCCCCTGCACCAGATCACTGCAGCACCTGCTTTGGATGGGGGCCTACTGATGGGGACGGGGGAGTAATTTGCCACAACTTTTACCAAAGCAGACATTAAAACTGCGAGAAATGTTCCTTGTGTTATAAGGTCTGTTCACTTGTGGCAATCACTTAGCAGAGAAAGACACGTATCACTTTTGGGGCTAATTCTCATGGAGTGAGGCAAAGGGAGATCTAGGGACACCTCACTAGCACACAGAACTCAGCTGGTCACTGAGAACAGCCATCTCAAATATTCCAGGAAACAAGATGCCCCTGTACTTTCTGCTTAACAAAAGTCAGCTCTTCTCCTTTGTATTTTTAAAATCACAGATATAACACGTGTTTGTTGTAGCAAGTTGAATACGCAGAGGTATAAACAGAAAAAGTTAATTCTCCTCTCTTAATTATCCCCACCTTCTGGGCAATTCATACTATTAGTTTGGTGTCTGTCCTTCCCCACTTATTCTTTCTTCAGACAATCAATGCACATCTTTAGGGTTAATCTTTCCACCTCTGCACCTCTGACTTTTTTTTTGGTTTTTTTTGCAACATAAATAGCATTACATAATGTATATTCCTATTCAAATTGCTTTATTTAACCTAACAATTTATTATGAATACCCTCCTGGGTGAGTATATTTAGCTTTAACTTATTTCTAACAAATAGTTGTATATTACCTGGGAGAAAGAGCTCTTACCCATTTGCTGGATTTCAAGACATCACTGATTCCAAATGTTAATAATTGTTGTTGTTTTTTCTTGGAGGAAGGTGAAATGTTAAAAAGACCAATTTATATCATATGGTCTTTAAATCATTAAATTCCTAACTATATTAGGAAATGTTCTGACTTACAACGGGCTAAGCATATAAATATAAATATATGTATATCTTAGCTTTATATAAATGTGAATGTATAAATTTATATATAATGTATAATGTATAAATTTATATTTACATCTATATATTTTTATTTATATAAAGCTAAGAAATTCTTGACATCTCAGTGCAGCAGTAATGAGAATATTATTCCGAGGGTGTGTCTGAAGCAAGTTCCTGCGTAGGAAACTGGGCTCTCGACTGGGTCTTGGTACCAGGAACCCTGCTGGTGGAGCCCTCCCCTCTGCAGAGCAGCCTGGCCTGACCTGACATCTGGCATCTCTGTCAGTCTTCTGCACGCACAGTTGTCTTGCCACCTCTCAGATCTGGCTCCCCAAGGGAGAGAAGGCGCTGCAGGCATTAGCATGACAGTCACCCTCCCTCCCTTTGTTCTCTGGGCTGAGGTCAGACGGAATAAATCAATCAGACTCGGCATCCAAGTCCTTCAATGTCCGAGAGGCTTCCCCTCAAAGTGTGCCCTGCCCATCTTTTAACCGCCTGTTAGAGTCAGCAGGAGCAAAAAAGAACCAAGGGGCCCCTTTGGGTGGTCAGCCTCTGCTCCTAAGAACCCATCAGCTGTGTGGGTTCTCTGTGTGTTCCCAGGGTATTGACATTTTAGGTGAGAGCAGCCAGTCCAGACTCTGTGGGGCTAGTAGGAGATGCCACTTTTGCTCATTGTGCTCTGCCAGACCCGTGCTGTGCACTTAACATGTATCACTCGATCCTTCTTGTGTCATATGAGGTAGCCACTGTCTGCCTTCTACAGTGGATGAGATGAGGAAGCTCAGGCTCAGAGAGAACCTGTGGTTTGCCCAAGGTCACCCAGCTCCAGAGTAGAAGCAGCATGAAACTGTGCTTCCTTGCTTAGCCACACACCCTGGCTTTAGCTGCAGGTTTCAGGACTGTCTCCAGTTTCTCTGCAGGTGTCCTGGCCCCCTATGCTCAGCTGTGCTGGCAGTGGATTCATCTTTCCCAGGCCCCTGGAGTCCACGAGACTGGGACCCTGGTTGGACCCTGCAAGACACAGCTAACAGCTCTGCTGTAACCCAAAGAGTCAGTCAAATTCTTTGTCTGTCCAGGACCCCTAACGTCTTTAAGTACAGACTCTTTCAAGTCCACTCAAGCATTCTGATGAGAATGACAAGGTTTCAGACATGAGAATGCCCTAAAGATCATCCTTTCCAGCCCTCTCAGTTTGTAGATGAGGAGACAGGCTGGCGGGTATGTGCAGCTGAGTGGGTAACCTTGGTGGTGGAGGAGACTGATGGCAGTGGCTAGGGGATGGGTTCGAGCAGGGCTTGCAAACTATGACCTGTGTGCCAATCCAGTGCTCCACCTGGTTTTGTAAATAAAGTTTTATTGGAGCACAGGCACATCTTTTTTTTTTTACAGACTGTCCATGGCTGGCTCTGCACTACATCAGGGTTGAGCAGTTGTGACAGAGACTGTATGGAGACTGTATGGCCCTCAATGTCTAAAATGTTTACTATCTGGCCCTTTACACAAAAATGTTTGCTGACTCCAGAGAAAGACAGAGACATACAGGTTGATGCAAATTACTGGTAACTTTCTAGTTCTTAGAGTGAGAGTTAGGTTCATAGGTGTGTGTTATATGATGATGCATCAATGACTGAATGCTACGCTGGTCACAGATCATCTAGGAATGATTATTACTAAATTCTGTGCACCTGAAAATACATAGGAAGGAGGGGAAGGAGGGAGGAAGGAAGGATTTAGCCCTTATTAAGATTTAAATAGCTCTCTGTTACCTACATCTGACTTTCCTCCATGGTATCACAGGTGTTCCAAGAACGTTGTAGAAAAGGACAAAAGATAGCAGGCTGGGTAAAGTGGACTTTTCAGGGAGGGGGCAGGATGGTTATATTGGGTTCTGTGAGACTGGAAGGGGCATGGCCAAAGGAGGCAAGGGATCCCAAAGTTCTTAAGGACGGTCACAATCCGGTTTTCCAACTTCATTCACAAGGGTCCTCCTCCCTCGGTCCCACCAGAGTGGCATGAGGGCCCAGGTATCCTGGTCTTTGGTCAGTGTCTTCCTCCTCCCTGTCGAGTCAAGGCTGTGCTTTGGACGCTAGCAGCATAGAGGTCCTGCCAGGCATTCTCATGGGTAACCGTGAACATTTACTAAAGCATTCAGGGCCATGACACGCATTGCTTGCTTTAATTGAATCCTTGGAGCAATCTTGTGAAGCCAAAAATATCACTATCCCTGTGTTAAAGATGAGGCTATTAGGATCCCAGAGGGAGACTCACTCGCCCAGAGACATCGGGCGAATCCAAATCCAGACCCATCTAATTCCAAATCCCACACTCAACTGCTCTATTACACTGCCACTTCATGCTACATCAGTAAAAGCACGGTTTTCACCTTCCTTGCAGTCGCCTTGGGCATGGGAGCATTTTGGCCTCGCCGAGGAGAAGCCTCAGACACTGAAACCCCACCTCGGCAAATGACGGGGGGATTTGCACATTCAAAGAATGTTCCAGTCCCCAGTGGGAAAGCTCCCAGCAGCTTCAACTAGGGAACAGCCACAGTCATGGACACCTGGTGCTCATGGGGCAGCTTTATTGTTTCAGACGTGAAAAATGAGGGAAGGGCCAGAACCTCAGCATCAGGGAAATGATGAAAGACTGAGAAGTATTTCCAAAGTCAGGCGAACCGAAAGGTCAGTTCGGGGGGAGAAAGCAAAGGAGCAGCTGAGAAGTATTTGTGGCACCAGTGAGAAGAGACTGTGATGTCCACTAAAGGAAGCCATGACTATGAATTTCAGAGCATCAAGACCCTGTCAACACAAGCTAATCCCTACGGACGTTGGCTGAATAAGACGAAACGAGTGCACTGTGGAGACCGTGTCAGCCTCCAGCAGGCCAATTTGTCCTCATATTACACACTCTGCTGGCTCTGTTGCTAGACCCCCAGATCGAGGAGCCACGGCGAGCGTCCCCCAACCCGACGGGGGTTGACACAGCATGGTTAATAAGTCAACAGAATTCAGAAGCCACCACCGGATTAAGAAGGCAGTTTTATTTCGGTGCCCTGGACTTCAAGCAGATTAAATACTCAAAAAGGCTGAGCCATCGAGGTCATGTTTGAATGCTACAGCTGTTCACTGAGGTTTGACAAACATTCTCTCTGGGGCTCGCCATCTGAATGGGAAAAGCAAGGGTGATCCTGGGGAGGCCGACACTTTAAGAAAGAAGAGGGGCCCAATCAAAAGATCCTCTTATGGAAAACAATCCCAGCCAGATGGAGACGGTGGAAGCATTGCTTCAATAAGCAGTCTCCCGGAAGCCACAACCCTTTGCTGCATTGAAGAAAAAGCACAAGTGGGATTCAGAAAAAGTGAATGACAAGCTGGGCTCTGGGTTTGCCATGCCCTTGGTTTGTTGATCTGCAGATTAACAGAGGTGGGCCACGGGTTCAGCAAGGAAGCTTGCGGAGATTCAGTCATGAAAGGTGAGCCATGATGAATCCCCTCCTGCTTTAGAAAAGTTCTCTGTCCGTGAGAGGAAAGGGGTCCCTTCTGCAAGGTATCTGTGGGAAGCCTACTTCCTGGTTGCATCTCTCTAAAGACCAAACAGATTGAGAAAATGTCTCTAGTGGGGAATGTTTATTTGTGCCACATTGGGTCCAAAGAAGGGTGTGGGGACAAATGTGCTCAGCTATCGTTGGATATGCAGCCGGCCTGCTGCAGGCCATTTCATAGAAAATACAGCGCTTCGTGTTGGAGTTCATATATCGTCCCCTTGGGCAGGTGGGGGAGTGGGACCTAAGGAAGAAGGAACAAGCTGGATACAAGCTCAGAAGGACAAGGCTTTCATTAATAGATTAGTGGACTCTGTGGAAAACTTGTTCTCTGGCTTCAGATTAGATTTTGTGCAACTAATTGATGCCTGAGCCCCATAGTTAAAGTGGAGGCATTGACTCTTCTCTCCCAGGAAGATGTGTTGGCTTTGAAAAGAGTCATTTAGATTATTTGCAAAATTACAGAAAGGGAAACAAGGATTTTGCTCTTTTATATTTTGGAACAGGGAAGGGGACTCTGATGTTCTATATCCCTTGAGCTAAACTAAATGAAGCAGAATTTTCAGAAGACTCTCCACATATCTTCCCTGTTGCCCTAGGCACTGTTCATATCAGTAGAGAATTCAGAGGCCCAGTGCATTGGACAGCCACATTGTCTATTTCCCTACTCAAGGCCCAAAGCAAACAAACAAACGACCTCTTCTAAGAGCTCTCTCTATACGTAGACAACATCTTGAGTTTTAAATATTATTGTGTGGCCTCGTGAGTTCCTCTGCCAATTTAACAAAATGTCCTTGCCACATTTTGAAATTCAAATCTCTGGAACAAAACAGGAAGAATTATAGCTACTCTGGACAATGATCTAGCAGTATCTAAAAAAATGTCAACCCAGCATCCTCTCTGAACTTTGTGAGGAAGCTCCTGTTGATTCCAGAGACCCTCTTCGTAATTTCTGCATGGTCAGGTTGTCCCGTGCAAGGCCGCTCTCTGCAGCATCATCTGTAGTGAAGGCAAGCAGTAGCAACTCAAATGCCCACCAGTAAGGGAATGGCTAAATATTAAATCTGGCATGGTGTCACCGCGGAATTGCCTATAGCACTTAAAAGGAATGAACAAACCCTCTAGATATCTGCATGGATAGGTCAGCTTTGAGTGAACAGAGTAAATTGCAGAATGAGATGTGCCAAGGACTATATTTATGTAGTCTTAAAACACACTATATAAAACATCATGTAGCGTGTGGGTGGGGGGTATAAAAGTTTTACAGGTGGTAAAACATAGCAGATAAGGATCCTGGCAGACTCTGGAAGCAGACTGGGTTCAAATCACGATTCTGCTACTCATTGTCTATGTGACCTTGGACAAATGATTTAGCTTCTCTGTGCCTCAGTTTCCTCACCTTTATAATGGGGATAATAATGAAACCAGATTTACAAGGTCATGAGGATTAAATGTATAAGATTATATATATAATGCACTTATAATGGTGCCTGGCTCAAAACATGGGATACATGACTGTTTGCTATTGTTGTTGTTATGAAGTATTGTTTGTTAAAGGCCTAGAGGGATATATTGGTGATGGTAGGGGTGAGGAGGGTTCATGCTGGAAAACATCACTTGGGTGCTAATCAAAGGGATTTCAGTAATGCTTTGTTTCTTTAAGTTAAAAGAAAAAAGAGGTGAAAAATATGACAAACTATGAATGATTGACAGAACTTTGTTATAGGAATATGGGTGTTTGTTACATGCTTTTCTGCATTTTTAAAATCTCTTGAATAAAAAGTAGAGATGATAATCATTCATGGAATTATACCTGCAAACATGACATCAATATATAGGAATACTGTAAACCTACCCTATCCAATATGGTAACCACTGCCACCATGTGGCTATTTAAATTTTAATTAACTAATGGGGCGCCTGGGTGGCTCAGTTGGTTAAGCGTCCAACTTCGGCTCAGGTCATGATCTCAAGGTTTCTAAGTTCCAGCCCTGCGCCGGGCTCTGTGCTCACAGCTTGGAGCCTGGAGCCTGCTTTGGATTCTCTCTCTCTCTCTCTCTCTCTCTCTCTCTCTCTCTGACCCTCCCCTGTTCATGCTCTGTCTCTTTTTCTCAAAAATGAATAAATGTAAAAAAAAATTTTTAAATAAATTTAAATTAGTTAAAATCAAATACGAATAAAAATTCAGTTCCTTGGTTGCAGTAGTCGTGTTTCAAGAGCTCAGTAGCCACATGCAGCTAACAACTACCATACTAGACAGCAAATACAGAGCATTTCCATCACCACACAAAGTTCCATTGGACGGCACCAATCTGGAGCATACCTTTTGGAAATATGAATATCTGACTGACCTGCTATTTTTCTAAACTTCTGTCCTCCTATAATTCTGCTGCACCCTACAACAGGCATGTGCCCCCCAAGATTTTTTTCACCTTTCTATTTGACAGTCTTCCATCTCCCTATTACTGAGCCACCAAGACAGTGTTTTTCCCGAGGCCTCTGACCATAGTTAGCACAGAGTGTGCAACAGCTGACCACGCTGGGGAGGAACCCAGCCCAGCCTGACTTTCCTAAGTATGGGGAGTGACAGAATGTCTCGTACAGGTAGATGTAGATGTTAGCTGGCTCCGAGTCACCGTACTTGTGATTTCAAAGGGGGGACAAACGCTGACATCACTTACAGATTGGTTCTGATCTCAATTTCTTTTCATTGCTTGCAGGTGAACTGCTTCTGCTTTCCAGTGTGATCTTCCTGCTCCGGGTGGTGTGTGGCTGCCCCACGAGGTGCCACTGTCACTCACCCTCACGGTCTGTAGACTGCAGCCGGCAGGGTCTGGCTGAAATCCCTCCCGATTTGCCTCCTCAGACCCTAACGCTGCACTTGCAAGATAACCAGATACACCAGCTCCCTGCTTTTGCATTCAGGTCGGTGCCACACCTCAGGACCCTGAACTTGTACAACAATTCCCTTTCAGATCTGGCCCCTGGAGTCTTCCATGGACTTCAGCACTTGCAGGTCTTAAACCTAACCCAGAACTCCCTGCATTCTCTGGAAAGCAGACTTTTCCATTCCCTCCCACAGCTGCGGGAGCTTGATTTGTCATCAAACAACATAAGCCACCTTCCCATATCCCTGGGTAAGCCTTGGGAGAACCTGACGGTATTTGCAATTCAACAAAACCAGCTTCAGCAGCTTGATCGAGAGCTCCTAGAATCCATGCCCAACGTGAGGCTTTTATTTCTCAAGGACAACCTCTGGAAATGCAATTGCCACCTGCTCAGTCTTAAACTCTGGCTGGAGAAATTTATCTATAAAGGTCAGTAACGTCTATCTGGAACCTCTCACCTGTGTGTTACCGGCCTAGGATGAACCTCATCTGTTGTCTGCATTAGAAGGAACATCGAGGAGTGTGTGAGGGGCCAGTGTAAGCTTTTTCACACTGATGTCATTTCATGGTATGGCAAGAGAGGCAGTGAGTCATTAGAGACTGTTTAAATTCAGGATTTAAATGCATCTACAAACATGATTCACGGAGACAACTTTCCGCTTTTTGACTAACAACATTACTTATCTGAGAGCTGCAGGCCCCTAAGAAGGAGGGAAATTCAGTCACCCCCTCAATAACTGCTCAGCTCCAAAGTGGCACCAAACTCTAATTTTCAAGTGTGATCCAGCCCAGTATCTCTCCTTGGGAGTTTCCCCCTGTGTATGCATCTACCAATTTGATAGCTACAAATCTTCCCTAAGATTATCCCTTGTGCTTTAGCAAATACCACTGTTATTGAAATTGGATGCAATAGGGACCCCTCTCTAAAGTTGTTTACTATTTCTTCACCAGATGATAAAATCAAAGAAAAAGAATCTAGAATATTAAAGATGGGGGCTCTGGAAATCACCCAGAGGGTCACCAAACTACAGCCCAAGGGCAAAATCCAGCCCCACTCCTGTTTTTGTAAATATTTATTGGGAGACATCCAGGCTGATTTATCATGTCCTTAGCTGTTTTGCACTATAAAGGCAAAGCTGAATAGTTGTGACAGAGACTATTTGGCAAAGCTTAAAATATTAACTATTTGGCTCTTTATAGAAAAGTTTTCCAATCCCTTCTAACTCAATGCTAGCCTATAATCAATGGGAAATGGAGGCCCAGAGATGATCAGTGACTTCTCCAAAATGACAGAGTAGAAGCACAGATAAGAATAGCATGAATGACTGTTGGGTCTTGGCTGTACATTCTTTCCTCTATAGCACAATGCTTCTTTCCTCTTAATTTTCAAGCATCATTCATTCATTCATTCCTTCATTCCTATACCTGAGTGCCACTTATGTGCCAGGCACTTTTCTAGGCAATGAGAAAATGTGAACAAGAAAATCTCTACTATCATGGAGGTTACAAGCTGATAACAGAAACAGATGTTAAATAAGATGGCCAATAAATATCTAAGTTCAGACAGCACTAGGCACTTGGCACTGGGAAAACAATGAGGCAGGGTGAGGGGAGAGACAGTGATAGGATGGGGGTCCCACTGCAGACGGGAAGGACAGGAAAGACCTCTCCAAGGAGGTGACATGGGTGAGCAGAACCTGAACAAGGAGGAGAAATGAGCCATGAGATAATTGGGAAAAAGGATAGAAAGTGCAAAAGGTCTGACAGGGGAGTAAGCTTGGCTTGAGTGAGAGACAAAAGAGGGACGAAAAGTGGCTAGAACAGAGGAAGGGGCTGAGAGAGCAGAGAGATGAGGCAACACAAGTACTCAGGGGCCAGGTCAGGTAGGAATGCGCAGAGCGGGCTGAGTCATTTGGATTTTATTTTAGATGAAATGGAAATCCCTTAAAGAATTCTAGTCAAGGGAACAATATCTAATTACATGTCAAAAGGTGACTCTGGTGACTCTAGGGAGAACAGACAACAGGCTGCAGAAGCAGCAGCAAGGGGATTAGGGGAGAAACTGATTTCAGTCACCCAGGGAAAAGAAGATGGTAGCTCAGACCAGTGTTATGAGAAATGACCAACTTTGGGAGATACTTGGAATACTGAACAGATAGAAATTGCAAATGGACTGGAATGGGAAATGAAGAAAAGAGAGATTATGGGAAATTCAATTTGTATTGTCCTGTGAGATTAACCACATAAATAGTGACGCCAGGGGCTGATAAGGGACAGACCTCCACTTCCCATTGATTATCGGCTAGCATTGAGTTAGAACAGGTTGCAGTGCAGGTCTTGAGGCTGCCTTCTTTGGCAAGTGGGCTAGTATATGGGGGAGACCATAAATCGAGAGTTGAATTGGGGGCGAGTCAAGTTCAGGATGCCCATTATATATCCAATATATACCCATATATATTATGGGTGCTGTTGAGTTGGTGGCTGTATGTTTGAGCCTCTAACTCAGGAAGCTATCAGAGCTATAGACATGAATTAGGGGATCAGAAAAGTCTGGATGGTTGTAGCTGTCACATAGAGGGAAGGCGGATAGAACACAATGTGAGTTCAGACATACAATACTGAACTAAGAATCCCTCTCAACAATATAACAGCAAATAGCCTATCACTAGCCAAATAATCTTCAAGTTGACCTACAACAGGGGGCATGCAATGTGGCAAAAGTCGTTCTAATAAAAGGCTGCAATTAAAACTTTTCACACCTAGAGGCAAAGTGGCTTTAGCAATTGTGTTCTGACTAAATTCTAAGCATACACTAAACCATCACAGAAAGAAAGTTTTCATCAAAGAACATTTCTGGACAAAAGATAGTTGCCAGGTCCAGGATACTAGAAGCAGCATGGGCTAGAAGAAAGCTCCCCTACTCTGCCACAAACTCACAAACTTTGACCCCTGGGCACATTAATGTCCCTCCCAACCTCTCAGCATCACCAGGTGGAAGCTGACAGAGTTAAGCCAGAAAGTTCCTGGAGCACATTCTGATTCTTAGATTGCATCATGAACAATAGATACTGAATAAGGCAAAACAGATACTGGTCAAGACCTTATTTTTTAAAGGCTACATAAATAAATACAAACACTAACAGTATGAGTCAGGACAGGCTGGTGGATATGACACCCGTGTCAGTGATGAGCACAATTAAAGTCTGTGGCTTACTCTCGTTAGAACCAAGGGGCGAGGTGGGGCTGGGTCCCATGCAGTCGTTCATGGACATAAGCCCCTTCCAGCTTCTGATGGTGCCACTTTACCACGTGGCCTCTAAGGTCACCATCAAGTGGGAATAGATCACATGGAGGATTAAGCAGATGGTTTTGTGGCCTGAAAGTGGCATTCATTATTTCCATGGGCCAGAACTAAGTCCCCAACCTGACGACAATGGGCAGAGAAATTTTGCCTTCCTGTGGGCTCAAGAGCCAAAAAATGTGCTTTCATGAATACCTACTAAACATCTCCTTCACAAAAGGAGGCACATAGATTTTGTAATCTGTATTCCTCTCTCTCCATTCAAGAGTATTCAAATCATCTTCTTGTCAATAGCTAACTGTAACATTTACAGTTAGGTATTGTGTTAAATACTTGACATACTTCACCCAACTGAACCTCGGAGTGATCTTGTGAGATGAATTTCACCATTACCCTCCCCTCCCACTTTCCAGATGAGCAAGCAGAGGCAAAGAATGACCAAGTACTTGCTTACGGTGGCACAGCTAAGTCACAGACTCAAAATCTGAATCCAATTTCTTCCAAGACACTGGTTAAGAGCTACTGGTGGCCAGATAGGGGATAATGAGGGCTCGGCAAGCTGCAGCTTCTTGCATTATCAGCTGCTATGAATCTAGAAGGGAGGGGGCCTTTCCCTTGATGACGCTCAAGCTGTCATCAGCAGATTTGCCTTTTGGGGTCATGGCTGAGGAGATGGTAGTGGAAGGCTGGGAGGTGAATCCCAAGGACACAGCTGCACAGGTGGCCAGGGAGCTCTTGGTGGCCATAGCCTCTGACTTCCAGGATGTCCCTGGCTCCAGCCTGTGTATTTCCTCAGCACTCTGGGTCCCAAGGCCACGAGTCCCACCCTAATACTGATCATAAGGAAGCTTTAAACTGGAGAAGATACTGTGTAAGCCTGGAGTGATGGGGTGGACCACCCCAGTCTAAGAATGGGTCAGCTGGTAGAACTGTTGGTCCCATGGCTGGCAGCCTTTCTTTCCCTGGGGGGTGTCTCAGTGTTCTTTGGCCAGTTTAAATGTCATTACTTCTTCTCAGACTTCATTTCAGTCTCTGTGGCCTTCTGTCTTATAACAAGTTGCTGGGCAGAGGCATGAAATGGTCCATGAGGCAGGGATCTATAGTCTCAGCATAGCCTAAGGGCACCTAGGGCTCATCAGGAGCAACCACCCTGTACCTCTGGGCTCCTGCATATGAGCTCAGGAAAGGAAGAAATACTTCTCATACCTTTTTGCTTTAGAGTTGGGGCTCTTGCCTCAGGGGATTACTGAAGAAGCCAGGAGGGACCTAAGAGACATTAGTCATAGGCCATTCAGTTTCAAGCAGTGGTGACCAAAAAGTATGGGTTGAATTTTGCCATAGCCACTAATCCCAGTGTGACCTGGGCCATGATAATGCTTGCACTACAAAATGGCTCCATCTACTCACAGGGCCTTGTAGGACTCTGCTTATGAGACCCAGACAATGGATGGAAGCTGTGCAACAGGTTATAATTACATTGAAGTGACCATCTCCTGCATGTGATTTTTCTCGCATAATTCCATAATCCACCTGTGGTGTGTACAAAGAACCTAACTTGGCCAAGAGTGGTGCCAGGCTTCACAGCCATCCTGGGGGAGGAGTTCATGGCAGCTGGGGGAGCTAAGCTGGGGGAGCTGAGGTCATGCAAGCCAAGTTCTGACTGGTCAAAGGGCCTAACTGAAGGTCATTGTGTTTACTCCACTGACCTAAAGAGGCTCCAGAGGAGAGGGAGAAAAGGGAGGAGGAGGTGGAGAGAGGCTGTGAGTGCAGTGGGAAACTGGGATCAAGAGGAAGGGCAGGGTTTGAGTGCTGATCCACCCACTTATGGCCTGGGTGACCTTGGACAAGAATTTCCCATTAGAGCACAGTTGTGAGGACTTCTCTAGCACCACTTTGTAAACTATCAAATCAGATACAAATATGGTGTTTTAATGGCAAAAGATCTAACCAGAGAAATCAATTTGCCAGAGGTCAAACAGTAAATCAGTGGTCATATGTGGCCAGAATGAAATCTGTTAGCTCAGTGCTCTTTCTAGAAAACAATTACTGGGCACCCAAATCCACTCCCCACCCCTGAACAACACTAGTCTACATACCTGAGGAAATCAATCACCTTACAGAGAATGGAAACTGGCTCTAATAACGTGCTGGAAAGTTCGGTACCCAAATTACTGAATGTTCCAAGGCCCGAGGAGACACATTAATTGTACTTAATCCCATGAATTAAACTAATATTACTGTCAAAGACACACAAACACTCAAAAGGCCATTGACCTTCCCTTTTGGCATCACTGAAGACAGGTGGTAGACACATGGGGTCTTTGTAATTAACACATAACATCACAGCAAAGGACATTTATTTCATTTACCTGTTGTTTCAGATTTCTGGTGGGAATTTGGTACAGTACCTGTCTCGTGGGGCAGGGTTCTTTGGGGGGTGGTGGTGATGAGTGGCAGGCATGTTGTGCCTCAGGTTGGCCTCCAGTTCCCCTTTTTGTCAGCTTCTACAGGGCTTTTCCCTCAGCATTTATCAGGTAGCAGTGACTTGGATTCTAACGAATTCTTGGTCATACATAATTGCCCATTTAGTGTGTAACGTTTCTAGCATTTAGCCAACTTAGAAATCCTAAAATCATAAAGTCCTTTGACTCCAAAGATGGGGGAAAAGGTGCTTTATATATCATATCTACCTAAGCTTTTGCAGGCTGAGGATTTTGGAATCCAGTCCTACCAGGCTCTGTTGTCAGCCTTTGCTTTTGTTTTTTAAAGGGGGAATAACAGACAGTGTCACCTGTGCATCACCCGACACCTGGAAGGGGAAGGACCTCCTGAAGATCCCTCATGAGCTGTACCAGCCCTGCCCTTTCCCTTCTCTGGGTGTGGGGACATGGGGGGTGCAGCAGCTGGGTTCTGCCCACCGGCCGGGCCCCGGGTCTCCTGAGAGCCCCAGCACGGGGCAGCGAGACCACTCGGAATGTGAGCTCAAACCCAAGCCGAGGCCGGTTAACCTGCGTCACGCGGTGGCCACCGTCGTCATCACCGGGGTTGTGTGTGGGATCGTGTGTCTCATGATGCTGGTGGCCGCCATCTACGGCTGTACCTATGCGGCTGTCACAGCGCAGTACAATGGGGGGCGCTTGGCTCAGACGGACGAGCCTGGGAAGATGGAAGGGAAAGGGCCGCATGACCTCGCACAAGCCTGAAAGCCTCCACCTCAAAGAGGAAGAATCACGTTAGGCCAGAAGAAAGTGTGGAGTCGGGCTGATGCGTTCACTGTGACTGTCTCATTTTGCTTTTTTCAAAAGGAAAACAAAAAACATCCCCAGGGAAAAATTATGTTGAGATTTAAAAAATACCATGTTGAAACAGAGACAATACTGGTGCTCTGCGTCTGAGAAGTTACTGCAGTTACTCTGTGTGGGGGAAGGCCATACCCCGCGAAAGTCAGGTACTCTTCCCTGGCTTACGTGGCTTTAAAGAGCATCAGAAATTCAAACACACGCACTAGTCAGCATTCCCGGGAGCTTTATGGTCCACTGGAAAACTGCCCAATTTTGAGTGCCTGGGAAGAAGCTGGCTATCTTACCCGAGGGGCACTGAATGCCTCTATAATTCAAATTCATGTGAGATCAGTGATACTTTTAGATGTTCTGCATGTTATATATTTAATGGGAGAGTCTGTTGGTTGGGAATTGCATAGCTTGCCACAAGAGTCAGATTATATTTAATTTTCTAAATCAGAAAACCATTTGGGGCTTTCGAGGCCACAGAGGAAGAGGAGGGTTCCATGTCTGGATAATGGGACTCAGGCTCAGGGTCTGGGGAAGTTTTCTGATGCAAGGGTAAATAACATATAAACAAACACTAAGAGGATGGGGAGCTGGAATCCAGGGCACATGTTACCAGAAGGCTGTATCCACCAGGCGATTGGAACCTTCCATTTATAACTCTTACAGCAGGAACGAATTTAGGGTGGGCTGAGAGCAAGATAATGGCTTGTGTGTATCTGTATCTACATACATAGTGCACCGAGTGCACAGACTTGTACAACCACACCCACACATAAACATACTCGGAGCAATCAGTTTACCCACTAATGAAATGCAGCCGTGGCAGGGTGGAAGCCAGCAGCTGTTGACCACCACCCAGATTGTCTACTCAACACTCTGGGGTAGGAAGTAGGAAGGAAGTCTGGGGAGAGTGGAAATCATCAAGAGACTCAAGTTAGGTGGCAGCAGCCATCCTGAATATTGTTTGGGCCGAGGTTTAAAAAAATCAGGTGTGGCCTGCTTTACTCCATGGACACAGTCCTGAAGAGTTGCATGCAAAGTGAATTTTTGTAAATTAAATCATCATTGTAATGCAGTAGGGGAGCTCGCTATTTAAAGGAACCTTTCATGGAATCTTTCTGTAATGGCAATAATTGACTCCAGATTTATGTATTTTGTAAATTTGCATTTTCTCATGTTAGGTTTTCTTAAAATGTCATCTACCTGCTCTCTCTCATGAATCCGTATCTCACACTTAGAGTCACCTGTTAGTATTAAAATCATTTTACAGAGAGGAGTTAAGGACATGTCAAAAGCAGAGACTGGCAAATATAGGGTCAGCTGTCCCTCCAGAGGCCTTGACAGACATCGCTAATCAATCCCAGCAATCCTCCCAGCTGAGCCTTGATGCAACACAGATGCCTTCTTAAGACAGCACTGTAGGCAACCAGAACTAATCAATTGGAATTGGTTCAAAGGATAAAACACATTTGCCACTCAGGGCACTGGCTCTACATTCACTCCTTCAGGCCATGTAAAACTCAGTTTGGATCCTAAATTAGTAGTCCATTCCCTAACCTGGAATGTGAATGGGAGGTCCACACAGGCAGGAGTTATTTTCTCCCTGTCTGATGCAGCCAGAGCCTTGGCCAATAGTATAAAGAGGCCAAGGGAAATACGGATGAACCTACCACAGCCCACCTTGCAGGACACACACCTATGCACCCCTAATCACCACAGAGGCCATCTACACCTGCCCACAGAGACTCACAACTAGTGTGGGCCCCACATACCACAAGCTAAAGATGGACCATCTTCTTAGAGCAGCAATTTTGCTAAATGATTTTCTGGGGGCAGCGGCGGGGGGGTGGGGCACGTATCAACTTTGATGTTAATTTTTTTCTGAATGTTAAAATAAACCTTGATATGTTGAAAGTAGATTGAAAACTCATCATGGATTTTCAGATCAAAAACAGACCCCAGAGAAAGCTGGCTGTTCCAACAACTCCATCCCAAGCCCTGGGGCCTCTTTTCTGCTCTGCCTTGGGAGGCACTTCAGTGGGCAAGGCTAAGCATCCAGTCTAAGGACACAGTGGTTATTTCCAGGTGAAAAAACTCATTCTTGCCCTTGTCCTGGGCTGTAAGTCCTTGGCCAAGAAGGCAACACAAGAAAGGAAATTTAGAAGATCTTTTCATATGTCGTCCCAATTTCACCAAACCTTTCCAGAGCTTGCACTAGGTACCAGGCACGGTGAGAGGTGTTTTTGTGAGCATCGGTCATGTAATCCTGGAAACCAGCTCCGAGATACTTGAACAAGTGTTACAAAAGCTGGGTGGTACCCAGGCCAATAACACGTGCTTCCTCTCACCACTGTGACTTAAGATCGCGAGTGCACAGTGTTCTGCCGGAGGTTTGGTGCCACTGCAGGTCAACCCCGATCCCCCACCCACAGTGGTTACATGAGAGAGCTTCCAATATGCCGCAAAAAACCCTGAATGTGGCTAGAATCCTCACTCATCAACACCCATGTCCTACTAGATTTCTAAGTACAGACGATAACTCAGGCAAACAGATTCCTGTTTTATGAATAGTCTTTAAGGCAAATGATTAAAACAATGCCTATGTATATTCAGATTTCGATCTTTTGCCTACAGTCACCACAAACAGCAGTTGGCAATGAAAATAATTACTCACCCTGAAATGTCAACAGCCTCTCAGCACAGAAAAATATAAATCAAATTGTTTAGATTAACAAATGCAGAGTTATCACTTGCTAATATGAGAAATGAAATGTTTCAACTACAAAAAACATCGCAGATGAAAGACCCAATTTGCAGGGTATTCTGTGAGAACCACAAATTATCTTTTACAATGACTACAGCTCATGAGGGGTAATTTGAAAACGCCTCATAGATTATTTTCAGCTGCTTATTGCTGCTGTCATATTCATAAATCCCCCTATACAAATGCCCTTCTATCATAGAGCCTTGATAAAGGCACGTTGTGGACAAAATTCATGCATGGTATGGATGGATTCTGAGAAAACTGTCTAAAATATTGTTTTTCATCATACTGAGTGGAACAGTATGACTACAGACTGGTGATTTTGGTCTTGCCTGAGATCACAAATTTACAATAGCAGGACCCAACGGATGCTATAGCTGTCTGAAGTGAGGCATATAAAAAGGAAGTATAAAGAATAGACCCTGCCTGCAAATAGAAACTGTAGAGAGAGAAGACCTCGCGGGAAACTGATACCTGAAAAGCTTTTACAATTAAGGCAAATACCCCCGACTTGCAGGGAGAATGTTGTGCTTACGATGGATAAACTGCCCAATGGACAACTGGGTGTTTTATTCTTCCTCACAAAATTCCAAGACTGAAAAGTGATTCACATGATTTCCTCCTGAAGATTCATAAAAGTCCAGTCCCATTACCTGAGTTAACCAAGTTACCTCAGAAATAAGACACTCTTGTCTTAGATCCTAAATATCAAAGGAAGTAGATAAATCAATTTCTAAAATAATCTATGTATAGTACACATTAATATAACTATGACTGCTAGAAACCTATAACTTTTAACTGGAAATCAGGAAATAACCCCTTCTGGTTTGGTTAAACCCACTAGTGTATCCATTGCTAAATGTTAATGGACAGAAACCTACCAGCAAATGATGTTCCAAACCCTACATGGCATCACAGGGATGTGGTTTATATGCATAACTTTAGGGAACTGTCAAGAGAGGGTGCATGCTCATGAGCAGGGAAGGGGCAGAGGGAGAGGGAGAGTGAGAATCCCAGGCAAGCTTGCTTGCTTTCTTTTTCTTTCTCTCTTTCTTTCTTTCTTTCTTTCTTTCTTTCTTTCTTTCTTTCTTTCTTTCTCTCTCTCTCTCTCTCTTTCTTTCTTTCTTTCTTTCTTTCTTTCTCTCTCTCTCTCTCTCTCTCTCTCTCTCTTTCTTTCTTTCTTTCTTTCTTTCTTTCTTTCTTTCTTTCTTTCT